>NW_025796728.1:9169049-9507495 GCF_021613505.1 Equus quagga | reverse complement strand
GGGCCAGTGAGAAGAGCTGGGAGTGTGGGCCAGTGAGAAGAGCTGGGCTCGGCAGAGGTAGAAAATCTAGATGTCAGTTCTTTCACTAACCAGAGGTGCAAGCTTAGTTTCTCCATTTCAGCTGTCTCATATACAAAATGGGTATATTTTACATCTCAGAATTTAAAAAAAAAAAATTTAACCCTAAAAATTATTTGAGAACGTATTTTTAAAAGTATACAAATACAAGATATTGTTCCTGTGGTTGTTCATAAAGTTAAAAAGAATCAGATCAAATCTCCGATGGCTCCTTTCAAGGGTCCCATATGAAAGGGGCTTTCTACTAACTGAGAAAATAATGCAGCCTTTGAAAGAGAGAATCTGGGCATCTCTTGCTCTTTCCAGAAGTGACTTAAAATGTCTGACTGAGACACTAACAGGGCATCTTCTTGTCTTGCATTGGGCACAGGGTGGGCTAACCAGCTTATCTGTAGCCTGCCTGGAGTGATGACCTGACCACACTGATATGCCTTATAATATTAATGCAAAGTTAAAAACACCACCTCTGTCATCCCCAACTAGGGAAAAACCTAAAGAGCATATACTCCCTTTTGTTCCTCTAAGTGAAGGACATTCTGAGCAAGTCTCTGGTAACTTTTGAAGTAAGAATGGAATATTTGTGAATGCATAGATTTGTAGGATGGAAAATTGAGGACGGTAGTGAGGAAAAGGAAATTCGGAAACTTTGATCATTTCCAAGATGTTCAGTTGAGTCAGAAACTCTGACATCCATTGGGTCAGCCTGCAGGGCCTTCTGTGAGTTACCATTTAAAGCACTTCAAACCCTGCTTTGGAAGACATGACCTTTGCCTCCCAGGAAATTTCTTGGCAATTTTGACTTGAAATTCACCCACCTTTCTTATGGTGACTGAATATTTCTTTATGCACAGATATTAAAACCTGATTTAAAAAAAAGAAAATTAAGGAGCCAGCCCGGAGGTGCAGTGGTTAAGTTCGCACCTTCCGCTTCGGCGGCCCAGGGTTTGCCGGTTCGGATCCCAGGTGCAGCCATGGCATCGCTTATCAAGCCATGATGTGGTAGGCACCGCACCTATCAAGTAGAGGAAGATGGGCACGGATGTTAGCTCAGGGCCAGTCTTCCTCAGCAAAAAGAGGAGGATTCGCAGCAGATGTTAGCTCAGGGCTAATCTTCCTCCCCAAAATAAATAAATAAATAAAATTTAAAAAATTAAAAACCTCAAAAGTTGCTAAATACACATTTTAGAATATACCATGTGCATCTCAAAATAAAAATTATTCATAAGCAAAAAAAAATTCATAAACAAAGGTAAGAATGAAAAATATATGAAAGCCTTCTTTTCAAAACAAAACAAACTTTGAATGGAAAGAGAGAGAAAAATGACCTAAGAAAAGTCAGGTCAACGGCCAGCCTTCCAACAGGAGATAGACAAGTCTGCACTATCGTATAAGAGCTGAGTCTTCGTTAAGGAGGTCGCACAGCCTCAACAGCCACGTGGCGTCGTCTCTGCCAGACCAGAGTGCTCTCTGCTGTAAGTAACTTGTGTGTTTAGTTCAGACCAATCGTGAAGTCACGAAACTTTTCTCAGGCTCAATTTCCTCATGTGCAAAAACAGTGGCAGTCACCTCCTAGGGCAATGGTTTCAGTTAAATAAACAGCCCCTACAGAGCACTTAGCAAATACACTCCCAGAAACAGACTTCTCTCCTTCCGCCCTTTACAGGTGATAACATTTCCATCCCACCCTTTATGAGATCACTTAGCTTTAAAGAGCAGGCGCACACACGGAATGATTTCCAGCTCATATAGTCATGTTTTTAATTCCCCCCAAATGTATTAAACTGTGGTCTGTTCTTAAAAGGGATACTATGCAACAAGAAAGGAATAAACTACAGCTACACGAAACAATGTGGATGAATATCACAGACAGAATGTTGAGCGAAAGAAGCCAGATAGAAAAGAGCATCTACTGGATGATTCCATTTTTACGAAGTTCAAGAACAGCCCCGTGGCGGAGTGGTTAAGTTCGCGCACTCTGCTTCAGCGGCCCAGGGTTTCACCAGTTCGGATCCTGGGCGTGGACATGGCCCCGCTCATCAGGCCATGCTGAGGCAGCATCCCACATGCCACAACTAGAAGGACCCACAACTAAAAATATGCAACTATGTACTGGGGGCTTTGGGGAGAAAAAGGAAAAATAAAATCTTAAAAAAAAAAAAAAAGAACAGCCAAAGCTAATCTACAGTGATGGAAGTCAGAATAATGTTTACCTGGAGCAAGGCATGGGTGAGGTGGGGGAGATGGGGGGTGGAAGGGAGGAGAGGCACAAGGGTTCTCTGGGACACTGACAATGTTCTGTACCTCCATCTGAGTGGTGGTTACACAGGTTCATATATATGTAAAAATTCATCAAGCTGTATACTTAAGACCTGTGTATTTTACTGCCTTTATGTTATACTTCAATAAATAATGCTAAATAATCTTTTTTCAAGGCACTTATTTGACTTAATCTTATTACACGGAAGTTTTTCTCTCGTGTATTCCCTCCAGGCTCTTTTTACATTTTCACAAGTGATAAATGTATTCACTGGAACTTCATAACTGTAGGAATAAAAAATTACGCATATGTGAAATTTTCCAAATATGAATTCAGCCACTTAAGTAAGAAAACTATTACTCTCTTAGATAAAAATCTTTATGAAATGATTTGCAGTCCTCGCTGTCATTTTAAACAGACGCTATTGAGCACATCCTTCTTCTCGGTGAATCAAGGTCATCCTTAGAAACGTGCCTGGTCGAGCTGGGCTGCAACGGAGTGATGGATGACTTCAGAGGCCACTGCTTCTACGCTGGATGACAGGAGTTGTTGCCGTTTTCCTGTTATCTGTTATTATTATCTTCCCTGTTATTTTTCGTTGTTGCATGCCTGCCTCTAACCATCCTGGTCCTTCTCATTTGCTTTCTCTCATTCATTTATTCACATATTTGGTACATATTCTTTGAATGCCTACTATGTGCAAAGCACTGGAGATACAATGGTAAATAAGACATTCATGAACCACGACCTAAAGGAACTTCCGCTTTGGCAGAGGAGGCAAGTATAAAACAAAACAAATATGATGACTACCTTAAAGGAGGAAGTATAGAACCTAATTTAGGGGGTCTGAGGTCACCTTGAAGAAGTGACATTTAAGAACTGAGAGATGAGAGCCTAGCCCAGAATGAGACCTTAATAAATATTCGTTGAATGAATGAATGCATGCATGAATGAATGATCATCAGCCAACAAAGAGAAGAAAGAGTTCTGATTTCTTGTGCACCAAGAAAACAGGAATTTTACTGAAAGATGCCTAAACCAAGAGTCAATAGGCACCGAATGAGGCCCTCATGGACTTAATGGCATTAATTTTGGCTGCTATGAGGACTGTTTTTGGCCTTACTTTAAAACCTTGAGTTGCTAGACAAGTGAAGGATTTTTAGTCATTGCTCAGCTAACCTATACATATGCCGTTTTTATTTCATCCTACCAAAATAAAATCAGCCAAAAATAGCCCCAGTCTTTAGGATGATTCCTCTAGCTGGCCTGCATAGTTCTGACCCCAAGCTCCCATGAATGTGATTTTTCTGGCACAGTTACTCAAAATCATCTCTAAAGGTGCGTGTCACCCACTCACACCTTTGCGTTACAGTTCTGTCCAAACAAGCCAAAACAGCCCGACTTCTCGGGCATTGCGGCATGTTGCAAATCGCCACCTAATTTGAGGCCTATCATTATCCCCAGAGAGTTCACCTTCACGACATATTACAAATCAAGAAGTTGCAGTCTAAAGGACAGCAGCGACAGATGACAACCTCCTTTGTGGAGAGACTTTACTCAATTAGATGAGTTATGAAGCCACCGTGATATGGAAGCATTATTATATCACATGTAACAGCAAAGTTTAAAATGCCAGACCAATTTATTCAGGGCTTGATCTGATGTACGACTTGATCCATCAAGAAACTATCATGGAACCGGAAGAACTCCTAGCAAGAGATGTAAAATGTAGCCTTTGGTGATCCTAGTTTCTTACAATTCTGTATAGATCTTTGGGATTTGAAATTTGAAAAAGCTAAACAAAGGAACTGCACTAAATAAGGATTTTCTAAAAGAAATAAAGGGAAATGAGGAATGACAAGTATCTGGAAATGGTTTATTTTTAGCCTTTTTCCTGGAGTCTCTCTGTTCCTCTGATAAAATTTCAAGCGTGCAACTGCATCCGTCTACTTTAGAGACAGTGAATGAATCAGAGCTCCGTATTGCTCAGGGTCTGTCCTGGACTGATGTGCTGTCACAGAAGGTCAAAAGTTTGACAGACTCTAAAGCAATCTAAGTGCATCTATGGGACAGACAAGTAGACAGCAAGTACTCTTACCTCTGTTTCGAAATCTTCAAAGAGAAGTAAGAAAAAAGTTAATCCACCTGTCGCAAGTTACATAAACTTTCAGTGATCAGGGTAGTTAAATAACTCGCTGCTAAACTCAATTTTCTGAGATGCATACAAAAATAACAACTCTGCTTCCCTCGGGGAACTCGATGTCTTTTGACCTCCACGGTGGTTACATTTAGTCTTATTTACCTAAATACACAAAGCCACCTCGAAGTCTTTCCCTGTGAAGCAAGCTTCCTCTAACTCTGAAACAATCATTTCTTCCAGCCATTGTGCCATGACTGGGAACTTGTCAGAAGAACAACACTTGGCTTCTTACTGCCAGTGTTCCTGGGCCAAAATGTACCCAATCATGGTCTTTCATAATCAATAGGCTCTTAAGATACAGTAAACAGGCCAAAGATTCCATATGTTTGTGAAATTGCATATAATATACTGCCACTCCTTTCCCCAAGAACTGACCATTACAGAAATCTTCTGGAGCTATTGTTTTTCTAGATTTTCCTATTTACTGTTTGGGTTTTAGCCACTAATAGCACGGTGGCAGGTATCTGTCAGGATTTCATTATTACGATTGATCAAATCTAAACATTTGATTAAGGCTCTAGTTTTATCACGTATGCTCATATTTTCACCAAAAAAAAAAAAAACCAAGCTAGAATATAAATACTATTCCCAAAAACTATTTAGTCATTAGTTTCTCCAGAACTCTCTACGCCCAGCACACAGAATCATTCCTAGCAGCTGCATTTTAAAAACACAGATTTGAGGATAAGAAGCAGTCTATCAAGCTGACCTTTAATTTGCTATCTTGTCGAAATTTAACAGAAGGAGGAAAATAAAGAAAGTTTAAAAGTATTATCGTGAAACCAGAGCCACCATTTAGCAAAAGCTTTTAGTGGAATGAGTCACGGGGCACACGAAGTGCAAATCGCAAGGTTACACGTCGCCTCTTAGAAACTCTGCACCTGCAGGGTTCCGAAGAATTCTTTGCGAAAGCAAATGCTACCATCTGATGTGGAGCACTGGGACACCTCCAGCACAGGGAGATATCGCCTCACTCTCCATGGCACGCACGGCCCTCTAGCAAAACCGAAAACAACGTCTGATCGAAACTGAAGATTACAATTATCCGGGAACGCCGAGCCACCGAAAAGTACAGTTTGCAAAGAAATTACTTCTGCGCCCTCCCCCCTGCCGCACCATTCCCGTCCCTTCAGCAGAAGGGGACCCAAATCGTATGTAATCTGACATTTTAAAATATTTATAAATACTGAAGTATGAAACAAGTACCTGCCAGACACCTGGAGCTCTCCTTCCCCTGCTGGCTCTCTCCTCCCACACTCTGGCCACGGAATGCCCTTCCAAATCATGGCTCAGTGCTTTTGGTAAATGTTTTACGAGACACTAAACAGTCTTGTGTCCCACCCTCAGAGCAAACACCATTGAGAGAACACAATATAATGGTCGCAAGGATATCGTGTGATGTACAATAATGCAAATGAACACACAGGCTCTATTTCCACACTTCCTCTTAAGGGGGAAAAAAAATCCCAAATTTGCAAGGAGTTGGGTGGGCTCACAGAATTAAACCTTGACACTAGAGGCGTTAGAGTTGGGGTGTGTGTGTGTGTGTGTGTGTGTGCGCGCGCGCTTAAAGCAGCATTACGATAAGCTCATTGTTCTAATCGCCAAGTAAGTCTTGGCTTGCTAAACCGAAAAAGTGTCAAAGGCAAGAGTTAACAAAGGGTAGAGCTCACCAGGGAGTCTGTAGATACAGGACCAACTACACATTTACCGTCCATTTCTATTTATCAGAGCAAAGGCACCTCAAAACAGCTTTTCAGAAACCATCTTCCACAATAAACGAAACGTACTGCCCGTTTTCCATAGCCCTCAAGTCATTCACAGTTAAAAAACCAACTCTGCTCCAAACCAGAAGTTTTGCATTCCATTCAAGTTAACAATTACAACTGGAGGATAACAGAAACTTGCTGGCACCGAATTATTAGCATACCCAGAATGTCAGGTGCCTCTTGGAACCACCAGGGTTAACAAGATAAAGAGGGTGCCCTGGGATCATCTGCCTGGTTTTACGGAAACTACATATGGAGATTGCTAGAGTCCGGAGCCCATGTGGCCAGCACGCACCAGCCGCTCTCGGTGCTCTGAGTGGGACAGTCTGAGAAATGAGAAAGCAGCATTATTTAGCAAGCGTCAAGCCTACTTCCTAAAAGAAGACCAAGGCCGTCTAGAGGAGAAGAACGAATTGACTTTGGCTTTGGAATAACACACATAGACAGGTTAGGCAAATTAAAAAAAAAACCACTCTCTCGCCCCACCCCCTGCCCTAGTCCCCAGGAATACTCAGAATTCGGCATTTCATACCTTTAGGATGTCTAGTGGGGTAGAAAGAAAACTGAACACAGAATTGAGATCATGGCTTTTCTATACACCAGCTGTGTGACCTTGCACAGATCACTTGACCTCTCTGAGCCTGCTTCCTCATCTGTAAAATAAAAATGTCTAAAACCGGGAAAGCTATCCCAAAGAACTGACAGCTCTCCCAATTTGAGAGCCTAGAAAATGGCACAGAATAGTCCTTTACATTTTTGAAACATCTTAAGGGTTACTGCAATTTTTTTTTTGTCTCCCACCCCCCCACCTTATGTACATAGGTCCCATCTTATTTTCAGTTTCCTCATATTATAGGTACCTCGGGTTAGTGCTGTGACTAAGGGCAATTGACTTCCCTTCTCTTTAGTCTGACTGACTAATCTGTTTTGGGTGGGTATCCTACATGGCCGGTTATCTGCCTCTCAGGGGTGTGGTGAGGGGCCCTCCCCAGCCTCCAGCCCAGGCTGCCGTCCCTCTTTGCTTTCACATTTCTCCTCATCGTGAATTCATCTTGCCCTCTAACACAAGTAGCAACCTGCTTTATAACGTCTCATCCTCGCCTCACTTTTTTCTCCTCATTATCTCTTCTTTTTCCCTTCCTTCCCTCCTTCCTTTTCTGCCTTGCTTCCGAGAGAGAGGGAGACAGAGACAGACAGACAGACAGACAGACATGGGAATGTGGTGGAGAGCAATTATTCTCATCATTCTATTTTTTCCTACTATTTTATGTTTATACTTTATATATCAAACAAGCCGTTGAAGGAGGTAAAACAGATGTTATCATCCAGATTCTACCAACGAGAGACCTGATATCCAGAAAGATCCAACAACTGGCCGGAGGTCGCAGGGCGACTGCAGATGCCACAGGGACTGAAGCTCGGCTTTCCTGACAGACCAGGATTTCCCTGTTGCCCCTCAAACGCTGGCCGGCTCCCCGCCCTCCAACACCTCTTCTCAGTGCCCTGAACTGCCCCCCGCTCTAATCACTTCTCCTTACTCTTTGTGACATATTTTCCTCTTAGATGGCTCTTTGCCTCATCTCCCTCCTTCCCCTCCCTCCAGGCTAGTCAAACTCCTACCCTATTTTCGGGTTTATCTCACTTGACCCCTATAACCCAGCTCCAGGCTACTGCTGTCCCTGCGTGCCCTTCTGTGGGCAAACCCAACAGGAGCAAGTCTCCAAAGCGACAAGCCTGCATGACCAGGGAATAATGACTCACTTGATAGGAGTCTTTCCTTAGTAGCACCTCTTTTGATCGTGTACCCTGGGACCCCCTGGGCCAGCATATTTGTGTGTACATCAGCTGCCTCTAGACCACCAGAGGATCCACCTCTGCGGCCGTCAGTGAGGAGTTCAGTGCTTATTATTAAGGAACATATGTGAATCTTGAGGGAAAAAAATGTGAAGACACACTATCTGAACCCAAAGCAGTGCCTCAATGGAGTGGATTCCAGGTGTCAGCGGAGGCCCGGGAGTTTACGGTTTTGATATAGTTGCTTTGCTTTTTCATTTTTCTATATTTGAAAGAGGATGAGAAAAGTGAGTTATAAAGATGAGATAGCAAATAAGCTAAGCATCAAATCATGCCATGAAACGAGCATCATTTATCAAATGTCTGCAATGACCAGGTACGTGGTATACAACATCTCATTTGCCAGATCAACAGCCACCTGTGTATGTTTTCACTGTTCTTTGCGCAGAACCTGTTCTGTTTGACTGGTTTCCTTGGACTCCCCACCCACTTCCCTCCATCTCTTCTTACCCCAAAGACAAACTGTCCTGTTCACTTTGAAATCTATTGACACACACTATTATGGGGCCTTCATTTGACCACAAAACCCAACCAAATAGACAGTATGGATTCCCCACTTCAGGTACGCCTCTATGTTCATTTCTTCTGTGGCCACAGATTTGATATCTGACTTTCAACACTGTAGGCTGTGTAATATAGACCACGTGTGCTACCGTATTCAAATATTCTATCTCACGCAGCTCAGAGACTAAATTCTGTCCCCCTGAGAAAGAACTGTGCCTTCTATACAATATCAATATTTCATAATAGCATTTTCCCACTTCCAGACATACAATTCTGAGTTTTCGCTTTTTTGTTTTGGGGGTGCCAGCATGCAGGGATACCCGGAATTTTTAACCACAGAGTTCTCATAGGGCAGAATAATTAATATCCGGTGAATGTCACTGTATTGCCCGGGGCCTGTTCCAGAGCGTCTGTCAGTTCTAGGGCCCGACTTCTAGCACAGGTATCTTTGAGTTCAGCACATAGTGGGTCTGCAGGATGGTTCCAGATTCTAAAAGTGGTTCTGAGCTCCCTCAGACACTAGAGGATAGGAGAAGAGGAAGCAGCAGAAAGTGAAGATTTTATTCGGAGCTGCTAAGTCTCTCAGAATCTGCCAATGGTCTCAGAACTTCCCTGAATCACTCCAGCCCCTCAGTTCTCTGGAGAGCGCTTCCGAGAGCATCTCGAGTGTGGCCTCGGAAACTGCTCATCACTCAGCCCAAACCCAGACCCTAAGGAAGGTCCCAACAGCCCTTGATGTTTTCCCAAAGGGCCCAAGGAAGGAGAGGAGGCAGCAGGGGAGGGGAACACCTGATGGATCTATACTGTCCAGCCCTGCCTTTCACTGGGACATCATCCTCTACACCCACAGTTCTCAAAGCAAGGTCCCCGGATCCCCGGGGAGATCCTAAGACTCTTTTAGAGGTCTGCAAGGTCAAAACTATTTTCATAATACTACTAATATTTTTGTCTTTTTCACTGTGTGGACATTTGCACTAATGATGAAAAGGCAATGGTGGGTAAAACTGCTGGCGTCTCAGCCCAAAATAAGACAATGGCACCAAAGTGTTCTAGTAATCATAGCCGTCTTTCCCACCAGGCACTCCAAGTTGTTTTGTTTTGTTTTGTTTTGTTTTTTAAAGATCCAGCTTTCCTTAAGAATGTACTTGATGAAGCAGGAAAATATTGATTTTATTATATCCGGACTCTTAAGTATCTATCTTTTTAATATTCTATGTGATGAAATGGGAAGTATGCATAAAGCACTTTCGCCTCATACACAATCATGATGACAGTCTCAAGGAAAACCACTCATGGATTGAGTTACAGAGTGAACCAAAGCTGCTTTTGTCATAGAACACCGTTTGTACTTGAACAAACGACTGACAGATAAACTCTGGTTCTTCAGACTTGGGTATGTGGCAGACATTTTCTGGAAAATGAACAAAGTGTGCCTGTCCCTTCAAAGAACACAACTGATAGTATTCATTTCCAATGATAAAATTTGAGCTTTCAAGCAAAGGTTAAAATTTTGGAGAACCCACATTTACCACCCTGAGCTTGACAGCTTGCCAATAATTAAAGGCTTTTCTGATGAGACTAGTTGTGATATTAACAACTAATGTGATTTTCTTTTCATATTGTATAATGAAATGTGTCAACATTTGGAAGATGGTCACAACTCAGTAAACCAATATTTTCCACATGACCAATTCATGACGTTACAGAACCATGCATAGGCAAAAGATCCATTCAAAGTACAAGATAATCTGGTGGATTTTAATGTGAGAGTATGAAAAGTTCTTTGATAAGGTTTCAGATTCTGCAACTAGTCTCTAGAAAACTATCTCCTGTGGAGTCTGGGTTCAATATCAAAGAAGAATGTTCACGATTATCTGAAAAGGCTACTAGAATACTTCCTTTTCCAACTACATATCTTTGTGAGGTTGTATTTTCTTTATATACTTTGATGAAAATAACATATCTCAACAGGTTGAAGGCAGAAGCAAATATAAGCTGACATCTATCAAGCCAGTAATTAAAGAGATTTGGGAAGAAAAAGAGATCTGTAAAAATATAAACAATGTACTCTTTACCATCTACTTTGTTTTGCAAGTATATTTTTTTAAAAATGTTACTTATGTTACCATAAGAGTTTACTATTGTTATTTTCAAGTAATTAATAAACAAGTATTTTTAATTTCTCAGTTTGAATTTCTAATGTGGTAAATAACAACAGATACAACCCACACAAACAAGAGCACTTTGGCTTCCTCAATAATTTTTAAGAATGTAAAGACAGAGTTGCTAGATTTAGCAAATAAAAATGCAGGGTGCCCAGTTAAATTTGAATTTCAGATAAATAACGAATAATATTTTAGTATAAGTATCCATGCAGTATTTGGGACATACTTATACTAAAAAAATTACTTATTGCTTATCTGAAGTTTATATCTAATTGACCATTCTTTATTTTATTTGCCTGTTAAGATGTACTGAGCCCAAAAAGTTTGAGAAACACTGCACTAGACGATGCCCCTCACACATGTGCTGAAACACTAATACTAACAATGATTAAGCACCCATTGTGTACCAGACCCAGTGCTAAATTCTTGACATATATTATTACCTCTTCAATCATCTCCAAAATCCTATGTGACAAGCACTATTATGATCCCTGTTTTACAAATGAGAGACCAGAAAGCCAAAGAAGTCAAGTAAAGCTAATCATTGGTGAAAGGCAAGACTGGAACCCACCCACTCATGCACCAAAATCTCAGCTTGTAACTGTTAGGCTTACACTGAACTCTGAATAATGGAGAATCCCAAAGATGATGGGGCTTTCTGCTTATTTGCATCTCAAATTTTAGTAATCAATTTCTGTTACTTCTCTTCTCTCTCTCTCCGTCTCATAGCTGGGAATTCTATCCAGAACTAGCCATCAGCATTTTGACTTGGAATAGACTTTCCTAATGGATGGTTCCCTGGTCATGACAACAATATTGTTCAGGGCTGGGAATTCTGGAACGGAGCAGTGGTGTACAGGCAGTGATTTTACTATTAACCGGAAGCTGCTGGGACCTGGTGCTGGGCTAGAATCATCCTTAAGAACAAGTTGGGAATTTCTCCAAAGGAATCTGTACCAACTGAAGCAAATGCAACCATTGTTGTAAGTGAGCCAAGGCCCTATTTTTGGTATGATCATGACCCAGGCCACTGGATATATTTAATGAGCTCAAGCTCAACAGTAAACAAACAAGGGAAAGTAAACTTATTTTTATGATCCAGCGTGGGGGCAAGGGTATACATTCACTGGGCCACGTGATCTGCAAATACAAAAATGAATTTGCTTGCAGTCAACTAGGGGCCCTCCCCCAATTACCAATGGTTATAATGTAATGTGGAAAGTGATAAACACCTAAGGGAGAGAGGGAGATACTAGTCTTTCACAGGAAAAATTTCTTTAACAAAGGGAAGATATACTTTTCAAATCTTTTTTGCTTTGTAAATTTGGATTTTGTTAAATGCGAGGCACAGTTGTGTATACAGAAGCCGAGGGTGACAGAACTTTGAAAATTAGCCTAGGAGAGAATGGGACAAGGGGAAGAGAAAAAAGGATAGATCAGAAAAGAAAAGATGCCAAAACTGGAGTGTTAGAATTAAGAAGAGGTGCACTTCAGAAACCAAGACCTGGTGGAAGTCTAGATACACACCTAGGCAGAAAGAGGGTTTGGGGGAACCCAAGGCCCCCACACCTGGCCACAGGGCATCCGAAGGAAAAGTAAAGAGTCATTTTTTCGACAGCCTCAACTGGCAGGCCTGCTGTCTCAGTTCAGACACTGGCCCAGCCCTGCCCTAACCCTGATGGCTGGGTCGGCCTCTCCACTTCAGCCCCTTTATCTGCACACTCAGGCTAGACTGACCCCTCAAGTGCTGAAACGAGTGTCTGCAAGAGGAAAAAGAAAAAGAAGAACAAACTGAGATGTAAGCCTGGGCTCCCTCCTTAGATAAGCTTGAGCGCCCAAGGATTCTGCAGCTTTCCCCTTCAAGGAGCCTTCAGAATTTCTTCTGGTGAATGCTAAATGTCAAGGAGGACACAGCCAGAAACTGTGACTCATCAAATTTCCAAAGTCAGGCCAGAATGAACGCACAGACTCTGGATCCAAGGACTTGCTTTCCACCTTCAGAACACCATGTCAAGGGCCCTGCCTGCTTCAGATACAAAGGAGATGGAGCCACGTGGCCCAGCCTGCACCCTAGCAGCCCGGCCTCTTTGCCCTGTCTTCGGGGTTCTTTAAAGCACAGAGAACATGGACATTTCATGCCCTCATGACATTTCAGAAAGCGATCTGCCTTGAAAAGTGGTTGAATCTGTACACAAAGGTCACTAGTCATTAGTGTAGAGCCAGATAGTAAATATTTTAGGCTTTGCAGGCCATACGGTTTCTGTTACATACTTTTCTTTTGGGAACTCTTAAAAATGTAAACACCATCTTTAACTACATACAAAACATAAAAACAGACAACGGAGGGGGCCGTAGTTTGCTGACCCGTCACTTAGAGCCTCGACAGAGGGTGGGCAGCATCAGCTGGTGACGTCTGCATACAGTTTGGTTGAATATAGTGTCAAATGGCAGGGAGATGTTGCATCGCCTTCTTGCTGACAAAGGCTCCCGAATTCTCCATTGGACGCGCCTGAGTCTGACATTCTCTACTTATGGAGTCATCTCACCTTTGCTACGATCCTCTTCCAAGAATTTAGCTGTCGAGCTGGCAGGGAGTTAAACCCTCCAATGACAGTCTGATATATTTGGAAAATTCGATAAATGGGATTTAAAATAAGCGAGGATATTTTTTAATCTGCTAGTTTTCACTCTGAGTGTGTGTGTGCACTTTTGTTTAAAAGCGAACACTCCTTATGTATCACAAAATTCCAAAACTGGAAAAATGCTCTGCCAAAGCTTAGTTTATTACTGTTTACACTCGAGGAAACTATGACCTACTTCAGGTAAATGATATATTCCAAGTTACACACTAATTGGCAGAAGAGCTGGGGCCAGAAACTTGGCTTCCTGGTTTCCAAATCAGTGTTCTCTTTCTACTACTCTACTTTATCACATATTGCTGAACTGGTACTAAAAATTCAATTCAACAAATACTTACACAGTATTTCCAACATGCCCAGTACTGGCTCGGTGCTCCAGGGCTACAAAGTAATTATAAGAGAGGATTCCTCCCCATAAAAAGCTTTTGGTCTCACTGAGAAAACAAGGTGTGCACACATGAAACCAAGGTATTCTCTCTTCCATTGTCATGTAACTATTTGGCTAAAACCGGGCTAATAAAAATTTCTGTAATGATAGAAAGGTTCTCTATCTTTGCTGTTCAATATGGTAGCCAGGAGCCACATGTGGCTATTGAGCACTTGAAAGTGCGACTAAGGAAGTGAAATTTTAATTGTATTTAATTTCAATTAATCTAAATTTAAACAGCCACGTGTCACTAGTGGCTACCATATTGGACATTACAGGTGTAGAAGAATAGTCAGTACATCTAGACGGAAAATAATAACACACATTCTGTTACTTCTCCCTCGTGCCTATGGCAGCAACCACTACTGATCACAGAACTCTTTCGCTCTGAGCATCGGTGGGCAGGCTCTCAGGATTCTCCAGGCAACGTATTTTCAATTGCCTAGACCTGGAATATAACAAAAAACCTATCTGCCATCCCAGACACAGATAAAAAGTGACAAAAGTGAGCTGGAGGAGGAAGTATTTGAACTGAACCTAGAAAGACAACATCTGGACAGGTAAACAGGAAAGAACAAAGTGTGCAGGGCTCTCCACAAAGAGAACGGCATGAGCAAAGGAACTGGATAGAGTTCTCTTGGTTCCAGGACAGGGAGGATGCTGGCTGGGCAAGAAGGGAGGGTTGTGTTGGGTGTGGTGAAGATAAGGGTCAGGCAGAGGGTGGGTCTAGATTAAGGAGACCTTTGGATTCCAGGAGTTTGGACTTTTCTCAAGAGCAATAGGAGCCCTGAAGGTTTAAGCAGGATAACGACTGAAGAAAAACACCTTTTAGGGAGGCAAATCTGATAGCGGGCCACAGAATGGACTGCATAATGGACACACACATTCAGAGACCACTGAGAAGGCTATTCCACTACAGGTTTGTGCTTTTCCTTTAGGAAGTAATATTTGTTTATTAAGGAAAATATATAAGTCACAGAAAAGCAGATATAAAAACTAGACGTCCACCATTCAAAACTCAACTACCGTTGGCATTTTGCTATAGTTTCTTCCAGGTTTTTTTTTCCCTTCCATGGCTATTGCAATAATTCAGGAATAAAGTTAGGACTAGAACTAGGAAGGTGTTAGTGTGAATGAAGAGGAAAGGCTACAGAATAAAATTTTAAGAGAGGCAGCAGAGTGAAGAGAAAACACCATTCACATCAGGGGACTTGAGTTCTCAGCCTGGCTATTTTGATGGGTCTCTTCTCTCTCAACCCCCCAGACTTGGTTTCCCCATTTTAGAATCAAGGTAGGAGTCTAGATCAAACTCTTAACCTCTTCTTACTGGTGTCTAAATAAGGGTCTGATGAAATTTTTGAGACCTCCCCAACCTAAAATGGAGGTAAAATATGTGTATATGTACGTCTGTGTGTATTTTTAGTGAACATCAAATAAAGATGGCAGTGGTTGTCACAGACAAAAATGTGCCCTTGATCTTTAAGCTGTCCCAGCAGCATATAGCCCGTTGCAATTTGTAAGATTTTAGGTGTAAAGTTATTAAACTGTCTATTCTGAGCAGTGCTGGAGGAAGGAGGTAGAGATGTGGTTCACAGGACACATAATGGAGCAGTGTAAACAGGGGATCCTTTCTCAGATAGAGCTCCCCCAAGCAGTGACAGCGTCCTCCTAGGAGCCAAAGGTTTTTAAGGCCCAATCCATCTTCACAAACCATAGGAAAAGCAGAAACAAAAACAGCTGCTATGACACACAAATTTGCTCTCCGGAAAAAGTAATACACAGCCATTCACCAGGTTAACCAGCAAAGTCCATGCCATGGTTGTCCACACAGGACATACAGGGGACTCAGTTATGAAGTTTTCAAAAAATCTTGATGGTTGGGCCCCTCGTCAGACCAATTGAATCAGAGTCCCAATGAGTGGGGCTTGTGCATTGGTATTTTTTGTTGTTGTTGAGGAAGGCTGTCTCTCAGCTAACATCTGTGCCAATCTTCCTCTATTTTGTATATGGGATGACGCCACAGCATGGCCCAAAGAGTGGTGTGTAGTTCCGCACCCAGGACCCGAACACGTGAACCCAAGCAGACCACGCGAACTTAATCATTACACCACCAGGCCAGCTCCGTATGCGCTGGTATTTTTTTAAAGATCTCAAAATGATTGAAACGTGAAGCAAAAGCAGATGTCTCAGAGCAAGAACAGGTCAAGGGGCACAGGAGCCGTGCGGGCTCCAGATCTGACAGACTGTGCTCTTAGCCACCCATGGCACTGCTTGTCAAGCCATGCTGAGGTGGCGTCCCACATGCCACAACTAGAAGGACCCACAACTAAAAATATACAACTATGTACCGGGGGGCTTTGGGGAGAAAAAGGAAAAATAAAACCTTTAAAAAATAGTGCAGACTCTAGGCTCAGACTGCCTGCGTGTCCAGCTCTGCCAAGCACTAACTGTGTGACCTTGGGCAAGTCACTTATTCTCTTTTAGACCTCACTTTCCTTATTTGCCAAATAGCAATCCTAACACCTTCTTTATGGGATTATTGTAGAATTAAATGAGGCCATACAAGCAAAAGAGATAATGTAAGTAAAAGACTTCTTTTGTGCCTGGCACATAGTAAGCACTCAATAAACGTTATCGTTATCTTCATTATCATTAGCATTATTTATTTATGTATGTATTTATTTTTAGATTGGTGCCTGAGTTAACATCTGTTGCCAATCTTCTTGTCTTTTTTTGTTCTTCTTCTCCCCAAAACCCCCCAGTAAACAGTTGTATATTCTAGTTGTAGATCCTTCTAGTTGTGGTATGTGGGACACCATCTCAGCATGGCCTGTTGAGCGGTGCCACGTCCGCGCCCAGGATCCGAACCAGCGAAATCTTGGGCGGCCACATCGAAGCACGCAAACTTAGCCACTCAGCCACAGGGCTGGCCCCTCGTTATCAGTATTTATCATTTATTTTCATCATCACCTCTAGGGTTCCTTTTAACTCCAATATTTTATAATTCTAAGAATCTCTTGGTGATTGATTGCACAAATGCAAACGAAAATAAAATCAGTAGGTACTGACATGCCTAGATGTAAAGGCCTGGTCTGGGGTCAGCCCCCTTTCACCCTAGTCTGACTCCTCAATAGCCACTTCAGTCTTTGCTTAAGATGTCCCTTGTATTTTTTTTTTTTATTAATGTTATGATAGATTACAACCTTGTAAGATTTCAGTTGTACATTATTGTTAGTCATGTTGTGGGTACACCACTTCCCCCTTTGTGCCCTTCCCCCACCCCCCTTTTCCCTGGTAACCACCGATCAGATCTCCTTGTCAATATATTAACTTCCACCTATGAGTGGAGTCATATAGAGTTCGTCTTTCTCTGACTGGCTTATTTCGCTTAACATAATACCCTCGAGGTCCATCCACGTTGCTGCGAATGGGCCAAGATGTCCCTTGTATTCTGTGGACCTCGGTCTTCATTTCAAAAGGACCTCACTTACTTTGCAGACACAGAATTTCTGTCATTCTTGACGAAAGCTATGGTTGTTCTGTTACTGTTATTTCCTGACAGCACAGACACCCCTGAGTATGGCCAAAGTGAATGTCAGACACTCTATTTCCGTCTGCAGCCACTGCTGACACCCGGGGGCAACGTGTTTGAACCGATGCACACCCCCTGATGAGGCCCCAACACAGTAAACATTGATGCCTGTCTAATGGCTGGTTTGAAGACCTTGTTCTTGGAAATTTCAGGGCTGACATTTGAGCACTGCCCACATAATCTGCCTAAAGGCTCAATGCTGACATTAGCCTCAGATTTCAGCCTCATAGCCCTGGAGTATTCTCCTCACTTTCCACAGCACCAAATGCCCTCCTGCAAAGCGTAATGCCATCATCCACCTGTTATTCTGCCAAAAGACACACATTTTGTTGATCCCCACAGCTTTCTCTTTCCTTGTCTAAGGTGGGAACAAATCTCTTTCTTTTAGGAAGACAGTCTTCCTTTTGTAGGCAAACATCTGCATGTCCGCCATCATGATGCTGGTTGAGTCACAGAGTGATGGTAATCACACACAGGTGGTCATACACTGCAGAGGACTTCGGGGTCACTTTTGCATTAATTCTCAACACCAGCAAGCCCCACGCCTGAATTAGCACTTTTGTTGAACTGGATCAGAGACCAGACAAAAGCAAAGGAAAGTGAGAGGTCCAGACAAGAGGGTGATGAGTTTACTCTGGTAAATCTGGAGATAGATGAGAAAAGAGATCTGTTAACTTCGACTGCATGTTCGGAAATACCATTAAATATCTGAGTTCTGATGTTGCTGTTCTAATTCACTCTTGTTTTATTGTCAATATTTCTTATAATTAAATGCTTAAACTTTCATTCTTAAACCCTTCTGGGGCAAGGATCATGTCTGAGTCGTCTTTGTATCCCTCATGCACCTGCCCCAGTGTCTTTCACACGAGAGTCTTTTGTAGGTTTATTCATTTGAATCAAGTTAAATTACGGGCCTCTTTTTCCCCTTCTGTGTAGTAATAAGTTATGTGTTACAAAGTAAAAAAGTAAGATATGATAAGGGATAGGAAAAATCTCTACTATTTTCAGGTGAAGAGGCAGAAAAGTCACCTTTAGAACCTGCGTTGGGGATTGCCTGGAGCAGCCTGGGGTCATTTTGTGACACGTCCCAATTAGCTGACTAAACAAAAGAGAATCTGTCTCCGCTCACTTGCTTGACCTTTGTGTGTATTTATTCTTCTGCAAGTTTCCACCATATGGACCACATGAGTTGTGCAACAGTAAGGAGCTTACCTTAAGTCCTATTTGCATTACAGTCTGTCTTCTTGAAAAAAAAAAATGATATGAAGGTCATTTTCCAAAAGGTATACCTTCTGGTTCTTTTTAGGGATTTGAGGAAAATTGTTTTTAAGAGATCTATATGAGACCTACCATTCAGAAACACGAAGGGCCATTTTACCACAGGAAACAACATATTAAGCAGCCCACCTTTTCCTTCTTTTCAAAAGCAACTTCCACTTTCAACTCTTAGGTCAGACAATATCCACTTTTTAATTTATTAACTTACTTGGGATGGAAATCTAGGCTATGATGAGTAGCAGAGGGTCAGCGCTCAACATCTTTTACTATTTTCTTTAAAGTTTCCATTAGAAAATCCTTGATTTTTTTCCCTTGCCCTTTCCTAGGGATCCCCACCATCTGACTTCTGATGCCCATGTCTTGAGGGAGGAGCACAGACTTCCTGTGGCTTAAGAAAAATCAGGTAATAATCTAGATGTTAACTTTTTAAGAGGACTGACCAAAGAGGTCACCAAAACTTCATGTAAAAAGTTGAAATTTCTATACATCAATCATGACCAGTGATTCTCTTCCCTTCTGTATGGAGAAAACAGACCCATCTTATCTCAGACTGAGACAAGAATCTCCAAAAAAAGATTATAGGACTGTTAAAAAGATCTAGCCACCTCTGGTCAGCCCCTACACTCTACAGACCTCTCAAAAAATGACCACATAAAATTCACTCACGACTAGGAAACAAGCGAGCTTGCGATGGCCAATTCAATGGAATTGGGGTTCCATGTATATGTGTACACGGATGTGTACACACGTATGTGTAAATTTCTGAATCTGTTGATTTAGTTACTGGTCAAAGTGCCTCAGCTCAGCAGTACTCTTGATAGAAAAGGTCAGCAGAGAGCACCAAGATATGAAACCTGAGTCTCATAAGGGTCCGAAAGCAGAAGCAGAGTCAAGAAGCTGGCCATGGGGCCGGCCCGGTGGCACAGCGGTTAAGTTCGCAGGTTCTGATTTGGCGGTCCGGGGTTCACTGGTTCGGATCCCGGGTGCAGACATGGCACTGCGTGGCAAGCCATGCTGTGGTAGATGTCCCAGGTGTAAAGCAGAGGAAGGTGGGCATGGATGTTAGCTCAGGGCCAGTCTTCCTCAGCAAAAAGAGGAGGGTTGGCAGTGGTTAGCTCAGGGCTAATCTTCCTCAAAAAAAAAAAAAGAAGAAGAAGAAGCCGGCCTCTGTCTGTTCTATTTAAATCATCCTTTTTTTTTTTTAATCTGGCCTTTGGATGAGGGAATCATATACTATGCCAATGATCACCGTTCCCTGGTGCCATCAAGGAAGCAGAGAAAAAGAAAAGCGGACACATTTGTTGATGAAAACAATCTCTCACTAGAAGTTGATTGCCTTCCTTTGGGAGGTAGGTGAGGGAAATGAAGAACACATTTGGGGAGAATTCAAAGGACTGGCAGGAAAACGGGACTTGGGATCCAGCTCTAGGAAACAATGCCGATAGAGACAGAAGGATTGATGTCTGAACGACAAAAACAAAAATCTGATCATCAGTTTGAAATCAATCTCTAAGGGGTTTTCCAGATTCTTTCCTTAGAATCTTATTCTTTTCTAAGAATAGAATTTTTTATTCTAAGAATAAGAATTTTCTTATTCTTATTCTTTTCTAATTCTTCTTTTCTAGGATTCTTCCAGAAGTTTGACTAAGTCCTTATTTCACAACAGACATCTGCTCCTCTGAAGCCACACTCCCTTGACCTCATTCCCCACTAGCTTTGTGCTTATTCCTTGAACCGGACACACTCGCCCACATTGCGACCCTCACAAAGGCTGTTCCTCATTTGGTACAGTCACTCCCACCTGCCCACCATCTCCCTCTGCCCAGGAAACCATTCCTTCTCCTTCGGGTCTCAGTTAAAACACCACTTAAATTCCAAGAAACCTTTCCTGATGGTCGCCCCTCCCACTAACGTTTAGGTTAGGTCTTCTGGTTTCAAACTCCCTTAAACTTTTTATAATTCTTCTTCGGTGCCCTCATTACTCTTTTATTATTTAATGTCTGCCAGACATCTAGAGCAGGCTCCTGGCAGCAGACATCCAATCCTTTCTGTCTTAATCTCAAATTACCCAGTACCTAGCACAGAGCCTGGCACACAGTAGGTGCTCAGAAAATGTCTGTTGACTGATTTACCTGCATCTCTACTGATTTCAGAATTACTGTACTATAACCCATGGGGCCTTATAATCTGGAGGTTCTGCAAATCTTAAAGCCTATACAAATCAGGCCCAGGTGGCTTGGGGGATCCTGCCCATTCTGTGGCATTAACTCTATAGAGATGCTATTTTCCCATGCATTTAACATGAATGTGGACTTGGACCATTTACAGATAAAGGGATGTTGACAAATCATTCTGGGGACACAGCAGTGAAGACATAGAGTATTTGACTTGCAAATCCTATGATGCTGATTGCGGGAGGGGAACCTGGCATGGGACAAGAGTGTCTGATTCTGGGATCTGTTGCCTAGGAAGCTGCTCCACGACCTCACACGGGCTGTTGTGAATGTCAGCACCAGTGCTTACGAGATCCCAGCACTACTAGTCTCAAAGCCATCATACGAAGTCACCAAAAAATTAGTTTTTCTTTCATCCTTAGAATGCTAAATTCTTTCTTTGGTAAGTACGGAGTTCTTATTGATTAGCTTTTTATCAGGAGTATATCAGGTCATTTGGGGATTATCAGAGGAATGCTGTTACCTAAGTCTCCATAAGATGTATCCCAATGTCAGAGATGTTAAATTGTGTGGAAAGAAATGCATTCTAGAGTTGACAAAATGCAGTAAACACTATAGGAAAAACTCAGTATTAAAAGGGTTCAAGCAAAGTCATTCAAATATAATTTCTGTCATTCTTTTTGACTGTGGGAGTGCTGTGGGGACACTGGTACTTACAAACGTACAGGGCACTCTGCCCTAATAAATGAAGCAAACATCCAGAAGCAAAAACAATGTGTTGATCAAAAAAATAAAATAAAAAGAGAGAGGATTAGCGTTTGCACATCACTATGGAATGCTCACCTACTTTTTTCCACCCCCTGAACTGTGTTCCTTTGAGCCACAGTGAAGATGGCACCAGCTTGACTTACCAAACCTCCTCAGTGAGCCCAGGAATGGCTGATCTCTGCTGGGTGACCTGATGCAGGGTGTCCTTCTAATGCCTCTGTTGCCCGAACTGTGAAATGGAAAAGATAACGTTACTGACCTAGAGACAGCTAATGAGGAGTGTGCAATCAGTGATTGCTAAGTGGAATGTAGGGGCAGGGGTAAGAGGAAGAAATGCGGTGTTTTATTATTATCACACACCTTTGTGTGCACGTGGATTACAAGGAAAGCTACATAACCGGGCAGTAAAGGAAATTTGCACTGGCTCAAATACTTGGAGAAAATCGGTCACATCCTTTTGCCAATTCTGCAAGGCAATTCAGGTTCCTCTTAGCTAAAAGATATTCAAAGGAGAAAAACCTTAGTTTGACAAGGAGGGAAGGAGGAAATATACAAAGAAGAGGTGTAACAGGGAGGGGAAGTCCACAGGTTTGCTCAGGTGCTCAAAACTCAGCTCTACTGCTTGCTAGCTGGGTGATCTTAGGCATTTTACTCAACCTCTCTGAACCTTTTTCTCGGCTAGTATGGGCCTAATGTTACCCACCTGTTAAGGACACTGTGACAATACATAAGATGACAGATATGAAGTCCTTGGGGCCCCATATGAGAGAAAACACTCAACAAAGGGCAGCTGTGATCATTATATTCACTTAAATTTCTCTCTGCAGAGGCAAAATAAATTGTGGTCTTTTAGAGTAAATCACCAAACACTCAAAATTGTTGAAAGCATTGCCAGCTGTTAGTGTTTTAAATGTTCCCTTTACCTTTGGAAGCCCTTTACATCTGGCTTTTCTGCCCATATATAAATATAATATTCTGTAACCATTCAGCTTCATCTTTCTATTTTTTACTTATTTTTTTTTTTTAATCTATTCACTTCTTCTGCCCTTTTTTTTTTTTGAGGAAGCCCTGAGCTAACAGCTGCTGCCAATCATCCTCTTTTTGCTGAGGAAGACTGGCCCTGAGCTAACATCCGTGCCTATCTTCCTCTACTTTATATGCAGGACGCCTACCACAGCATGGCTCGCCAAGTGGTGTCATGTCCACAGCTGGGATCCAAACCAGTGAACCCCGGGCCGGCAAAGTGGAACGTGCGAACTTAACCACTGTGCCACCAGGCCGGCCCCTCAGCTTCATCTTTAAGTAAATACATTTGATTGGCTGGGCACTGTACAGTAGATTTTATTATGCTACTACTCCACCAAGAATGAATAAAACCCACAAGAGTCTCACTCCCGCCCCCCCCACCCCCCAAGAAAGACCACGAGTCCACAACCTACCTCTAGGAACCAAAATACATACTGAGCTCTGCCAACTCCTGCAGTCCAGCTCAGTAACCATTTGTTCCAAAGTTCTTCCCAACTCAATGGCCTCATTAACTAAGGCTGAGCTTTTGATTAACATACAGTGCTTGAGGAACTCTGACCCACAGAAACTTGGCATTTGACTTGCTTCTCTGAGTCCAACCTGTGTCATGAGAGCCAGTTTCAAGGGTAATAAAGGACCCGGCTGTTTGCTTACAGCAAATGGAGGCGGTGCTGTGTCATTATGCAGCTTTTACCTCCACTGTCTACCAAACCCTTGACAAAGAAAGTTTGCAGCCTGCATGTCAGTTTTTGGAAGGAATAGAATAAAGGGTATATTTTTCCAAATTGAAAAGCACCTAAGTTCTACCTGATGTTTCAACTAAATGTCAGTTGTTTGAGAAACATGAATATGATCCCAAGATCAAAGTGATCAGAGTGAAGATCAGGTGTGTGAGCAGGTGCATGGTATGTCTGTCCAGATTCTGCCTTGGAGAGCAAACTGCTCTCTGATGGTTCCCGAGTTCCCCTTTATTAATGTGTTAGAAAACCCGCATCAGACACAAGGCAGAGACCACACGACTTGACAATTTGTGTTTGCACCTGTTATGAGAATAGCGTCCCCCACTAAATTCATATGTTCTGCTCCCCAGGACATCAGAGTGTGACTGTATTTGGAGACAGGGCCTTTAGAGAGGTAACTAAGGTTCAAGGAGGTGATATGGGTGGACCCTAATCCAGTAGGAGTAGTGTCCTTACCAGAGGAGATTAGGATGCATTCACACACACACCGAGGGACGACTATGTGAGGACACAGCATGCAGGTGGCCATGTGCAAGCCACAGAAAGAGGCCTCAGAAGAAACCAAACCTGCTCACACCTACATCTTAAACTTCCAGCCTCCAGAACTCCAGAACCGTGAGAAAATAAATTTCTGTTGCTTAAACCCCGCAGTCAGATTTATCTAGTAATGGCAGCCCTAGCAAACTAACTAATACGCTTTCCCTCTCCCCTCACCCCTCAACCTTATGTCCCAGGAGCAGACGGGTAACGGGTAATGAGTGAGGGGGACTAAGAACAAGAGAAGAGGAGTGATGTGGACAGTAGTAAGCAGGAGAGGGCAGGCTCTATCTACAGGTATCAAAAAGCTTTCGAATACCATGAGGCCATACAAAATACTTCCATTGCTTGATCATGGCCGGGGACCCTTCAAGTGCAATCCCTGGGCGACACTATCACAAGCCGACAATAAAAACACACACTATTCATGCTTTCAACAAATATTAGTTGAACACCTACTGCAGGCCAGGCCCTAAGCCGGACCCCGGGCATAGCAGTGGTGACTACACTGGGTGTCTTCTCTGCCTTCATGGTCTGGCTTAGGCGGAGTCTGGACAGGGAGACCAGGGACTGAGCGAGGCAAGAAATGCCAACTTGAAAATACAAAGTGCTACCCTCCCGAAAGGTGCAAATTAACGGGGTACAGAGGTGGAACGAGACCATCATAAGACAGAGTGACCGGCTCTAGTGCGCAAGGGGCAGTGGAAAACAGGAAGAAGTAATTCCGAGTCTGTCAAGGTTAATCAAGGAAGATATGAGCCAAGTCCTGAAGGATCAGTAACTGTTTGCCCGGCAGACAGGGATGACAGATGAGGACAGGGCATTTTCCAGACAAAAGGAACAGCCAGTTCTTGGGTGCAGGGCCATGAGAGGATCCGGCATCTTTGGAGAATGACAGCTGGTTGGGCTGAGGGTGAGCAGTGGAGAGCAGCAGGATGTGCAGCTGAACAAGGCAAGGAACCTCACATTTTACCGCACAGCGAACCACTGGTGAACTCTAATCAGCCAGGCGACAGCACCGGAAGGGCATGGTAGAAAGATCACTCTGACCACAATGCAGAAGGGGCTAAAGGCAGGGTGACCCGTCGGGAGAAGATGAAGGCAGGAACCAGAGAAACAGACACAGGGATGCCTCGTGGTCAAGGTCAGGGATGCAGAACTGGAATCGTCATGGCATTCAACCATGGCCACGAGTGACACTGCCCAAGGACATTATGTGCGTAAAGAGAAGCACTGGTTTTTTAAGCCGAGTACTACTTTGATCGATGAGAACACGCACTTCCTAAGAAACTTTTAATTTCATTTATCTTGCATTTCACGTCAGGAAACTCTACTCCTTCTTTTATTCGTCGAAGCCACATGTGACTGTGCCTCAGTTTCCTCATCTGTACGTATGGGTAATAACGGTACTTCTCTCCTAGGGAAGATCCCTTGAGCTCATTAATACAGGTTAAGTACTTAAGTGCAATAAATGTTAGCTATTATTAAGGCAGAAATAAACGTTAAAGAACAAATGGATAATTAATGACTGCAATTAATGCCTCTCTCTCAGTGAATTATGAGCCAGATTAAAACAACCACCACAACAGCAAAGAGTAAAAACTTATATAATTGTCTTGGAAAGGACCTGCCTCTTATTTCCTTGATCTCTCCAGAGCTCTCACACAGCCTCTTAGTAAGGGCCCTCATATTTAATGCATGATCAGTACTTTAAATGTATAAAATGCTTTGTCTCAGGTAAAAAAAAATTCTCAGATTAAAGATTCAAGGGGATGTGGGACCTGCAAAGGGAGACTGACTGCAAAGGGACACAAGAAAACTTTCTAGAGAGATGGAAATTTTTATTGTCTTGATTGAGGCAGGGGTTCCATGGCTGTATGTGTTTCACATATCACTAAAAACGTGTGACTTTTATTATATGTTGAATCATCATCATCATTCATTAATGATGAATACTATTCATCATTATTCAATAAAGATGAATAAAGATGGGCTGGAAGACAGGGAAAAGGCAAATTCAAGAGAAAATGACTACTTATAATACAAAGAGAAAGGGAAAATAGATTTGTGTGAAACAACTTGCCTTGAAATTTTTAATTTCCAGAAACATCGTCTCTGAACGGACAAAGCTAGCTAGGAATGTAAAAAGACTTCTTTATGCAAAAAACATTCTGAAAAGTTCAGCCGTTCTCATTATCCTATGTCTAAAGAGCAGCCCTCTTTACCCCTAGACTCACTGGACAAGCTGCCCCCTTGTGGCTTTGGTATATATTTCCCAAGCACAAAAGTGGGCAGTAATTAAGCAATTCAGGTAGCAATCCCAGCCTGCCCACAAAGATTTCTCAAGGTAACTTAGAGTGGGCGTGCGAGCCATTTCCACACAAGAGGGTACATGGGCCATTATGGGCTTGCGTCAAAGCCCAGCTTTAAGTAACTAAGAAAATAAGGTTGCCACAAAATACATATGGTTCGAGGCTGACAAATTCAAAAGACGTTTTATCTCAATTTAAATTGTGGCCTAATTTTAGCGTACTCTAGTACACACTTTCCGCTTTTGCAACATGGAGTCAACCTATCAGAAGCAAGCATGTGTCAAACAAGGTGAGTGCAAAGAAAACAGAACTGACAACCTCCACCACCACCAGGCAAAGGTCACCCCAACACTGGTTCTTATTCACAGTGGCATGCAGGGCGTCAAGGTCTCTCATGAAACATTAAGCATTTGTTTAAAAAGAGGAAAGAAGGGAGGGAGAGAAAAAGGAAGTCGACAAGGAAAGAAAGAAGGGAGGGAGGATCAAACAGCTTATCTTTTCAAATGCTGCACTGAAAAAGAAGATAAAAGACGGCACAAGCATGACCTCAAAAGATGGCAATATTTTCTCTCTAGAAAGCAATCCATCTTCAGACCAGCCCTTTTGTAAAAGGAATATATAGAGAAAAGATAAGGGTACAGGTGGAAATTAATGCTGTATTTCAACTATCGAGATGTTAAAAATTCAGGCTGGACTGAATTAACCTACACCAGGGTTACGCTCGCCCACTCCTGATAAATGACTACTGAATCCATATTCTCACAGAGCTATCTTTCTTTTTAAATCAAATCATCTCACTTCCCTTCTCAAAGCCCCCAGTGGCTTCTCCTCACACTCGGAATAAAATCCAAAGTCCTTCCCAGGGCTCCCACCAGGAGCCTGCACGCTCTCTCTACTTCATTCCCTGCCTCCTCTCTCCCACCCCCTCCTGCCTCCCTCTGGGCACACCACCAGCCTCTTGGCTGCTCCTCCAGCAGGCCAGCTCTTTCTCACCTCCCTGCCTTAGCACTCAAGGTCACCCCCCCAACCCCCGGAATTTCCTTTCCCAGCATTCCTGGCGGCCCGGCTCTCTCCCTGACTGGATTCAGGTCTCTGCTCTAATATCACCTCTTCCAAGAAGTCTTCCCTGACCATTCTTTGAAAACAACCCTCCAATCACCAACTCTACACTCTCTCTCCTCTTTCCTGTCTTCATGTT
The DNA here is from genome assembly GCF_021613505.1 of Equus quagga. Taxonomy (NCBI): domain Eukaryota; kingdom Metazoa; phylum Chordata; class Mammalia; order Perissodactyla; family Equidae; genus Equus; species Equus quagga. The sequence goes on along the minus strand of NW_025796728.1, from coordinate 9,479,977 downwards.
TCTTCTTTGCACTTACCATGATCTGAAATGACATTATTATCCATTTCTATCACTTTTTATTATCTCTCTGCTCCACTGAAATGTGAGCTCCATGAGAGAAGGGGCTTTCTCTCCTAAAACAGAGCCTGCCACTAACCACAGAGTTTCAAACGCAAAATGGGGGCTTAATTATAACCTATTCCAGCCCTGTCGTTTTGAAGATAAGTACACAGGCTCAGAGAGGGTGGCTGGTTTCTCCAGGCTCACACAGAAACAGTGAACATCACTTACAGCGTGCGGAGAGCCTGCTCTGTTCACTTCTATAACCCCAGGACCCAGCACAGGGCCTGGCACAGAGAAGGAGCTCAGCAGAAGTGTGCCGAGTGACAGCTGCCCTCAGCCTTGCTCCAAGTGCTCATTCAATGGAACTACACTTCCTCTCCTGCCTGTCCCAACTACAACTTCCTATCTGAGAACCATTCCCAGTTACTTGTGTCATGTGTCATTACTTCCTGTCCTCTCTCCTTTTAAAGTGCAGCCTGACAACATACCAGACACGGCAGTACATCTGGGGGTTGGTTTGATTCCAACATAATTCAAATAGCCCAGTATGGAAAATACCCAGGAAAAAGTGAGATATGCAAAGCAAACTTAAAAAAAGAGGGGCCGCCCCAGTAGCATAGTGGTTAAATTCGTATGCTCCACTTCAGCGGCCCAGAGTTCGCAGGTTCGAATGTCGGGCAAGGACCTAAGCAATGGAACCCAGGGCACAGACCTAAGCACTGCTCATCAAGCCATGCTGTAACAGGCACCCCACATACAAAATAGAGGAAGATGTGCACGGATGCTAGATCAGCAACAATTTTCCTCAAGCAAAAAGAGGAAGATTAGCAACAGATGTTAGGTCAGGGCCAGTCTTCCTCACCAAAGGAAAAAAAAAAAGACAAAAAGCTGGCAGTGTACCCAGCCCTGGGTACAGTGACTGTAATGCGAGGCAGGAGCCCTGTCTGGTCCATATTTATTTTCTTGCAGCACCTAGCGTGTGCCTGGACACAGTCAAGGCCCATTTGTTGGAAGGGAGAAGAGAAGAAAATGACACTGTAGCTTTTCTATTCCATCCACAGTGGCTTTATAATAGCCAGTAAATTTACTTCACAGTAACAGCTCACGCTTGCGCAGTGCCTTCTGTTCTGAGCACTCTACCCCTATCTTCTCACTGAATCTTCCCAAGACATACACCTCTGAAAACCTAAGTATTTTTCAGAAGTCATTTAGCAGCCAAATCTCAACTAGCCTCTAACGAGACTCTGTGCAGACTTCCCATCGTCTAGTATGTCTGAATATCCATATGTTTTGCTGAAGAAGTAGTGATGTGTTTGATTATGGGATGTTGCCCCAGACCCAGCTAATGGTATTAAGCAATGTAGGGTACATGCAACATATTATCTTCCTAAAATCTGAAATATTCTGGATTCCAAAACACATCTGACTCAGCGGGTTTCAGGCAAGGATGTCTCAGATTTACATGAACGCACAAAAGTAACCTGTCCACCGTCACTAGGTAGGCAGTGGCAAAGCTGGGATTCGATCCTGGCAGTCTAATTCTGCAGGCCGTGCTGGTGGCCACCGCATTATCCTGCCTCTCTAATCAGTGATGTCGGTGTGATCTGAAAAGCAATTATTACCTCAACTATTTTTCTGATGTGGCTCCAGGAAATAGGATTCAGCAAGGTGAATGGCCCGGGCGGACTTGTGTAGTTACCCATGAAGACTGATTTGGACTAGCGATGACCCCAGCTAAATGAGGGCTCAGAGATAGTCACCCAAGCACAGTGGACTTCCCGGGCAGTCACGGCCACACTCAGGAAGAGGACACACACAGCTTTTGGTGATCATAACTTTCACTTCCCTGAACACCTACCCAGGAGCTGCTGGGAAATGTTGAGGCAGACCTGGTAGGGCTCTGGGATGATCTTTCCACATTCTTTTACAAAATTACTCTAGGAGGTGGGGTGGGAGAGCTGTGGGTGGGATGCGAGCATGAGAATGTGTAAGTAGAAAGAGTGTGTGTGTGTGTGTGTGTCTGTGGGTGTGCATGGAAGCATATGCTCATTACTAACTGACTTTTCCCCAGTGTTCATAATGCAGAACAATTACGAATTGGGTTTTGGCTTTTATTTCTATCCTCTAAACTAATGACTTGTGAAAATAAAAGATGCTCCTTAATTTGGGCCAGCAGTGCTCTTATTTCCCCAAGCACTTGGGGCGAACTCCGTTCTTCAGATCTCCGTTCAAATGGTGCTTCCTCAGGGAAGCCTTCCCCAACAGCCCAACTTGGACGGTCTCCCCGCTTTCACTCTCTCTCACATCTTGGTGGAAGCTTGCCCTCACAGCACTCATCCTGATCTGTAATGGTGAGTTTGTGAGTTTGTTCAGTGTCTGGCTGGCCCCACCAAACCATATTCTCCGTGAGGGCCAGACCCTTGTCTGTTTGCTCACCTCCGTATCCCCAGCATGTAGCACAGCACCTGACACATCCTAGTAGCTCGATAAATATTTGTTGCGTGAATGAATGAATTTCACAACAGAAAACCAGGAGTTGGCCAGCACTTTACCAGCAGACACTCGCAAGGTCTTCTCCCCGACTCTGAACTGTGAAAGCCTTATTGCCTGAGCAGTCCATCAGATGCTGCCCGGCGACGCGTTAGCTCTCTAGTTTGAGGCTGTTAATTCACTCTATTATTCTTATTTAACTTTTAACCTGTTTAGGTCTCGTCTTCCCAACTAGATTAGAAGCACACTGAGTGTAAGTTAGACTGCCTTGAATTCCTCAAAGTTCCTTACAGCGTTTTGCATCTACGCTCTTTACATGGTTGTTCCATTTAGTGCTCAAAACAAGTGTTACTGCAGGTGGAGAAAACTGAAGCCCTACATGTAGCACAGGATAGTGTTAAACGAGAAAATGTGAAGCGAACATCGGAGATTTTATCTAATTTTCCTTTTTTTTTAATGAGTCCATAGTGCCCGGAAGAAAGACTGAGTGTTGTTCAGATATAAAACACAGGTTCTAACTTGGCTTATGCGAGTGACCAACACAAGGGCGGAGAAAAACCTTAATTCAGCGAAGTTCTTTTTAGTTTCATGAAATATCCCCTCTGCCATCCTTCAGGTCCCACCCAAACCAGGAAGATTCTTGGTGGCGCAAAAGTAGGACTATTGTTGTTTTGCTAAGTCAGGCCCTTTATTATAGGGTAGAAGGAACCCTTGTTCCTGATTTCTCAATTCCTCATTCCTGCTAGCTGTACAAATATGCTCCAGCCTGACTTCCCCCACAGCAAACCACCAACGAAATCGATAACTTGGTGTTCCTTCCAATCTATATATTTTGAACAGTTTTTAATGTTTACTTTTGTTTGTTTGTTTTTTGGTCAAATTATCTGTGATCAACATTAGATGGATTACCAAGTAGGTCTGGGAATCCTTCACCCCTAGCCAGGCACTCACTTTCAGGATGACCCTGTTCTCTTTTTCTGCCCCAACTCTCACAGAAGCGCAACAACTAAAAACCAGACCAGTCAGCTGAAACGCTGTCGTCAAAACACAGCCAAACCACTCAGAATTTTCACAGTTGTCAGGAATTTCCTTACATGGCCAGGGTCACCGACAGTCCAAGGTTTCACCAACATCACCTGAGGAATCGGAATCCACGCTGTGATAAGTGTAGAAAAACCCCCAAACGCTCTAAGGGCTCGCTAAGGTCAGCCTTTAAAATACAAGCGCCTGGAAGTTCTCAGCTGTGGTCGTCTGCCCTCTCCCAAAACGCAGGTGTCTCAGAGGAGTGAGAGTTCCCAGGGTTTCAGACGACCAACAGAGCTCCAAGGATTCTTGCCAGGGTCAATTTTTGAAAAACTGAGTCAGAGTTCACAATATAACCAGTTCCTCAGGTGGAATGACACAGGCCTGGGCTCTCCCGGCTCCTCTCAAGCCGGCCTTAGGTCACTGGCAAGGCTGAGCCGCCAGGAGGTGGCCCCACCCACCCCTCCCCCGCCTCCTTGTGCATCTCAAATGTTAATATATTCTGTACATTGTGTTTATCAACATTCTCTTGACCGATGACCACCAAAACAAATCAAAAGTTGATGCCGTTCCCTTTTCTTTCATTATTTGCCACATTTTTGACACTAGCTATGTGCCGGATGCTGCATTAAAACAGACCACGTGGGACAAAGAAAACAGTTCAGTGGTTACAGCAGGGGAAGGGGGGTGGGCACTGGGGGTGAAGGGGAGCTCTTATGTGATGACAGTCAAGAAATAACGTACAACTGAAATTTCACATTGATGTAAACTATTATGAACTCAAATATAAAATAAAATAAAACAAAATAAAATAAAATTTTTAAAAAATAGACCATGTGTCTGGTTTTAATCCTCCCAACAACCAAGCAAGGTGGGAACGGTTAAACCTGCTTTCAGTGAAGGAAACTGAGGCTCAGAGAGATTCTCTTGTTAAAAAAAAAAAGGCTTCTTAAGAGGTAGGCTGAGACTTGAACCTTGGACCTTCTGGCATTATCTGCTTGTCTTAAAATAAGAGATCCTTGGGGCCGGCCCCGTGGCCAGCTGGTTAAGTTCGCGTGCTCTGCTTCGGCGGCCCAAGGTTTCGCTGGTTCAGATCCTGGGCGCAGATGTGGCACCGCTCATCAGGCCACGCTGAGGCAGTGTCCCACATGCCACAACTCGAAGGACCCACAACTAAAAATATACAACTATGTACCGGGTGGCTTTGAGGAGAAAAAGGAAAAGTAAAATCTTCAAAAAAATAAATAAAAAATAAGAGATCCTTCCACCACGAGAGCAGAAATCTCTGTCATTCATCCGTTCAGTCCTTTATCCCGTCAGTAACACTTAGCAGAGGTCCACAATGCACGGTCTGCTCAACAACTTGAAACCTCTTTCTTCTACTCTACAATAGACCAGATTTTACATTTTAACATCTCTCAAAAAAGTGGTGTGCATATTTACTCATTTTAAAAGCTATTATTGAATCAACTGCTTGTTTTACCATCTGTGCAGTCAGATTACAATCCCCGTGAGAGATCCACTAGATTTAAAGCTATGCAAAGTCAAAAGAAAGAGGCCACCTGGTCTGCTTGGCTCCAAGACTGTAAGATTAACATGACTAAAAATGTGACTATCAGAAGGGGCAGTGGTCCTCCTTTGGAAGCCTAGAAGCTGGACAGACCCGGAGAGGAACTCCTGAAGCCACTAGACTTTGGAAGGGTTTTAGTTCCCAGACAAGATCAGGTTACTGTGAAACAGACGGGTCGCACCAGGCCAAGAAGGCAGCGCCATTACATTTTAGATCCCTCTCCTCTCTGGCTCTAAGTCCGTGCTCACTCAGTGGTCTTCTGAATATGACTTGCCTCTCCCTGTGCATCCAAGGCTGACAGAGAATGTGCTCATTTCTTAAAAGCAACTTTATTGTCAATAGTCAACAAATAGTGATGAAGGGGCTGCTCCAAACCATTGCTGGGCTAAACATTTACCCAGATCTTCTGCCCCTGGGAGCACTCCTCATACCCACTGTGCTCCAGAGAGCCCCCTCCTGAAAGACTGGGGACCACGGCAGTGCAGCAGTGTTCCTCAAGCTTGCCCAATCACCTGGAGAGCCTGTTAAAGATAGATTCCTGTGCCTTGCCTTGGACCTTCTGCATCAGCACCACCAAAGGAAAGGTCTGAAAATCTCTCATTTTAAGCAGTGTCTCAGTAATTCTACTAATCGGGCAAGTTTGTCCACTTTTCTCTGGCAATTCATTTAGTCTGCTGTGGGTGTGGGCCCAGTAAGAGTCAACATATTCAATGCAATGTGATACACTGGGGACTCCAAGTTTTAAAAAAATCTTTTGGGAAATAATAGTACAACTGCTTTTATTATCAAACCAAGGCCCCTTCTTCCTTGTTCCTTTGCCCTAAATCCTATCACGTGGAAGTCCCAGAAACTCAGATCCTGTCCCATTGAACTCCCTCATGAGAAAATATTCAGAAGATCAGCTAACGTTAGGTAGCCCAAGCTGATGGTAATATTCTGAATGCTAATACAACCCTTAGCCCAGTGCTTTGAGCAAATGAGCACTCAATACTTTTGTCATCAGCCTGGCCTGGCCCTTTCCAGGCCAAAGCCTTCAGAAGTTTTTATGTGCACAATACATTGTTCCTTACAGTGAATAACATACACACATACACACAACTTGCTCACAAAATGCTTCCTTGCTGTTTATGACTACTCCCTAGACACTAAAACTTGTTTCACTGATAATATATTTTTTCCATACTGAGTGGTACTGGTTTAATATACCGGGCTGCTCAGAAGAAATATTATTCTTCAAAGAAACAATATCAATAAAGAATTCATTCCAAGGGGTGAGTCATATTTGGTGGGCGTGAAGCTCCAAATGCCATATCCCAAAGAGGGTCAAGTCCAATGATAAGGCAGCATACACAGGCAGTTTAAAATTATCCAAAGTGAATGAGTTCATGTGTTATATGAGACTGGCATTCTATAGCCTTTGCTAAACTCAAAAGTACATTTTAGAGCGGCTGCTGACCTCTGAGCTGTTCACTACTCAAATAGGCTGGCTCCACAAAAATCTTTTTTGCTTCATGAAGAGCATTTAAACAATAAACACTTTGATGATCTGTGGGGCTTTTCTTTTCTTTTCTTTTTTTTTAATGATTAAATGGCTGTAAAAGCTGTAAAATGCTCTCAAAACTTTGTGGCTGTGTTGTAACTATCCTGCAGGATCCCCAGAAGCCAAATTCTTAGACTCGTGCTGTCTTAAAACAGCGAAATACCTTCGATATCTACTAGTTGATCCAGATAAGAAAACTGAGGTTCAGACAGGTGACTTGCCCAAGGTCACCCAGCCAGCCAGCGTTCAGCTGGGTCCAGAACTGAGGCCTCTCCCGGTGCACCCATGGTGGTACTCAGAGCGGGTGGGGTCCAGTAGGCAGAACTGGAGTGGACTTTCCCACCTGGTCCACTCTTTGGATTTGCCTAATCCAGAGAGAGCTTCCAGTGAAGCTGTGTTACCAAAGCTACTTCTAGAAATTAAAACAAGTGTGACAGCACTGCACTGGCACATCCCCTAGGAGGGCACATTTATAACTGGAACTATTTTAAAGTTATGAAAAATACAAGGTACAGAGGCTGTTCCCATCTATAGACGACAGCACAACCGGTTCCCACGTTGCAGTTACGTGCGACCATTTGACTTAGCTCTGGTTAATGGATAGGGAGAAAATGATGTGCGCCATGATGATACGATGTGGTCCTGGCCCTAAAAATTACCATGCACTCTCCTCTGGGCTGTTTCCTCCTCTGGCTGACAGGGATGGCAATGCCCAGGCAACTCTGAACATCATGTGTTGGAAAATGTAAAGCCACTCTCAGACTGGACCTCCAAACAAGTCACAGAGGTGAACCACTGCACCGACCTGCACACACACCAGGACTGCAAGAAATATATTTCTACTGGGTAAGCCACTGACACTTTGGGGCCTATATGTGACTGCTACTTAACCTATCCTAACGAATGCACAAGGAATCTCTGAAGATTGAGCAAAGTTTGGCTTTAAAGTAGGAGAAATAAACAGCACAGGTAACACATCTGTTGGTTTATCATCAACCACGAAAGAGGAAGGAATCAACAAGATTTGGGGAAGAGTAAAACATTCTAGATTAACTTAGTTTCCTCGCAGAATACAAGAAAAATCCCTGTCTTGCTTTTAGAAAAGATCACTTATAAGTTGCTTTTTGAAACATAGAATGCCTTTTCCAAAAAAAAGAATATTAGAAATAATGTTGAAAATCCTAGGCCCTACCAAAAAAATTTTTTGCCCAAGTGCAGTAGAAACGACTCTGAAAGTAGCAACCAGTCTTGTGGGCCTCTGAAGCCTGAGGATCCTCGGTGGGCAGAGGGGGCACAGGAAGAGGCAGAGGAGTGTTTAAGCAAGGGCCCCAAGAGCTGAAGGCCTAGAAGGAGGGCCCTGGCGTGGGTGGCTTGAGTCAGTTGAGTAGTGGGAGTAGGCACTGAGCAGGGGCTGAGGAAATGCTCGCTCCAGGAAGCTCAGTCTCGGTGAGAACACAAAATCCATTTGTCCACAGATGCAACATTCTTCATCCTGTACTTTATCAAGGGAGGCAGTGAATTCAGCTAAGCTTCCACAGTGCCTCTGATTTGATCCCAAATGGCATTTTCATTAATGAGCTGTGAAGTTATTTTCTCATTCATCCTGAGCTCCCCCAGTGACGTTAAGCAGTCCTCAGCATGAGACTTGATACTACACGGCAGTGTGGTTATGAGGAATACCTCAAGGGCACCGACACACATCTGCCAGTCCTGGAGGGCCCTGCTGGACAGAACATTAACTTTTTACTTGCTAGCTTATGGAAAGGTCCAGGGGTTCCCAGGCAAGGGGCTAGAGAGGCCAAGCTGGTGGTGGCAGGGACACATGGGAGGCTTGGGGCGGCAGCTATCCACCAAGTGATACAGAGAGATTTCAGTATTTTAATAACGAGCACGGCTGTACCAGGGCACACAACCATTTATCAGCCCTGGAGAAAAGCGCAAGCTTTGGAAACAGACCTGGGTTCCAATCTTAATTCCGTTAACAATCTAACTGTATGAAGGTGCGTAACTTATTACTTATGTTCTCTGAGCATTCGTTTTCTTAACTGCAAAATGAGGATGGGATAGGAAAGGACCTCATGCAATGTCTGGGTGTTGAGTAGGTGCTTAGTAAAAGCCAGTCTCTCTGCACCCCAGTCCCCAGCTCGCACCATCTTCAGAGCAAGTCTGAGGCACAGGGATTAGAATAAAGGAAAAACACAGGATAAATGATAAGGACACAGAATGAAAAGGATAAAAGGACTGAGGGAGAGACATGAGAAAAGAAGACGCCAAGAGGAACCTGGAGGAGGCTGCTGCACACTGTTGAGGGGAACTGCCTCAGACACAGGTCACTGCCCCCGGTGGTAGGGATTACCAGCCCCAACCAGACTTTTGGGCTAGCCAGGTGCTTGTTCTCAGAATGTTACCTACCAGAAACGCTGCATCATGTTGGAAACTGGCCTACGGAGCCAATTCTGAGGCCAATATCATTAAGAGTCTGATCGTCTTGGTTCAAATCCTAGCTCTGTAAATTGTTTAACCTCTCTATACCTGTTTCTTCATTTTACAATAAGTATAATCATAGTACCCACTTTTTGGCTAATAAAGATTAACTGAGTTAAAATAGGTCAAGTGCTAAGAACGGTGCCTTCCTGGTAAGGACCACACATCTTAGCTATTCTTTATTCTTATTACACTGCTTGGTGGCACCACAAAAAGAGCATTGGACTCAGAGACAGAAAGCTCTGCCACTTCTTAACAATGGAGGGGTTTTAGGAAAGTTACTTAAGTGAGTGAATCTCAGAAGTTATCTGTAAAACGAAGCGATTGCATTACAGCTAACATTTACTCAGCATTGAGTACGTGCTTGTTACTGTACATACTGTAAGTTCTCTCACTTAACGCTCACAACAACACTTTGATGAAGATTCTGTTACTATGTCCATTTTCCACAAGAGGAAACTATCTTCCAAATGTTAAGTATCTAGCCCAAGGTCACAGAGCTAGGAAGAGGCCCAACCAAGACTTCGAGTTAGTTCAGTAGGACACCAGATCCTGCTCTCTGAAGCGCCGTGCTCTCTTGTCTCTGACCTCGAGGTTCTGTAAGGGCATTGCAAGAATGCTTGTTGGGTAACACACACAACGGTGTACAGCACAGCAAATGCATTTGAAGAGCGGACTGCAATCCAGGGTCCACAAAAACCAAAGAAATGTAGGACTAGCCTAATAGAATCAAGATAAAGGTCAGGGCTTTTAGTTGTCCAACGTGACTCGAGATGAGGCAAGATGAGACAGGTACAAAAATAGAAGCAAACGCTGGAGAATCAAGAGGCCACAGGTCTTCTATCACAATATCATTTATAAAGTCATCATGCTTTAGAGATGAGACAATCTAAAAAGGATGATTAATATATTAAACCATACCTAACACTGACTTCCATTATGATCTCGGAGAATGATTCTAAAGTCTCGAAATGGATAAAAGGTACACCCAAGAATCCCAAAAGATTTGTCTTTTTCTTAAGTATTGTGTCTACCATATTCTTGGATAGGAAGACTCAGCATCATAAGGTGCCATTTTTTTTTCTGAATTAATGTATAAATTTAACATGTTCACCTCCAAAAAAATAACAGTGAAGTACTTTTTTTAAGGAGGGGAGTTTTGGAACTAGACAAGTTGATCGCCAAGTTCATAACCAGGAAAATTCTGACTGAAGAGTGATGATCATTATCAAATACTGAAACATAACATATAAAGTCTCAATAAATAGCGTGACCTAGCAGTAACGTAACTTAATGCTACACCTCAAATTCTCTCTACAAAAACATTTTCAAATACAGGATCCAGCATCCAGTCAAAAAGAAAACACCTAAATCCAGGTGCATCAAGAGAACATGAGTGAGAACCAGCAGGAATATAGGAAACAAAATTAAACTCACGGGGACGCCAGATGTTGAAATTATCAGACAGATTAAAAACAACAATGTTTTTTATACAAAATGCAGTTATCTTTAAAGGACTAACAGACAGACTGACAACTGCCTTTTTAGCACCAACAATGGAAGCCAGAAAACAGTAGAATGATCTTCAATGTGCTGGGAAACAAACCAAAACAATGAACTTAGAATTTTACTCTCATTGAAAATGACTTTTGGGGGCCAGCCCCATGGCCGAGTGGTTAAGCTCGCACACACCGCTTCGGCGTCCCAGAGTTTCCCCGGTTTGGATACCGGGCGCGGACATGGCACCACTCATCAGGCCATATTGAGGCAGCATCCCACATGCCACAACTAGAAGGACCCACAACTAGAATATACAACTATGTACTGGGGGGGGGGGGGTTTTGGGGGAAAAAAAGAAATAAAAAAAAAAGAAAACTTTCAAAAATGAAGCTACAATAATGACATATTTAGTCAAATAAATAGTGAGAGTTTGTCACAGCTGGACTACTACTAAATGATGCTCTTTAAGCAAAAGAAAAATCGTCCAAGGTGGAAAATCAGAGAATACAAGATAAAATGAAGAGCAATAAAAATGGTAAATTTAAATAAACACTGACTATTAAACAATGACAATAACGTCTTAAGGGGCTTTAATATAAATATTTAAAAAATTGAAAATATTATATAAAGAGAATTAAAATACATGACAAGAGTAGTACATGAATCAGAAAGTGGGTACATGAACTTAAAAGTAGTCTATGTAAATGCTAAAAATATTTTTTAAAAAGAATTCTAAAATAATAGAGGGAAAAATGGAATAATAAAACACAGACACCTACATACAAAAAAAAAAAATACTAGCACGTGAGTAGTCTGAGCAATGGACTGGAATGCAACATCCAGAAATATATCCAAGTACATATGGAAATTTAAAAGACTGTGAAAGACGCATCTCATAGCGTAGAGACAGAGGCTCAGTGTTGGTACATCTAGATAATCACTTAGCAAAAACAAAGTTGGATCTGCACCTCATACCTCACACCAAGATAATCCAGAATAGATCAAATATTTAAATGTGAAAAAATTAAACCACAGAAGTTCTACAAGAAAACATGAAGATTCTTTTATAACCTTGAAATGAGAAAGACCTTTCCACTATGACTGGTAAACTAAACACCAGAACAAAAGACTGATAAATTCAACTACATACAAAATTTTTTATTTATTTATTTATTTTATTTATTTTTTGAGGAAGATCAGCCCTGAGCTAACATCTGCTGCCAATCCTCCTCTTTTTGCTGAGGAAGACTGGCCCTGAGCTAACATCCATGCCCATCTTCCTCTACTTTATATGTGGGACGCCTACCACAGCATGGCTTGATGAGCAGTGCCATGTCCGCACCCGGGATCCGAGCCTGCAAACCCTGGGCCGCGAAGCTGAACGTGCGAACTTAACTGCTGAGCCACTGGGCTGGGCCCTGCAAAGTTTTTTAAAACCACAAACAAAATAAAAAGATAAATGATAAGCAGAAAATGTCCACAATTCACATCACAAAGAGCTTGTTTCTGTAATATATAAAATGTTTATATAAATCAATGAATAAATGATCAACAAACCAAGAGAAGAACAGGCAAAGGATATGAACAGATAGTTGACAAAGAAAGTACAAAAGACCTTTAACTTGGGGCTGGCCGAGTGGTTGAGTGGTTAAGTTCACGAGCTCCATTTCGGTGGCCCAGGGTTTCGCTGGTTCAGATCCTGGGTATGGACATGGTACCGCTCATCAGGCCATGCTGAGGCAGCATCCCACATGCCACAACTAGAAGGACCCACAACTAAAATATACAACTATGTACCCGGGGTGCTTTGGGAAGAAAAAGGAAAAAATAAAATCTTAAAAAGAAAAAGACCTTTAACTTTCTGAAAATACGCAAATTGAAAATACACTGAAATATCATTTCTCATCCATCAGGTTGGCAAAAACCCAAAAGTTTGATAGTAACATATTAGCATACTGTGTTGGCAAGGCTATGGAGAAACTGATACTCTCATACATTTCTGATGGGAGTATCTATTGGTACAACCCCATGGAGAACACATTATATATCTATTATACCTATTATATATCCATTCCATTATATCTATCATAATTACTATAGCATATACTCCTTAATCTAGCAATTCTACTTTAGGGATTTATCCTACAGATATATTTTATGCTTGCACAATGACGTGTACAGGATAATTTATCTTGTCATTGTTTTTAAGAGCAAAAGACTGGAAACAAACCAAATGTCCATCAACAGGGGACTAGTTAAATAAATTAGGGTAAATCCATACAATGGAGTACTATGTCACTATTTTTAACAAGTCAGCATGGAAGCTTTTAATGTACTGAGATTGAGAGATCTCCAAGATGTATTGCTAAGTGAAGAAAAACAAGTTGCAAAACAATTCACCCAATAATCTACCTTTTACAGAAAAGGGGAGAGGCAAGTAGACGCTATAATCATATTTGCACAGCATAAGGAAATTCCCAAAGGACAGATGAGAAACTGAGAACAGTCGATAACCATACTTAGTTTATTTGAATAAAACACTAACTTAATAATCAAAAAGTGCTGTGTCTTCATCATTATGCATTCTTTGTCAATTTAATTCTCCTATGAAACTCCTTGTTTATTCATTTAAAAGTAGAATATATTAATATTCACCACAAATCTGTGGAAGTGTTTTCTATCCTTAGTGGGAACTAAACAGGAGAAAAGTTAATCTGATAAGCACATAGTATAAGCATTTTTAAAATTTAAAAGGCATACAATTTCAAAAACATTATCTGCGTTATCTCCGGGTTGTGATGATTCTTATTTTCTCCTTTGTGCTCTTCTCTGTTTCTCTAGTGGCCTGTGTTATTTTTACAATTAGATTAAAATTTGCTCTAATAAAATAAATACTATAAAGAGGAAATTGTCTTCAGTGGTTAAGAAAAGGAAGAAATTTTGACTTTGAGTGTAATCAAAAACTGGAACAGTTTACTAAGAAAGATCGGAATTTCCATTTTTGCAAAACTTTATAAAAATAGTATTAAACATCTTCGGTTTAACTCATTTGTTAAAGGCTAAAAGGTGGATCAGATGATCTTTTGCCACAGAGCCGTCATCGCAACTGAAAAGCAATGTTTAGAATATTTTTTCACTTAAATAATCAGAATAGGGCTGACTGGGCCCGGCCCCTGGGCGCGGACATGACACCGTTCATCAGGCCATGCTGAGGCAGCAACCCACATAGCACAACCAGAAGGACCCACAACTAGAATATACAGCTATGTACTGGGGGACTTTGAGGAGGAGAAGAAGAAGGAAAAAACAAAAGAATAGGGTTGAGTGAACAGGTGGAAGAATCTAGAATGTACAAATGGTTTTCAGTTCTGCAGCCTCTCTGCAGGTGTTGTGGGTTATTAGACCTTTGAAATTTAAAATCTTCTCCAAGAATGTAAGAATCTGCTTCTAAAGTGCTCACATAGAATATAATTTCATTATTTCAGAAATAGCCTGGGCAAACCTAGTACCATGAGAGAAACAGGCTTTCTAGTAAGAAGATCAAATTTAACTATGGTTTTTCTAAGAAAACTTGAAGACTTTCATTTGCTTGACTCCAGTGAACCACAGGGGAAACTCTAACAAATGAGGAAGTTAAGGAAGAACTTCCAGATTCTAAAAAACTCAATGAAATGACTCCTTCTGGACTGTTAGACAAACTTGTGTTCCATGGGTATGTTTTAGAATCTCATAAGTAATCACAGGATCATAGATGATAGGAGGAGAGAAGAAAAGAGCAAGGTGGCTATCAAAATATTGGGAGAGGCAAAATTGGAGGGAAAGAACAAAAAATTAAGACCAAGTCAGATAGGTTACAAAGATGATCAGGTGGTCATTTTCCTAAAATGTGGGAGCTGTTATGGACCTCAGAGCAATGGTTCTCAACTGGGGCCATTTTGTGCCCCCTACCCCAGAAGTTATGTGGCAATGCCTAAAGACATTTCTGGTAATGGGTGCTATTGGCATCCCATGGGTAGAGGCCAGGGATGCTACTAAACATCCTACAATGCATGGGACAACATCCCACAACAATCCAAAATATCAACGGTCCCAGAGTTGAGAAACCCTGACCTCGGGAGGCTGGGGAGAGGGGGGATATATTGACCCCCAAAGAAACACTCAACAAACACTATAATTCATAAAAGGATTATGATTACCATGGTTACCTATAAGGAAATATCACCAAGTAGCTATCTACAAAGACCAAGTTATCTGGTCTCTTTTTTACCTCTCCCAATATTTTGATAGCCGCCTTGCTCTTTTCTTCTCTCCTCCTATCATCTATGATCCTGTGATTACTTACGAGATTCTAAAATATACCCATGGAACACAAGTTTGTCTAACAATCCAGAAGGAGTCATTTCATTGAGTTTTTTTAGAATCCGTGGAAATTCTTTCTTAACTTCTTCATTTGTTAGGGTGTCCCCCAAGGTTCACTGGAATCAAGCAAAAAAAAACTCACTAAGTTATCTGGCCTTGAAACTTGAGTATTTAATGGCTTTGTCCTTAATCTCCCTTGGACCACTTTGATCAGGGCCTACTGTGTGCCAGAGTGACCAGCCTCTCCTGCAGGCTTGCCTGAGACTGCACTGAGAGGCCAAGCGAAGCCACAAGAGCACAGCGCCATTTGGTCATTTCTCTTCTGAAGAGAAAAATCAGGTTCCTTCACGGTTTTCTCCGTGCCTTTTCTCACACACATCCAAGGCCTGGAACCAAGAGGGAAAGAAAGGGTTTGATCTCCCACAGGCGCTCTGTGCCTGGTGGCTGCCTCTTGGCAAACAGCCCCAGTGGTAAGGGTGTAGCCTCTCGGGGCCTCTGGCTTGTCAATAGTTCATCTCATTCTACCCCACCCAGGTCAGTGGTCCAGGTTCTCCTTGGGATAAGGGCCCTGGGGAAACACTCCCGCCCTGGAGGCCCACATAGCTTGCTAAGAGGCAGGGTATGCAATCAGCATTGGTGGGGCCACCTCTCCTCAACTCCTCCTGGGGCGGCTCCCCAGGCAATGGAATACATTCCTTGGGAGCAGATGCCTTTACCCTTATCTTCCTAGATTATACTCTCTCATCAGCCTATTTCTCATAAATGTGAAATGTTCTAAGTACTGTCTGTCCTCTGATCAATGGACATAATATATATGAAAGCATTCCACAAACTGTAAAATACAAAATAAATGTAACATACTAACATCAAAAGGAGAAATCATTCATATTTGATGTTAGCAATCAACGGTTGTTTCCCATTCTTGCTAAACGTTCATAATTACCACGTGGCAGGAACTGTTATAAGCATAATATACGTGCTATCTCATATAATATTCACAAAAATCCTATGAAGTATTATGATGATGCTCATTTTACAGATGAAGAAACTGAGGTAGAATGATATTAAATAACTTTCCCAGAGTCACAGAGTTGGTGGCACTGGGAAATCAGATTCAGGCAGCATGGCTCCAAAGTTGACACCAGATGCTACTGTCACTCAAGCCATTTCAGGAGAAAGAAGGGAGTCATTCAGATAAAGTGGCGCCCACTGTAATGAATCATTAACTTTCAGCCCACCCTGTGCGTTTGGTGGCCTAAGGGTCACAGGGTTAGAGGAGAAACCCTGAGTGAGTCACTCGCGAACACGTGACTGTGCTCTTAGTTCCTTCTGGGTTTGCTTCCTGAAACAGCCTTTCTCAAGTGCTGAGCCAAGGAACGGATTGGGACCAGTTTCAGTTCTGGGAGAGAGGCTCAATTCTATCCAGCCCATGTGGTCCCTGCGTCCACACGCTAGCTCTCGCATGCTAGCGCCCCAGCCTAACACCAGCCACAGGGACTTCCTCAAACTGGGAAATGCCTGCTCAGGAGGGTCCTTGACCAACAGCCTGTTTGCAGACTAAACACCTTGCAGGCTGCCTCAGAAAGATCAGAGACTTAATAGTTACATGAAGACAGTTCTGGAAACAGCTCAGGCGACAGTCCAAACAAACTCAGATAGTACATCAGGCACTTGGTCAGATTCTATGAAAAAATAAAGATGTTCCTCTCTGCCATTTATTCTCTCCTCTTGTGTCCCAATTTTTTAAAAATCCTGTGTTCCCTTCCCTGATCCTCCCTTTAAAAAAAGGTCTGGAATAATTTTATAGTTACAAACAGACAGGAATGCAGCCAAACACGAAACCAAAAGCCCCAAATCTCTGTCTTAATCACAGACACTTTCAAACTCGGGTTTTCTCCTACTTCGGCATAAATCTTACGATTAGATAGCCGTGGTACCATTGCGTTATTCCCTGGTAAAGAAACCAACAAACACACACTTATGATTTAAATGGTCTTCCTCTGACTCCATTTCCTATTTTCACTCATTTTCAGTTTTCTTAGCTTTTTTGTTCTATTATCTTTATCTAGTGTCAGAGCCTACTTAAATTTCATTGTTCTTACATCTGAAAGCTTATCTTTCTTGGCCTTTTCTATGATTTTCTCTTTCACCTAAACTTCTAGAGTTCCCATATTACTTAGGGTATCAAGAGGACAAGAGACATAACTTCTCTCTGCCTCAGTTCCTCCACCTGTAAATGGTGCTAGAACAGTACATGCGGTGAGGGTTGACAGACAATGCTTATAGAATGCTTGGCACAGTGCCTGGTGCATCATAGGTGCTCAAAACATAACACCTACAATCAATGAACAAAAACCCTAAATTAAACAGAATCCACTAGTTCGGATTGTCAATGTAGGTAAAATTCTATTTATAACTTTTAAAAGTAACTATGAAAAATAAGATTTGACTTCAGGGAGAACTAGATAATTCACTGGGCCCGTGTTGCGGAGGTTGTTCAAATCAGAGCACTTTGCCACACGCATGGAGTTCACACGAACAAGAAGCCCTGGGGAGATCTCTGCTGCATTTTTCCCCACCGACCTGCCCTTGCTGCCCATCTTCTCCAGTGATCGTGGAGTTACTGGGAAAGTGGACTTTAGGGGAATTATCGACCAGCAGAAATACAAAGTATTTTCTCCCACACTCACCGTTATGATACAGAAAAGCTTACACAAAACCTAATAATTTTTTGGAACCCAGAAATGCTTTTGGCGTACTCCTAAATTCTAATTCTGTCTAAATTCCAACATGCCAAATAACAGGGCCTCCCTCCACTAGGAAATCTTTCTCCATAGTTAGCAACGTCAAATCCTCATGGATATTTTCTAAGTTAGTGTACACTCACTTTTTAAAAACAATCTTAGAATCCAGGCGACTTACCTGTACGCTTGAATCCTTTCCTCTCCCTCATTTTCCTCCTCCAAGTTTCTAATACTTTCTCTTAGTTGTGAACGATAATCAAAAGGCACAACAAATGAGTTTAGGTTCCTCATTTGGAACCTAAACTCTCTATCCTCTTCCTGGTCTCAGGGTTCCAAGAATTCCTCAGAACACTACAGGATAACCCTTTGGAAACCAAATGAGGAACGTCAGACACATGGAAGAGGCCCTACGACCATAAGCACAGAGATAGTTGATCTATAAATTGGAAGAAGAAGACGCTTGAAATTGTGGCTGCCAGCGTCCCCCCACAAGTCAACCCACTGGCAGCTGTGTTCACTAGCATTCACTGGTGGTGTCAGCTGCCTTCCTCTTGGCCCTTTCCACACCTCTCATCCTTCTCCGCAGTGGCTTACTTCCCAGGGCATGGCAAAGCAAGAGAGTGATCCAGGACCATCCTCAGTCCTGTCCTACCAGTTGACCAGCTCCACAGTCCCATCTTCACCCCGCTGCAGGCTTCAAATGAGGATCCCAGCAGTCTTCGATCCCAAGAATCTTCGTCTGAGGGTGTCTATGCATGCAGCAAGAACCTGCCCTTGGCTTCAAACAGATGTGATTCTGAATCCTGAATCCACCTCTTTCTTGCTGATGACTTTAAGTCCATCTCAACTATAAAACTGGGATGATAATACCAACTACATGAGGTCACTGGATGTCATGTCAAGTAGTTCAGTCCCTGGTATACAGTAGGAACTCAAAAGAAGTACCTATTATTTTATGCTACATTTTTGGACTCATGGTCTACATCATGAGCTCCTGACAAATGATAAGGAATAGATTATGTTAGAACTTAACATCAAATTAAATCAAATTTTTTTTTTGCTCCTAAAATATACTACTTGACAGGACAACGCATCACTAACCCTTTAGTAATAATCAGCCTGGGAGCAGAGTAAGCTGAGATGGAGAAAGTGTCCTGGAGATTCAACAACTGTCTGAGCTGGGAAGAAGTTAGCATTTTAGGATTATGGCCATAAATGATGCACTAAAACAAGCAAACCAACCCACAAAAATGATCCTATATCGTTCTTGAGAATGAGGCACTGGGGTGCTATGGAAAGGCTGCTATGGAGGGTTAAACTCTTGTCTGTCAGTCCTAAGATTTACCTAAAATATTGCGGTTTCAGAACGGGTTCACTTAGCAAGTTTTCACATATCACTCAACTAGGCTAAAAGCTCACACACAATGAGGAATGATCCACTATCACATCATTCTACGTTCTTAAAAGGAATTGTAAGAATGTTCCCTCTTCTCAAATACCTTTCTCTCACTGGCATCACATAAGCATATAAAATAATTAAGTAACAATACAAAACAGTGTTTGATTAAGGGACAAAATAAATGGCACAGACATTATAGGTTTTCACTGCCTGCTCCCCCAGATGTCCTCTGAACTCTTGGCCACCGTTACTTTGTGTTCCTGGAGGCGGAGCCATGTGGACTAGTCTCCCTTGCCCTCTGGCATCCCACTGAGTTAAGCCAGCGGAGGCACAGGCAGAAGATGAGAGGCAGGGAGCAGAGAAAGGTCAGGGTACCATTCCCCCAGGTTCCCTCCCTTCTGGGTGACAGCAGGGTGGCTGCAGTCCTTCACCAAAGGCTCCTGCCAGGGCCTCCTCCATAATTATTTTTCTCTGGGTTCTTGGCAGTACTTCACAATCCCTTGTTGGTTTCCCTAAACCCCGATAATCCCTTTATTAATCTCTCCTCAATTATCCTGTTGAGTGTACATCTGTTTCCTATTGGGAATCTGACTGATGTCGCACCCTCCTCTTTCCTCCCAAAAGATAAAGTCACTCCAGAAACTAGAGTCCATTTCAAAACAACTTAGTTGAAGTGATTCGGGGGAAAACACCTCAATTGAGGGATGTTTCACCAAGATTTCAAGGTCTTAGAACAAACATCTAACGAGTGCCCACCATGTGTCAGCACTGTGCAGGGTGCTGGGGATATGCGGGAACCAAGAGCTTAGAGCTGACAGGGAAGGACGCACTGCACACAAGTAAACAAGCGGGATCATCTCAGACAGTGGTCGGTGCTGTGAGGGACATAATGCAGGGCAACAGGCTGGAGAGCGACAGGCATGGCCCAGAGGAGGCTCCTCTGAGCTATTTGTGCTGAGAATTGAATAAAGAAACAGAGGGAGCCTAGCAGACATCTCAGGGGAGAGCAATCTAGGCACGAACAGGTGCAAATGCCCCATGGCAGGAACAAGTTTGTTTCTTTGCTTGTTCTGTTTTTAATTCCAGGAACAAGAATCTGTAGCTGGAATCTGGTGATGGAGGCAGAGGTGAAAAAGCCAAGGCTGGGGGAGGTGGCCAGGGGACCCGTGGTGAAGGGCTCAGGAGCCATGATGAGGAGTTTGGGTTTTATTCTAAATACAAGATGCCACTGGAGAGTATTAGGCTTTGCAGAGGGACATTTGGGGAGATGAAGAAACAGAAAACATCGCAGGTTTGGTTTCTCGGAAGAAGACTTCCTCTAGGTTGGTACGGTCTGCTTGTGAGAGGATGCGGGCTGGCGGGCAGTGAGATTAAATTACCCATTCTTCAGAAAAGAGCTCATAAACCACCAACAGAAAGTGCATTCAGAGTTAACCCTGAGAGCATTCAGAGTGTGTCTGTGTGTGTGCGCGCGCGTGGAGGGGGTTCTTGGTGTTGTGTGTGACATCCATCCTGCAAGAGGGAAAAGAACAATCAAGAGGAAGCAACAGCAGCTGCTACAGTTGCAGAGCTCGTGGCCCAGCTCTCTGCTGAACTCCAGCCCCGACAGCAACTGCCTGCAGGACCCCCTCCTCCCAGGGCCTCAAACTCACCATATCCAACACTGACCTCATTCTCTTTCCCCCAAACCTGCTTCCCCTCCCCTCTGCCCATCTTGGCAGGTAGATCACCACCGCCCAAGTCTCCATGCCAGAATCCTGGATGGCATCTCTGACTCCTCCACCTCCCTCACTGCCTTCACCCAATCACCAGGACTTACTGAGTCCACTCCCGGAACCCATCTTGAATCCCCATGTCTCGTCGCCCTTCCTCCTGTCCCCACAGTCAACATCTCGGTTCAGGCTCTTCACGTGCACTCTCACAATGGCTTCCTTACAGGGTTCCAGCCCTCACTCAAGTCCCTGCTGCCAAAGTGATCTTTCCAAAACTGGGATCTGACTGTGTTCCTCACTACCAGCTAAGCAGTGAAGCATACCAAGTCCCCTGGATCTGTTCCCCGGCCCCCTCTCCAGCCTGACGTCTTGTCCCAACTCCATCTTTCCAGACCATGCCCCAACTCTTTGTTACAAACTATTGACGTTTCCTAAACCTGTTATTCTGGCTCCAGGCTGTTTCATGAATCTACACCAGGTCCTCTACCTGTTTCTTCTCCAATCTTAGACCCCACTCTCAATACCTACTCATTATCAAAACAATTCAAACATCACTTCCTCTATGAAGTCTTGGTACCGACCTGGTAGACAATGGTAGAATCTATTGTTTCATTACTGCCCCTGCCCACACTGCACTCTCTTCCAACTTCTGTCAGGGCACCTGTGACATTTTATTGTCCACACTGATAGACTCTCTCCTTCGACTAGTTAGTAAGCACCCTGAGGGCAGGACACAGAATTCGTTGTTCATGTTTTTAACTGAGCTCCTTGTGACGTTCTCACAGGTAAGTCGGTGAGAACCCTTTGGACCATGAAATGAAACCTTCTGTTCCAGTCCAACAGACCAGTGCTGTCCATTATAATGTCATCCGAGACACTTAATTTTACGGTAGCCACATTTAAAAAGTACAAAAAAAAGGTGACATGAATTTTAACGTATTTTCTTTAACCCAACATGTGCAAAACATCATCATTTCAACGTATCATCAACACAAAAAATTCTTCTTTCCTAATGAGATAGTTCATGTTCCCTTTACTAAGTCTTCAAAGTCTGGTGTGTATTTTACTCTTCAGCACATCCCAATTTGCATCCTAAATTTTCATCAGAAATGGTCGGTATTACCCAAAATTGACAATTGAAAAAGTAAACTCACTCAAATTGCTCCAAATATGCTTACGAGCTTCCCAATAAAGTTGTGTTTAACAACAAAAAAAATAATTTAAATTTAAAAACTGAAGCAGTGTAAAGTATTTAAAATTAAAAATTTAGCTCAGTTACACTAGCCACATTTCAGTAGCCACAAGTGGCTAGTGGCTGTCATTATTGGAGAGCAGAGCTGTAGATCATGGAGTTTTTTTCCACACGCTCAAATTGGAAAGGTCCGGAAGCTGAATGGAGCGCTAGTTAAGAATGTGAAGTGAGTGTTCCCTGCATACAGGGGTGAACTGACTTTGTATTCACTTCTTCCATTAAAGTTGCACAACCGTGGTTGAAAAATAAGGCAGAGAAAATGACTCTGAGGAACATTATTAATTCGTTACTTTGTTTCTCTAACAAGTTGTATTTGTGGTGGTTAAACGAATGTCCATGTGACTGGGCTCGTTAAAGATTTTATCCCAACAAATCCTTGTTTGCAAAATCAAGAAAACTAAGCGGATTAGGTGTTTCCATCTTAGTTAAACTAGGAAAATAAGAGTTGCTGCTGTTTATTTTAAAACTTTGCTGTGCCCAGGGGCTGGGGGCAGGGGCAGGAGGGATGGGGAATGGTATGAAATGGAATTCATGCGCCAAATGAAAACAAAAAGGGGAAAATAAGATCAAGTTCCTTCGAGCCTAATTCTTAGGTATCCTTTTCATTTCAGAGCACTAGAACAAGTTTGCAGTCATCAAGAACTATGACTTTGGGGCTGGCTCCATGGCGGAGTGGTTAAGTTCGCACTCTCCGCTGCGGCGGCCCAGGGTTCAGATCCTAGGCGCGGACATGGCACCGCTCGTCAGGCCACGTTGAGGCGGCGTCCCACATCCCACAACTAGAAGGACCTGCAACTAAGATATACAACTATGTACGGGGGGGTTTGGGGAGATAAAGCAGAAAAAAAAAAAAAAGATTGGCAACAGTTGTTAGCCCAGATGCCAATCTTTAAAAAAAGAAAAAAAAAAAAAAAAAAGAACTATGACTTTTATTGTAGAAGTAAGAAAGCAATAAATTACCCCATATATATACCTAATTGTTACATTAAACTCTACAAAACTAATCTTTATAAGTCTTATGTAGGGGCCGGCCCAGTGGCATAGTGGTTAAGTTCTCACACTCCACTTTGGCAGCCAGGGGTTCTCAGGTTTGGATCCCAGAAGCTGACCTACACACCAGTCAGCAAGCCATGCTGTGGCAGCATCCCATATACAAAGTAGAGGAAGACTGGCACAGATGTTAGCTCAAGGACCATCTTCCTCAAGCAAAAAGAGGAAGATTGGCAACAGATGTTAGTTCAGGGGCAATCTTCCTCACACACACGCAAAAACAGTCTTATGTAAAAAAAAAATGCACACATTACACAACTGTCTATCATTTTCTTGCGTCATACCGGTGGTCTTGGTTAACCAGAGTAATCATATTGGAGGGACTTCTCAGGGCAAAACCTGTCTTAGCATCCATACTTCACAACAAAATCAAAGCAAATCCAGGCCTCTCCAGAAGACAGAGGTGTTTCAGCACATTACCAAGCGGGTTTATTAACCACGCTCCTACTGTTCCTAATGAGATCCTGACAGGTCATCCATCAAGCACTATGCAGAGAACATCGATCTTCTGGGCAGACACAGAGTCTGTTTTTACTCATTGTGGATGCCCAACACCAAACAGAATGCCTGGCAAATAGCAGGAGGTCTAGAAATATGTGTTGAATGAGTGAATGAAGGAATACATTCTGGGGAACAAAGTGGAGCAGGCATTTTTTGGCAGTCTGGAAGATGGTAAGCAGGATGGCATCTTTTATCCCTTCCCACACCAGCCACATCCCTGTCCTTTGGCCTCTTCCTGCCACCCCGAGTTCCTTCCCTAAAGTACACTTGATGTGTTCAAATCCACTAGTTCAACGAGTGTTCACTACATGCCCAGCACTGTGCTAAATGCCATGGGACAGGATCCACAAGAAACAGAAGACAGGATACACCTCTTAGAGTATACAGGGGATTTCAGAAAACCTGCCCCCACCTCCCACTCCTCTGCAGAGCGAGTTGAATGTGGGGATAACTGCTGTGCTCTGATAGGTTCATCTTGTGGAGATTTGGAGTAAAGAGCTCTGTTGACTAGTGGCAGTGGTGGGCGTCTTCCCTAAAGAATATAATCCTTTCCAGGGCCAGCCCCATGGCCTAGTCGTTAAGTTCAGTGCACTCCACTTCAGCAGCCTGGTTCAGTTCCCAGGCACAGACCTACACCACTCGTCAGCAGCCATGCTGTGGTGGCAACCTAAATACAACATAGAAGAAGATTGGAACAGATGTTAGCTCAGGGCGAATCTTCCTTAGCAAAAAAAAACAAAAAAACCCAAAAAAACAATATGATTGTTCCTAATGTTAAACACCCTGAAAAGAAGACGGTCTTCACATCAGAAAGAGAATCTGAAGGATGAGTCTTTGACCACCAGGAAAAGAAACTCCTGCAATTTGGAGTTTTCTCTTGGATGTGGAGTCAGGCTTTTGGAGGGTGCTCCTGGGTAACACGGGGTTAATGGCAACCTCTGTTTCATGGAAGTGCAAGGGAGGGAGACTGAGAGCAGAGGACCAAGCACAAGTGAAGATGGAAAAGCCTTATCTTGTTAACCAGAGTATCCAGCTGCATATAACTTTCTGGGCTTATTCCACCCCCTCGAGCGTCCTGCATCCAGCTTGCACTCAAGTTTTAAAGTGGGAGCAATGCTCCTGAGAACAGCCAGGCGGGGGTAATGGTAACTGGTGACAGCTGTCCAAGGAGAAGGTGGTCCCTGAAATGAAGAGTCACAGCTAGGAGGTCCAGGCACCCCTTTCCACTAGTGGCTTTCTCCATGGCCAACCTGCAAGAGCTGAGTTCCCTTTTAAGAGTGTTTTCTGGGTTTCCTTACACCCACAGCAGGTAAATACAAGATGTCAGCATGATGGGATGGGGGATGGGGGCAGCTCAGAACAGCTGTGCACAGGCAATGCACAAATATTTTAGATAACAGTGTGACCTTGGTCATATCAGTGTGACCTTGGGCATATCGCATGACTTCCTTGGTCCTCACTGTCTTTATCCATAAAACGAGGGGTTTAGACTGAATATTACCAAAGGGAATTTCCTGCTCTGACAAGAGCTAAAATGTGTGATACACACTAAGTACTTGAAGAGTTGAGAATGGAGAATTCTACTGTGCTGGGGTGGCTGGAAAGGGCTTTGTGGAGGAGGCAGGACCTGGAATGGGGCTGACGATGAGGACGATGCAGGCATCTAGAGAGACAAGCAGACGGAAAGGGGCAGAGGGGAGAACAGTTCACACAAAAACTCAGAACCTTAGATTTGGGAATACATGTGGCATGTCTGGGGAAATCCTCACTGCTGAGGGGGAGGGGGGTCCTAAGGGGCTGGGGTGAGAAGCAGAGACCACAGGAAACGCTGGAGGAGGAGCTGTGGGTCGGTGGGGTGGGGAGCAACACTAAGGAAGAGACCAGAGGCCCCGACTCCCCTCACCTTCCTTGTGGTTGCAAACATTTACCCACTCAATAAACATGTATTAAGACCGAGCGCCAGGCACCAGATGCTGGGGGGCGGGAGGAACACAGACACTGTAAATATGAAGTCAAAATAAGTGGAACTACTCTTTCCTTTCACTTCTGTGAATTCTTTCCCCCTCCAGGCATGTTCTGGAGTTTATTCTAACTTCATTTCACTAAATAAAATACTGGAGGGGGTGGGGTGTAGTGCTTTTCTTGACCCCTTAGAGTCTTGGTTTCTTTATAAAATGGGCACAGTGACATCCTTCAAAGGTAATTGTGAAAATTAAATGAAATGCCCAAGTCAGGGAGTGAGGAAGGATGCTCCCTAATTGGGGTTGCTAATTAAGTTAGACAAGTAAATGGTCGTGCCCTAAACAAATGCTGGTTACTGGTATGTTCACTGTTTTCACTTCAGGGAAGTAAAGAGGATGAAATTACAGTTCCAAGGAATTACATTGACTTGCCCAGGGTCAGGGTGACAAAGCCAGCCCTAAAATTGGGCCTTGCCAAACAGCACCAGGAGTGGCATTGATGTCTACGTTTTCTCTATTCGTCCACAACGTGCAAGAACCCCTCTTTTCCCTCAACAGTTCGTGGGGCCCGGCTGTGTCAACTGGGAAGGGGACCCCAGCCCACTGCCTGCCCCCAATGAGTTCCCACTTCTTTGAGAGGTGTGCAAAGCTCTCCAGAACCTTGCAACTCAAAGGACCAGTGGCACATAGCAAACACAAAGTCCTAAGATGTACTGGGGTGTAGCCAAAGAGGTCTGCCAGATAAAATACAGAATGCCCAGTTAAATTCAAATTTCAGATAAACCACCAATAATTTTCATTCGCTAAATACGGCAACCTGAGGCCAACAGGAAACTGAAGACTGCCTGCAAGGTGAGACCCCAGGCTTTGTGGAGGAAATTCCAGCTTCTCTGAGGCGTCCTCGTTTAAAATTCAATGCTTCTCCACCAGGGTAATTATTTCTGGGGCAGTCTCCCTTTCAGGATTCAAAGTGTCACAACCGAATACTCAATGAGAACAATCACAATACCTGGAAGGTCCTTACATAAGTCTAACTCAAACTGAACCTTTCCTCAAAGGATGACAAACCCTGTCCAGAAAAGTTAGGGTAGGAAAGGAAACTGTCACGCTTTTAAAAAACAACGAAGCAGAGAGAGCATAAATGGTTTTGTTTCTGAAATTCAAAAAGTAATTCACTGGCTGGGATGAGAGCCTGGGAGCTTCCCAGGTGTGGCAGTAGCTAGACTTTGATCAAAGAGACAAATTTATTTTGGCTCCAGCTATCTCCATTCTCTCGGGTCCCCATCAGAGACAGCTGCCTGGGTTGCTCCTGGGGTTTGGTGACGAGCTGCTTACAACCATAAATTTCTTAGCTGGAAGAAAGACCCCAAAGAAAGACCCTGTCTTCACTGACCCAAAGGAGGAGATTGCAAAATGAGTTTATGAGAGAGAGCAGGCCAGGCAGTTAAGCAGGGGGCGCCACGGAGAAGCAGTAATGGAGTGTTAGAGACCTCTCTCCTTGGCAATGGCAGATCCGTCACACTTCAACAGCGGCTGCCTTGAAATCTGGGCTGACACATTCAGTGTTGTGTTCTTTCAAGGCCTACTGGCATGGCATCAAAAATTCTGATATTTGATTAGTGGCTGCTTAGGTCTGAGGAGACGGGGAATAAGGAGGTAATAACCAAAATGTTTCTTTTTTGAGGTGATGAAAGTGTTCTAAACTGACTGAGGTAAGATGACTGTTTAAATGTTATAAAATTGACTGTGGTGATGGCTGCACGTATCTGTAAATATACTAAAATCCACTAAATTATACACTTTAAGTTGCTGAATTGTGTGGAATATGAATCACAACTCAATAAAATGATTTTTTAAAAGTCCTGGTATTTAGGAAGGTGGCGAACACTTGGTAAGAAGGAGGACATTGATCCTAAGTGCCTGCAGGCGCAAGGAAGGCCAGGCCGAAAGCAGCCACTTTCATTTCTTTTTTTCTACTTTTGATAGAGACAGGAGCCCATCTTTCACTTTCCTCTAACTCCTTTGTTAGAAGAAACAGCAACTCAAATGGCCTGACCTTTGGTCTCACTAAGGAGTGGGAGCTATGGTGAAGCGGAGAGGGCCTTCCCCAGCTACAAGACAGAACAACCAGTAACAAGACAGAAATCCAGATGTGTGCGTGTGTGTGAGAGAGAGAGAGAGGGAGAGAGAGCTCTTGTTTTATTTTTATTTTTATTTTTTTGAGGAAGATTAGCCCTGAGCTAACATCTGCTGCCAATCCTCCTCTTTTTGCTGAGGAAGACTGGCCCTGAGCTAACATCCGTGCCCATTTTCCTCTACTTTATATGTGGGACGCCTACCACAGCATGGCTTGCCAAGCAGTGCCATTTCCACCCCCGGGATCCAAACCGGCGAACCCCGGGTTGCTGAAGCAGAACGTGTGCATTTAACCGCTGCACCACTGGGCGGCCCCCAAGATCTCTTAAATTTTAAATGTGGGCAACCGAGTCCCATTTTAAAGACCGGGCAGGACAGCAGTGCATGGAAGAGCAAACACAACATATCTCGGGGGCTCATTTTGTCCGTGAACTGCCCGTTTGCAACCTCTTATCTAGGTCACTGAGCAGTCCTGGTAGAGGTCCTGCTTCCCTGGGCAGGGTCCCTGGTGCCCAAGCTTGAAGACGCCCTGCCTCACTTGGTGATCAGCACTTCGCTTAGCTGTGGTTATCTTAAAAAGCACCAGCCCAAAGGGTGGAAACAACCCAAATATCCATCAACTGATGAGTGGATAAACAAAACATGGTATAGCCAACAGGGGAATATTAGCCAGTCTTTAAAAGGAATGAAGTATGATACATTTTATAACATGAATGGGCCTCACATACATGATGCTAAGCGAAAAAAGTCAGACGCAAAAGTCCATATAGTGTATGATTCCATTTATATGAAGTATCCAGAATAGGTAACTTCATAGAAACAGAATAGTAGCTGCCAGAGACTGGGGAAGGCGGGGTGGGGAGTGATCTCTTAAATGGATGTAGGGTCTCCTTTGGGGGTGAGGAAAATGTTTTGGAGCTGGCTAGAAGTGATGGCTGCATAGCACAATGTACAAAACATCACCGAATGATAGTTTAAAACAGTTAATTTTATGTCATGTAAATTTTACCTCAATTTTTAAAAAAGCAACAGCATCGAGGGATAAGACCATCAACGAGTGGCAGATGTGTGGGGGCAATTTCACAATAATCTTGGCAGGTAATGGGTTCTACCTGGGACACCAGAGGGCTCCCCAGAGGGTAGACAGTGGAGAGAGTTCTCCAGGTAGGAGAGAGGGCAGAGGACACATCACATGTGAAGACACAACAGAAGAGCATATAATGTTCAGGAACTGGCAAGAATTTGGTGTGAGGTAAATGTGTGTGGAAACTGAATCTCTCAAAGTTTATATACATTTTGGAGGCCTGGGAGAGATTCACCACGGTAATCTCAGGGTGAGTCCCTTCCAAAAATATGCTTGACAACTCAGGAAAAGTGCCTGTTCATAAACAAAGACGTGCTGCACTCCGCAATATGTCTCCTCATTTCCAGACGCCCCCATTTCCCATTCAGATTTCAATCGCAGAATCTTTGACCTTTGCTTAAAAAGTCCAATTTTTCCCCAAATATTTAATCATTTTTTCTTTTTCTTGACTTTTCCCTGGATTGAGTAGATCTCAGTTATAGATAGGAACTCTGCACAAACCAGCATGAATGTGGAATACAGGGGAAGCATCATTTCATAAGCATTAACTTATTTTCCTCTTATTTACACCACCCTGTGTCACACTTACTTTTAAGTAACTAGTTGATAATGCACAGCTGGACTGTGTCACTTTAAGGAGTCTTTCTGACTGTTCTTTGGCAATTATGAAGCAATTTTTACAACCTTTGTGAATTAGCATTCTCTGACTAAACTTGGTATACAAAAGAATCACCTTGGGGCCAGCCGGGTGGCACAGCAGTTAAGTTCGCACATTCTGCTTCTCGGCAGCCCGGGGTTTGCCGGTTCAGATCCCAGCTGCGGACATGGCACCGCTTGGCAAAAGCCATGCTGTGGCCGGCATCCCCCATATAAAGTAGAGGAAGATGGGCATGGATGTTAGCTCAAGGCCAGTCTTCCTCAGCAAAAAAAGAGGAGGATTGACAGTAGTTAGCTCAGGGCTAATCTTCCTCAAAAACAAAAAAAAATTACCTCAACCAAGACCACTGTGAGATATCCCTTCACACCCATTAGGATGGCTATTATTAAAAAAATTAACAGAACATAACAAAGTTGGTTAGGATACAGAGAAATTAGAACCCTTGTGCACTGTTGGTGGAAACCTAAAGTTGTACAGTCACTGTAGAATGGTGGTTCCTCAAAAAATTAAACACAGAATTACTGTATGAGCCAGCAAGTCCACTCCTAGGTATATACCCAAAAGAACTTCACTTCAGATGTACCTGAAACCCTGATTTATAGCCCTACTGATCCAAGGGAATAGTCTAGAAAACTATTTTTTCTCTCCTCCCCTCCTCCACCCACTGAAAATTTCCACTCTGGCCTCTTTTCTCAGCCAGAACTGTGGAAGAGTAGGGCACACACGAGACAGCACATTCCACTATAGTCAGGGATATTTCTCTCTTGATTTGAAAGTGATAACGGAGAGATGGGGGGCATTGCGCAATGCTTCTCGGATTGGTTCTTTTGGAGATGTTTTCTAAAACAGCATGTTCCAGTGTCTTTCACATCTTTTGTACTGAGATAGGAAATCGCACGGAGTGACATTGGACCAAGATAGGAAAAGTCAAGGCTTGTGGTACAGCAGTCTTCCAGAACTGAGGACAGAGCTCCGACTCAAAAGCTCTCATTACATGGGTACACATGTTACTGGTAGGAGTATATACACTGTCATAGCTACCAAACGCCTCTGCTTGGCATTCAAGGCCTTGCCTAACCAAACCTTAATTCTGACCTCTCGTCTCATCTTTCCCTCTATTTCCCTTCATATATGGTCAAACTGAACCATCTCTGTTCTCTATTTACAACCTGGTCTCTCTATCTCGGTGCCTTGGCTCATGCTGTCCCCATGGCCTAGACTATTCTTGTTCTAAATTCCATCAGTCCAAATCCTTGTTGTTCTACCCTGCCACCTCCTTCAAGAAGCCCTTCAGATTGTCCTCAGAAGGAAATCCTCTCTCTCTCCTTTCCATTCCAATACTTTTTCTGTACCTCTCTTGTAGCCTTTGTCACACTCTGCCTTGATTTTTTTACCCTGTAATATTTATCATTTTCTATTGATTATTGTTTTATTTCACTTACTCACTTAAAACCATCTTGAGGTTGAAGACTGAGTATTGCTCTTGGTAGTCTATCTTTTTTGGCAGACACCTCAGATGCCATTTCCCTCTTTGCTAAGAGAACACCAAGGTCTTGCAGCTAACAGATGGACGGCATGGCGTCAAAGCCCACGAAGCTCGTCACTGTGCTGTGGAGCACCCCTTGGGTACTCAGCACTGTGCGTGCTTCAGCTATTATGGGAAAAGGAAAGAATCCGTTGGGACAATTATCTGCATAATTCTGCTTGGGAAAGAAGATGCACCGTTAAACAAATAAGGGAGAAGGATCAATTTTTTTTTGTTTGGCAAAAGAAATTGATATATCCTCATCAACCCTTTATACAGTTTATGTCTAAAAGATCATTTGCTCAATTACTCTTTGCTGACCTTTGCCCGTCCATCTGTGACCAGTGTGGACGTGATCTCTTGGTGTGCAATAGCCCAGAATTAAGAGACAGAAGGCAAGGGAACGCAAGGTGCCATCTCAGAGACACAGGCACAGCACACTGCTAAGATGAGAACTTCCAGAAGGGGAAAGGTCACAATCTTGGAGCTCTTCTTTCTGTCACAGGACAAATGGAATTTGCTGGTTTTGTAAGCATGAGGGTGGGAAAAGTGACAGTGAGAGGAAAAGAAGCTTAGAGCAGAGGAGTAAGATATAATCATGCAGGGGCTTGGGGTTGGGAGGGGAAGCGTCAATTATTGCTCATCTCCTGAGAGAAAAGGAAAGGAGAATTTCTGGGTTATATAAAAAAAAATCCTTTTGTCCATTTCAGCCTCCTCCTGGCCAAGGCACATCTACCACATGCCAAGCTGTCCCTGGCCAGAGTATTTACTCTGCGCACGTGTGTGTGCAGGTGCTAGAAGAGGGCTCAGCAAACATCTTTTGTAAAGGGTCAAACAGTACATATTTTAGGCATTGCAGGCTGTCCAGTTCAGCCCCTACTACTCAAATCTGTCACGCTGCGTAAAAGCAACCATAGACGATGTCTTTACACTGTGTCAATAAAACTTTATTATGGACACTGAAACTTGAATTTCATATCATTTTCAAGTGTCACAAAAGATTATTCTTCTTTTGATTTTCTTCCCCAGAACCATTAAGAATGTAAAAGCCTACACGTTGTTTATGGGTATATACCATATGTAATATGGCCACTCTCGGGAACAGAGGAAAAGGATCGGGGCAGAGTTCACAAGAAGCTTCCATTTTCTCCATCTACGTTTTGTTCCTTTTGTTCGATCATGAATACAGGCGTGTTTGGTATACTTTTCAGTAAATCTAAAATACTTCAATAAAACAAACTAAAGGCACATAAAACAAATGTGCTCAAGTTCATTTCTATTTTTGCATTAATGACTGAAAGATAAATTAAGTAAATAAACAAACAACAACATTCATCCATGGAAAAACCTATTATGTCAGCTTTTGAAGCCCCATACAAGATTTTCCCCAGGATCTCCAGCAATTAAAAAAAGGCACCTGGCGACAACGAATTCACATCTCTTATCCAAAGCATCTTGATTTTCACTTCCACATAAAGTATTTTCTGTTTTCTAAAACAGCACCTTTTGGTCAACTGAGCTTGCCAGCCGCGTAACTCCACAAAATGGCATATTTGTAAGGCAGGGAGCTACACTGGGTCCCCAGCAGCTCTTTCTGAAAATTCTTTGCTGTATTACCGCATAGCAGAGTAGTGTGACAAGGATCAAAAGATTAGAAATAATTTCATTTAACCCCTTCTGCTAATATAGGTAGAGGAACAACCATTGAGTTTGGCCTCAATTTCCAAAGGAAAATAAAGTAAGCATATCATTGACTAAAATTACAGAACTTAAAAATGCTGTTTTAAAGAACCAAAACATCACAAATGCTCTGCAGGAACGAAAAACTGAAACGCGATATAACAGGATAAAAGTATACATTAAGCTATTTATAAAAATCCTTTGATTTAGGGTTTCCACATTTTTCCTACCCAGTCTCCAGCATCCTTCTATCCTCTACTCATACATGTTTAAGCTGCCAATCAGAAAGTCCTTTGTCTATCTCTCTGAAAGAGGATTTGTCCATATGGGACTATAATACTAATGCACTCAACATCCTCAACGTTAGCAAATAATGAGTACGGGTAGAGATTGTGCTAGATGGCTAAAATAATTTTTAGAAAAAGAAGTCCCTAAAGTTCAAATGTCCAAAAGAGAGACATTAATAAATTCAGCAGGAACACTTCCAAAGTCAAATATATATCAGCATTACTATCTCCCACCAGGAAAATGGGGATTAGATTAGGCTGATCCTTAATGTGGCAGCTGCAAAGTCTTTGACACACTTCTCCCATTGAGAGGTGGAGTCCACGCTCCTCCATGTGAACCTGGGTGGGGTCTGTGCTTGCTCTGAACTCAAAGTGCCACTGTTCCAGCTTCCAAGACCAGGTCTGAAGAAATCAGCAGCAGCAGCTTCAACATCCTATCTCTTGGGACACTCGCCCCTGGAGTGCTTAGCTGACATGTAAGAAGTCCAACCATCCCGCAGGAGAGACTTTATGGAGAGGCTTGGGACTGTTCTGCCAAAGTGAGAGGCATGCGAGTGAAGCCATCTTGGATCCTCAGGCCAGACTAGGCACAAGTTGAATGCCACCAACAGAGTCCTGTTGATACATGTACAGTGGAAGAATCTCCCAGCTGAAGCCTGCCCAAATCATGAGAGATGATAGGTATTCATCGGTGGCTGTTTGACCTACTAAGATATAGGGAGGTTTGGTGTATACCAAGACATAATTGAAGCCTTTGCATCCTTCTGGAAACTACAGACTAACGTAACCCCTCACATTAAGTTTCTGGAGAGGTGGCTTTTAACCCAAAGGAGCAATCTTTTTTTTTTTTTTCTGGTGAGGAAGATTGGCCCTGAGCTAACATCTATTGCCAATCTTCCTTTTTTTCTTTCCTCCCCAAAGCCCCAGTACATAGTGGTATATCCTAGCTGTAAGTCATTCTAGTTCTTCTATGTGGGATGCCACCATAGCATGGCTTAATGAGCAGTGTGTAGGTCCACACCCAGGATCTGAACTGGCGAACCCCAGGCCGCCAAAGCAGAGCATGTGAACTTAACAACTCGGCCATGGGGCCAGCCCCAGGAGCAATCTTAATTAGCATTATTCTTGAGAGCAAAACTAGGCCCCATGGATAAAAGTTAAGAGAAAGAAGATTCCAGCTAAATGTAAGAGCCAGCTTCCAAGGAGGGTTTTCCATTCCCACTCTGGAGTGTCTCGTGGAAATGATGATGCACCCATCACCGTAGGCATTCAAGGCCAAGAAGGAAGCCGCGAAGCAGGACAGCAAGGAAACTCTCCAAGTCTGGAGTCAGAAGGACCTGTGTCTGCATTTGTTTTGCTTTAATTACCTGTGTGTTCTAGGGCAGCTTGCTCAACCTCTCTAAGTCTACTTGCTCATCTGTAAAATAGGGATACTAATAACAGCGACATCAGAGAGCTGGAATGAGCGCCTAGCCCATGGGAAGCTCTCGGTACACAGATTTATCAGATCATCATTATCACTAATGCTACAGAAGCATTTCTGCATCGGATGGAATGTCGAACCAGAAAGCCCCTGTGGTCGCGTCCAACTGAAAACATGCTAGATGACTCCATGCCACTCAGGGAAAGTTCGCGTTTGCCGAAAGCTCACTGAAAGCAGCCAAAAAGATTTCCAATTACAATTCAATCAAGTCAATGGCATTCTCTTTTTGTTAACTTGAGGTCGTTTAATTTATGCTTAAGACCCCTAATTATTGAAGCAGAAAAGCAGCAAAAGGACAATGGATTTAACTCACAGGCCAAAAAAAGCTTTGCTCGCTTGTTTATTGGCTTGACATATTTAGTTGCAAAGCTTCCATTGTGGATTTACTATGGAGATGCTTCACCACTCTTCCCACACTTAGAGCCAGCCTCCTTCTGCTCCTCTCTGCTCCTGGACACTCAAAGTTCAAGTACAAATGCCAACCCCAGGTGGCCCTGAGTCGTGGACAGGACTTAGAGGAAATGGTTTCAGTTCAGACACTTACTAGTGCTGTGAGTTAGGGCAAATTAAGAAATCTCTCTGGGAAGGGCCTGCCCAGTGGCGCAGTGGTTAAGTTCGCATGTTCCACTTCTCAGGGGCCCGGGGATCACCGGTTCGGATCCCGGGTGCAGACATGGCACCGCTTGTCAAGCCATGCTAATGGTAGGCGTCCCACATATAAAGTAGAGGAAGATGGGCATGGATGTTAGCTCAGGGCCAGTCTTCCTCAGCAAAAAGAGGAGGATTGGCAGCAGTTAGCTCAGGGTTAATCTTCCTCAAAAAAAAAAATAAATAAAGTTAAACTTTAAAAAAAAAAAAAGAAAGAAATCTCTCTGGGCCTCAGTTTCCTCATCTGGTGAACAGGAACAATAACAAATCCTCACAGATGTGTTATAAAGATGACACAGAATGACTGTATATGGTATGAATGCTGTAAAACAAAATGCAATTGTAGTAGTTATTACTTTTATAGCTAAAACACGGCAGATAAGAAATCCCAAGACAACAGAGCCAAATGAAAACTGAGAAAAGCAGCTCGGGATCTGAGATTCATCATTAGTTTCTCTGCTTATTTTCATTAAGTCTGCTGTTTATTTCTTTCTGGAACAAGGCTTTTTAACCACAAACATTTTTCGTTAATTGCCTTTATTTTCTTCTCACTTTTTAAAATATAAACATTTTTTTTTAAAAGATTGGCCCTGACCTAACATCTGTTGCCAATCTTTCTTTTTCTTCTTCTTCTCTCCAAAGCCCCCCAGTACATAGTTGTGTATTCTAATTGTAAGTCCTTCTGGCTCTGCTATGTGGGACGCCACCTCAGCGTGGCTTGATGAGTGGTACCATGGCCGCGCCCAGGATCCAAACCAGCAACACCCTGGGCCGCTGAAGCAGAGGGCGCAAACTTAACCACTCAGCCACAGGGCCAGCCCTAAAACATAAACTTTTCATTGAAGTATAACGTGCACAGAAAACACACAGATTAAGAGAATATCTCTCAATGAATGTTCACAAACTGAACACGTGTCTCAGCAGGACCCCAGAAGTTCCCCTTATGTCCCCTTCTAGCAACCATCTGCCCAAGGTTGAGTGCCATCCTGACTTTTAACACCATAGATTCATTTGTCTGTTTTGAGTTTTATGTAAATGGGAATCTTGCAATATATATCCTATTGGGTCTGGCTTCTTTCGCTAAACATTACGTCTGTGAGCTTTAGCACGTTTTTACCTGTAGTAATAGTTGTTTATTTTCATTACATATAGTATCCCATTGAATGAATATACTACAGTTTACATTCATTCTTCTATTGATGGATATCTGGGTTGCTTCCAGTTTGGGAATATTTTTAAAGATGCTGCTAAGGGCATTGCTAAACTTACCTTTTGGTGACCACATGCAGATTTCGGTTGGGTACATTCCTGAGAGTGGAATTGCTGGCTCATGAGGTATGAATATTTTCAGACTTGGCAGATCCTGTCTTGGGCACCAGGCTTTTTAATCAGTGCTTATTTTATTTCTGTCTTCCTGTCTCCAGGATGTCACCTCTCCACTTGACCTCCACACAACCAACACTTAGCTTTGGTAACAACAGCACAGATCATGTTGTTTGCTTCAAAGCATTCTATGATTTGGGAATGCTGTCACATTCAAGGTCTCTACGCTTTGGCCCTAACCAATCATTTATTCATTCAACAAATAATGTCCCCAGCCTTGACGCACCTCACAATCTAATAGGGACACACTAAACAAGTAATAGGAATATAAGACAAGACATCCCTGAGCCAAATTCTGGAGGAACCCAGAGGATCTGAGAAGACAAAGAGAGG
This sequence comes from Equus quagga, assembly GCF_021613505.1. NCBI lineage: Eukaryota > Metazoa > Chordata > Mammalia > Perissodactyla > Equidae > Equus > Equus quagga. The sequence goes on along the minus strand of NW_025796728.1, from coordinate 9,443,133 downwards.
AAGAATTATTGGAGTTATTGGAGTTAGTCCTAAGAAAGGATAGAGGAAGAGGCAGGAAGACAGTTAAAGGAAAGATATGTTGTAATGAAAAAGCATGATGAGTCCAGGGAGGTGGGAAGCATGTGTGATGTGACAGCCACATGGGGTACCGATGTGTAGGAGCGAGACACGGGCCTGGGGCGTACACTGGAGCTGGCTTGTGAAGGGCCCAGCTCAGTGTTCAAACCTTACCCTGGAAGCCCCAATTTCTCAGTAGGTAAGACAGACTGCTGGTGTGCAAGCTGCTCTGAAGCAGTAGTTAGTGAGGGTGGTTCATTCTAAAGGTCTGGTTTATTTAAATGTGCATTAGAAAAATACTGGTTTTCCATTTAAGATAAATTTAAATAAACATGCTTAAGCAAAACAAAAGTGAGTTAATTTTTAAAATATATTAATTATAAACAATGATATAGGTGAAATGTAGGTATGGGGAAAACTGTAAAGGTAGTAAAATGACTGGTATTGGGAAACATGGAAAGATGGAGAACTGGGGGCAGTTTTTAAATAGGAGGATGGCGCGGTCAGAGGCGTCTTTTATGAGGACAACTGCTGAGAGTGGAGCACACCCGGTCTCTGGCCTCATCTATCACTCTCTCCTGCACCGCCCTGGCCCTTTCATCCACCTAGACAGTTCCAGACTGGCATGCCTTGCCCCAGGGCCCTACCTTTGCAGCATAGCTGGGTGGCTGAGAGATGAATCTGGAGCCAGAATGACTGGATTTGGACCCCAGCTCTCCACTCACTGGCTGGCAACCTGGGAAAATTGCTTTACCTCTCTGTGCCTTATATGTCACCTCATAAGGTTGCAATGAAGATGCAGAAAGTTAATATTTGTAAAGAGCTTGAAATGTGCCTGGCACTCAGTAGGTACTGTGTTCCATATATGTATTAATTAAAGTAATGAGTTTTATCGGCCCTAAAACACACCCTCCCTTCTATGCCTTGCAAATCTATTTATTCAAAATCCAGCTGAAACCAAATGTCCATCAACTGATGAATGGATAAACAAAATGTAGTATATCCATACAATGAAATATTATTCAGCCATAAAAAGGAATGAGGTTCTGATACTTGCCACAGCATGGGTGAACCTCGAAAACATCATGCTGAGTGAAACAAGCTAGACACAAAAGGCCACAAATATAATATATCATTCTGTCCGTATGAAACTGGCAAACCCACAGAGACAGAAAGTAGGCTAGTGGTTGCCAGGGGGTGAGGGGAAGGGAAATGAAGAGTGAGTGCTCAACAGGCACAGGGGTTCTTTTTCGGGTAATGAAAATTTTCTGGAATTAGATAGTGGTCATGGTTGCACAACCTTGTGAATGCACTAAAACCAATGAATTTTATACTTTAAAGATTTTATTTTTTTTCCTTTTTCTCCCCAAAGCCCCCCAGTGCATAGTTGTATATTCTTTGTTGTGGGTCCTTTTAGTTGTGGCATGTGGGACGCTGCCTCAGCGTGGTTTGATGAGCAGTGCCATGAACGCGCCCAGGATTTGAACCAACGAAACACTGGGCCGCCTGCAGTGCAGCGCGCGAACTTAACCACTCGGCCACGGGGCAAGCCCCTGAATTTTATACTTTAAAGGGGTGAAATTTATGATATGTGAATTATACCTCCAAAAAAACAAATAGACAAAACGTCCAGCCAAAAGAACCCATATCTTCCCTGACCGCCCCCTCCTCTGGGTGCCCTGTTCAGACCACACACTATACTGTTCTATGACAGTAAGTTGAGCACAGGTCAGTGGTCCCCACTGAGGTGTGAGCAGCTTGAGGGCGGGAAGAGTGTCCCGCTCATAAAACTCTCCACAACTTAGCAGTGACCAGTACCCAGTAGTTGTGCCAGTAAATGCCTGTCCATATAATAAGCAGAACATTACCACTGAGGGAAGAGCAGGCCTGGAGAGTAATTGATTCCCTCAAGTGCGCAGGCTCTAAAGTACCAACCCAGTAGCAAAAGATCTCACGCTCCTGCACGGGGGCCCAACCCCTGTTGAGTATTAAGACTATGTACAAAACAGCATAAAAAGCCCTTTCTTTTGCCATTGAGATTGCAACAAGCTTAGACTTGGATTTCTTTCTCTCTCCTGTCAACTAGGCTTGTTTGTGCCGGGCAAACATGCAAATCCTGAATGTAGAGATTGTTGGAGCACTCTCTGCTCTCAGAATCACTGTCCTATCAAAGCTGTTGTTAGCAAGGCAAGTAGGAGCCTAAGATCCTGGCATGGAAGCCACACTCTGGGTGAGCACATGCTACGAAGCAAATCTAAGTAGCAGAAATCCCACAAACACGGCGCCATCGAATGAAGTGGAGTGCCTCCTATGTGCATTCCTTAGAGTCAGCCAGCTAATCCCATTGTCATCGCTGATCTGGAAAACCAAGGTGACGTGAAACATGTGAGCTCTCTGCAATGTGTGGACACATTTCCGTACCTCCTCTTGTATCCACCTTTGCTAGGGAGGCAGGTGTAACATAGAAAGAGACCAGAACTTCAATTTAGAACATCAGGGTTAAATTTGGGGTTCCGTGTGAATTCAGCACATTTCCCCCCAGAGCCTCAGCGTCCCCCTCTGTCAAATGGGGACTACAAATATCTCAGGGATGGTGCGAGGATTAAGTAAGCTAAAGTGAGGGCCAGTTGTTTACAGAATTGCAGTATGGCTCAAGGATCGCTATGCAAATACAAGCACATTACAAAGAGCTTAAGGGAAGGGTATAAAAAAGCTAATGCGGTTCTTTAAGGAGGAGGAACCTGGGTGATTTTTGCCCTTTTTGTTTCCATTTTTCTTTACCTCTATAAAGTACATGCTTTGCCCACGAGATAAGGTCCTCAAGATCTGGTTTCTTCCTGCCTCTTCAGCCTCATCTCTCTGAACTCAGGGATTGCTCCCTAACTGGCATCTACCTGTTTCTCACATATGCAAGTCTTTTTCGAGACTCATTCAAGAATCACCTCTAACTGTGGAGCCAAACTGCCTGGGTTCAAACTCCGGCTCTGCCCTTACTAGCTATGTAGCCCTAGGCAAGTTACTTAACCTCTCGGTACCTCAGTCTTCTCCTCTGTAAAATGGGGATAATATTATATGCACCTCATAGTGTTTTTATGGGGGTTAAATGAGTTAATCGTTGTAAAGTGCTTAGAACAGGACGGGGCACTTAACTGGTGCTATGTAAACGTTAAGTACATTAAAGGTCTTATCTTTATGAGGAGCTCCCTAAACATCCCCCCTTCCCCTGCTAAGCTTCATCTGGTTAAACATGCTACTGATTCCTAATAGCATCTAGAATATTCCATAGCACTCATTTCTAATGTGTCAGTCTGTCTGGACTAGACCATAAGTTCCTTTAGAACAGACCTTTTCTTATTTCTAGAAAACAAATGTAGGCAGAAAATTAAGGATTTTCAGTGACTCAATGGATGAATAAATAAATAAAAGCATTTTTTTTGCTTACATGTCTTACCTCGTCTCTGAACTCCTTAAGAACTCATAATATTTCTTATCCATTGTGTATCTCTAATGCCTGATAAAACAACTGTATCCACTCAACGAACAAATGGCTAGAGTTACTACTACCAAGAAGGCCAACAAGACACACAGAATCTTCAAGAAGAGTTTTGGAAGCAAACTTGAAAGCATTATTCAAGACATGGGCAAAACCATAGGGCATCTTACATTGATTGGTACAATTTGTCCATCACATCAAAGATATCATGGATGAGATATATCTATCTATATCCAATATCATGAGGGGAGCAACTAAAATAATCGTGCATTAAGTGTTGGCTTTCAATACAAGACTTATGCTTCTTCAAAGCAGAAGGATGAAGACTGAGATGGAATAGGACTCAAACATCAAAAACGTGAAGGGTCAAGAAAGTCAGGATGCAGTTAAGTTAGCTACTTTCAGAAGCCTGATAGCTTGAGAGGGACAAAAAGTAAGCATTTCTTTAACAACAGGTAGTAAACTGTAGAACCAGTTGCTCCTAAAGGTAGAAGGGAGGAAAACGGAGATAAGTTCCCTGGAATTTGAATGAATTCACTGATCATGGATCCATATGTGTGAGTGTGGAGAGAGAATAGCATCTAGGATCCGTATTTAACTGACATTCAAAGAGTGTCACCAGAAATTCCACGAATTACGATGTCCAAAACATATCCCACGAAGCTTGCTGGAGACAGCAACAAATGCCCTGATCTAACCAGGCATCTGTAGAGCTTTTGTGACCTTAAATGATCTGACCTGGCGTAACACAAAACATTTTCTTTGATTGTAATTCATTTCTTCTGGAAACTGGGTAAACTAAGCTTCCCTCAGCCAGGAATTGCACACCTAAATGCATTTATCTTTTTCCCCCAAATCTACAGGACATCAAATATTGACCACAATGTTTCTTCAAAGGAAAATGTCAGCCGGGTACATGGAGTTCATTTCTAGCCATCCTCATCCTCTAATGTTTGTTGTTTTTCCAAAGCTGTTGACAATGTATCTGTATACCAGCACGCATTTACTTAATAGAGATCTCTCTCCATGCAGTTTAAAGCATTGTACAAGGATTCTTCATTTTAAATGAATTCAAAATACAGACTTAATGAAGCTTAGGACACCTTCATTCTACTTAACCTAAAGCTTCAAACTGAAGGCATCGTTAGGTCTGAAAATATTCTACTAAGAAACTTTCTCAAAGCCTAGCTCTACCAAGAAATTTATAAATACCAAGAAACCTCTCAAAGAAAAAACAAAGAGTCTAACAAAATTCTGGGAGTACTTTAGTGACATCAGTAACACCCAAGGAAAAATTCTCAGAACCTGAGAAGGAAGGAGTGAAGTGACTGAGGTTAAGCAATATTGAATCTGCAGCAAAGGGAAAAAGAAACTCTTAACTGAGGACTTTTCTAGCAGACTGTTGGTAAACACTTACATCCTAAGAATGGTTCAACTCTGTCACTGGCCTTCTCCCCCAAATTCCTTCTTGGACCCTGAATCTTCAGAAAAGAGATGAGTGTTAACAACTAAAGGAGGGGCTGGCCTGGTGGCATAGTCATTAAGTTTGCACACTCCGCTTCAGTGGCTCAGAGTTCTCAGGTTCAGATCCCGGGTGTGGACCTACGCACTGCTCATCAAGCCATGCTGTGGCAGTGTCCCACATACAAAATAGAGGAAGACTGGCACAGATGTTAGCTCAGGGATGATCTTCCTTCAGCAAAAAGAGGAAGATTGGCAACAGATGTTAGCTCAGGGCCAATCTTCCTCACACACAAAAAAATTAGTTCATGATTCCTTACAATAATGCAGAAAAAGAAAGCTAAAATAAATGTGCATTTTTATTAAAAAAAAAAACTAAAGTAAGCAACACTATTTGTTCAAGTTGTACAGGACTGTAGTGGATATGGAGAGCAAAGACTCTTCTAGAATGGGGTTTCCCAATCTTGGCACTATTTCACATGTGGAGCCAGATAATTCTTTGCTGTGTGGGGCTATCCTGTGCATTGCAGGAGGTTTGGTAGCATCCCTGGCCTCTGTCCACAGATGCCAGTAGCAGCTCACGTCTCCCAGACTGTGACAACCAATAATGTCTCCAGACATTGACAAATGTCCCCTGGAGGACAATCTCAATCAGTGGAGAACCACTGGTCTAGAGCACTGGTCTAGAACCACCCTATATGCCAGCAGTAGTCACTATCTCAAACGGGATTCAGGAATCAGGAATCAAGTCTGTAAGAACTTTGTAAGATCTGGACAAGCCATCTAACATAGCAGTTTCCTTCCTGTGACTTAATGCCAGGATGACTGTCCTTCTCATCCACTCCCTCCCCGTCACCCGGTTTACTCCCACCACCCTGATCTTCCCTGTAGACAGCCTATGAAAAGCAACCTTTTACAGATTTGAACCATGAAAGCAGAAAGACTCGGAGAAATTTACAGCACTGCGAAACATAACTCCTGTCAGAAAAGTCCCCTCCCTTCTACCCAATTTTATTTATTTTATTTTTTTTTTCCTTAAGATTGACACCTGGGCTAACAACTGTTGTCAATCTTTTTTTTTTTTTTTCTGCTTTATCTCCCCAAACCACCCCCTGTACATAGTTGTATATCTTAGTTGCAGGTTCTTCTAGTTGTGGGATGTGGGACGCCACCTCAACGTGGCCTGATGAGCGGTGCCATGTCCGCGCCCAGGATCCGAACCCTGGGCCGCCCCAGCGGAGCGTGCGAACTTAACCACTTGGCCACGGAGCCGGCCCCCTACCCAACTTTAAAGGTAAGGAAATTAAAAGCCAGTAAGGTGAAAGGCCATGTCCGAGGTCACTTGTCTGAGGCCTTATAAACCGGTGGCAGATCCTGGTAAGAAGACTAGTTCCCAGTCCAGGGATTTTCCCAAACCTGACCTCATTTGGGAAGCCTTATGAGAGTCCAAATCCTGACTACTGTTTACCCTGGGCAAGCTGCTTGACCTGTCAGTGCCTCATTTCACGTCTACAATCAAGAGTAATAAATAGTAGGACTGACTTCTTAGGGGCGGTTTTGTTGATTAAATAAGGTCATGCCTAGCATACAGTAGGTGCTCATTCAATGTCAGCTCCTTGTTAGCCATTATTATTTTCTATTTTTAACTTTCAACTTCAAATATTTAGTTACAGATAGCTGTTCAGCGATTCCTCAGACACAAACCTCCTCCTTTCTCTGTGTGATCTCTGGTACGCATTATAGCAGCTCCTCACCAAAGTATCTGTCCTCTTAAAAACAGAATTTAGGGGCTGGCCCAGTGGCGTAGTGGTTAAGTTCACACATTCCACTTTGGCAGCCCAGGGCTCACAGGTTCAGGTCTCAGGCGCAGACCTACACACTGCTCATCAAGCCATGCTGTGGCTGCATCCTACATACAAAACAGAGGCCGACTGGCACAGATGTTAGCTCAGGGCCAATCTTCCTCACATACAAAAAACCAAACAGAATTTAAATAAATGTGAAATCTTCAAGCACTACATATCCTTTTGAAAACTGACCCATCTTATGCAAAACCAAAAACCACACCATTTGGTCCAATTAAGCAATAATAAACGTGATTACACCTCGAGGGCTCCTCTGGTGTTGACATACCAGAATGAAAAGCTGCAGCCGTTGACAGTTTCCATAGGCATGATTACAAAACATTATCCATAGTAACCTCTTCTACCTCCACCCACTCCTAATGGTTTCTGATTTTTAAACCATTACTTTTTTGGACTGAAGTTTCCCATTGCTTCAGACCAAAATATAACATTTTATTCCTAAGAAACTGGAAATATATGCTCAATCATTTTTTTTTTTAGAATAACCAGTGGTGGAGGAGGCAGGCTTGCAGTGGCGGTACCAAAAATGAACAGACAAAGCTTTCACTCCTCTAAGCTCCAAGAGCCTTGTGCCTCATCTACCATCACACGCCAGTGCTTACTCTAGTTGCTCAAAAAATGGGTCTGCTAGAGATACAACTCAGCCTTTCGCAATGGAGTTTAAAGTGTGTTTGTATTGGCTTCCAGTTTCCACACACATAACACGCAGACGTGCAGCAAGCCCGCGTGAAGTTAGGTAAGGAAGACACGAGAAATATACATTCTAAGTGAATCCATTTTTATGTGTCACTATTTACAGCATGAATTTGCATGCCCTACACAGTCGTAAATCACAAGGAAATCTACTATGCTTCATCACTCAATGCAATATTTTTTTATCTTTTGTAATGTGGGGTGAATTTTTGTTCGTGCATGATTTATACTTAGTTTTCAATATTAAACATATGTTATTTAATATACATTAAATATATATTCTATATTAAATATATTTAATTATCTTAGCATATACTATAATACTTATAATAGCATATAAATGTTAACACATAATGCAAATATCAAGCATTTAATATTGAAATATTAAATATATAAGATTAATTTGAATTAGAAGATTCTTGATGGCTGAAACTATACTTAGGAATTTGTAGGGGCCGGCCCTGTGGCTGAGTGGTTGAGTTCGCATGCTCCACTTTGGCAGCCCAGGGTTTCACCCATTCGGATCCTGGGCGCGGACATGGCATCACTCATCAGGCCACGCTGAGGTGGCGTCCCACATAGCACAATCAGAGGCACTCACAATTGGAATACACAACTATGTGCTGGAGGGCTTTGGGGAGAAGAAGGGGGAAAAAAAAGATTGGCAACAGTTGTTAGCTCAGGTGCCAATCTAAAAAAAAAAAAAACATTTTTTTAATGTTAATGCACCCTAACCCACCCCCCTTCAGTTTCCTATACACAGTAGATGCTCAGTTAGTGTTAGAATACTATTTTTACATTTGCGATACAAAAAAGTCCCCAAACCTTATCTATATTTGCAAATCTGGACATAGTGAGAAAGAAAGAAATACTGAAATGCAAGATAGTTGCCTAGAAGAGGTGGTTCCCACTCTTGCTGGAGGTTTCAACATCTCCTTGGGATGTTTAACAGGCATCTCAGTGAACATGACCCAGACTCAACAGGTTTTTTTTTTGCTGAGGAAGACTCGCCCTGAGCTAACATCTGTTGCCAATCTTCCTCCTTTTTAGCTTGAGGAAGACTAACCCTGAGCTAACATCCATGCCAATCTTCCTCTGTTTTGGACGTGGGTCACCACCACAGCATGGCTGACAGTGGCGTAGGTCTGTGCCCAGGATCCGAACCTGTGAATCTGGGCCACCAAAGCGGAGCACACCAAACTTAACCTTAACCGCTATGCCACGGGGCCAGCCCCCAAACTCAACTTTTGATTCCCACTGCCCCCCTCCTCATACCTCTTCTCCTTCAGTCTCCCTCACTGCACCCAGTAACTCAAGCTAGAATCCTCATTCCTCCCCTCACCCCTACATCCAGGCCATCACCAGCCATTGGTGACACCCGCCAGGGTTGAACTGAGACTGTAAAAAAGGCAGGAGGAAGCACAGAAGAAATCCCACGTAGGTGACCAGCTTCCCTCCACCTCCACAGCAAGCCTTAAAAAGGAACTATAATCTTCTCACTTTGGTGCTGTGACAGTGCCCTCCAATCCAATCTTTGACCAGTCGTTAGTCATCTTTTAACAAGTCAATCCTCTTTAGCGGCTTTCCATTGGGCTCAGCAGTCACAAAATGCAAACTCTTTTCCACGGTCTTGAAGGGCCTACATACTGAGGTCTCAGTAACCCCCACAACCCTCCCTCGTGCCCCTCTGCTCCTAGCTCCCAATGCTGCAACAGCATCAGCCTTCTTTATGCCCCTCAACAAGCCAAGCTTTTTCCAGCCTTCGGACCCTCACAAATGCTACTCCATCTAGCAAAGATCTTCCTGTCCATCAGACGCCTTCAGCATCACCTCACTGGAAGAGCCTTCTCAGACCACTGTAGCTAAGAGTCCACCTCCTATTGTCTCGTACCCATTAGTTCCTTCAGAGTACTGAACCCCATCTCCACCCCCAAAGGAAGTCCCACGAGGGCAAAGAACTTTCTCCACTAAATACCTAGTACCCAGTGTCTGGCACATAGCAGCTGCTAAATAAATAACAGTTGAGTCTGTGTCTACATAAGAAAAATAGGTTTTTCCAATGTCTGGTTTAAACCAGTTCAATTCATATTCATCTCTTTTTTTTTCAAGTGTACCTATTTACTAGGTCTGTATTTTGATAAATTTTTCTAACTCATAAATAATTACCACCAGCTCCTTCACACAGTATATTGTTAAAGACAGACCTAATTTAACATTTATACGCTATTCACTTTTAATGTCCCATTCAGTACATATGGTAAGTAATAAAATGATTTGCAGAAAGAACTACAAATATTAGCTGTTTATTAGGTCTATTTTGGTTTTTTCTAATTCCTCAACACATTGTCCAGTTGCTATCAACTGGGGTGAGAGCTTCTAAATCAATTTACTATCAATTATGATAATAGCTTCCAAATCAACTTAGAAGTGAGAAAAACCCAAACAATTCTAAATTAGCCACAAACCATGACGAACAAGAGTCAAAAATGACTAAATCCAGGATTTCCATGTACCTTCAGCAGAATTTATACACTATTGTTGGTTTTTGTTTTTGTTTTTACTTCCAAGCACCTTCCTGGAGTGTATACTCACTTTCAAGACCACTTCTAGGGTTCCCAAGCCTAGCAGCCTCAGGATTCTACCAACCAGTGGGGAAGCCCTTTCCAGTGTCCAGTGATGGATCTAAAAGAAACAGGAGGATTCATAGAGGGAGCTGTACCTCCAAGGACCAAGGAAAGCCATTTTGCCAAACCAAGGTAATCGTGCAAAGGTAGAGAATGAGGCCAAGGCTAGCAAATGGGTATGACAACCAGAGAGCTGTTGTGGCTCTCGGTAAAAGACCAAGGTTTTGCCCAAAGGTTCCGAGGAAATATGAAACACTCAGACAATGACACTAGCACTCATTTCATGCCAGGTCAAGGCAAAATACCTAATGGGGCTCTGCCATCGAGAAAAATCTAGACGGAATCCTGGAGCAGCAGCAGATGGCATTTGGCAAAATCTCAAAGGTCAACAGAGATAGTTAAAAAAAAAAAAACGAAAACCTGTCCTGACAGTTACTTTGAGAAGAATCATTAATTATAATTAAATGACAATAGAAAAAGTGATAAACAATATAGCAACATGAGTTAGCCAAGTATAATTATCTGTAGGGCATGCAATTCACAAGACTGGTTCAAAGCAGAGGGCTGCAAGGACTAGATGGAAATCACAAAAAGATTGCCAAAGAAGAGGCTTTGATTTGGAAACAGAAGGGCTGCAATGATTGCGCCATACCACAAAGCCCTGCCTTGCTCGTTACTTAGTCATCCGCCTCCACGGAGCGCAGAGAAAATAAAGAAGCCAGAGGAAACATGGCGGCGTAAGAGGAGAGGCCCAGGAGAAAAACCCACCCTCACTCAGACAGATACGTTCATGACTGTATTTTGAGTAGAACACACAAGTTGTACTACACTTTCAGTCATACTTGGGGTGTATAAAAGCCAGTGTGACTTATTCATTCACTCAACAAATATTTTTTTGAGTACCTATTCTCTGGCAGACTCTGCTCTGCTGTAGGGTGCTTGGGATACATCAATAGAGGAAGCAGACATTCTAGTGGGGAGGAGATACACAGTGAGCCACACAGTTATATAACATGCTAAAAAGTGATAAGTACTATATAAAAAACAGAGCAATGGAGGGAGATAGAGAGTGCCAGCAGGAAGGCGAAATTGCTGTTTAGAAAACGGGAGGAAGAGCAAAGACTTGAAGGAGGTGAAAAAGTGAGCCATACAGATATTTGGAGAAGATGGTTCATGGAGTGGGAGCAGCCAGTGCAAAGGCCTGAGGTATGAAACTGTGGCTAAAGCAAAGAAAGTAAAATGGAGTGAGTGATAGGAGGTGAGATTAAAGAGATAGTGGGAATAGAAATTTAGTGCCTCGTTGGCTTTTGGGTGAGATGGAGAGGTGCTGGAAAGTTTTCAGCAGGGGACTGACAGGATCTGACTTCTGTTTTAAAAGAGTTGCTCTTGGGGCTGGCCAGGTGGCATAGTGGTTAAGTTCACTTGCTCCATTTTGGTGGCCCAGGGTTTGTGGGTTCGGATCCCAGGTGCAGACCTAAACACCTCTCATCAGGCCATGCGCGATGGTGGCATCCCACATACAAAATAGAGGAAGACTGGCACAGATGCTAGCTCAGGGCCAATCTTCCTCACCAAAAGAAAAAAAAAAAGAGTTGCTCTGGATATTGTGTCAAGAAGAAAGTATATGAAGCAAGGGCAAAGGTGGAAGCAGGGAGAACAGATAAGGCAGATTCTGCAGTTTCACTGACTAGTTCATTGACTAGCTCTAGCCTATGGGGAAAGGGCAAGACCCTTCAAACATTACCAGGATGTGCGAGAACATGGGTGTTACCATTTCATTTCAGGGTCTGTGTTCCTCCTACAGTTCCCACAGGGAGAATGACTCCTGGGTGCCGCTCTGGGAAGGCTGCTGGGAGACTATTCCAAGACTCTGCCTTCCCAGGTTCCGTTCCAGCTGCTAGGAGTGATCATCTACGAATATGGAGCAACTGCAGATGAAAGGCACAAATTCCAGGGCTCACGGGAAGTTTCTGTTTGCTCACTGGCAAATCCACATATACCTTGTGGTGGATCCTGGAACTCACAAAGTGGAGCAGAGAGCAAAGGAGGTCCCCGGGCCAAACTACTGTTTGCACCAACTGGGAAGAGCTAACTCCTTAGCAGAGTCCCTTCACTCTGCAAAAAGGGTTTCACTGGACGCAATTCTCCCAATGCTTCTCCAGCCACCTGCCCCCCTACCTCATTTCTCTTGCTTGGCCGAGAGTACACCGTTAGCCCGTAAAAAAAAAAAAAAAATCCATTGTGCCTCACAGATCTGCATATTCACCTGAGACTGCCCTTCCTTTCTTGGATGTCTTCGTTCACTCTCCCTAATTTTGAGAAAATGCACGTTTTCCTAACAACTGTCTAATAAATTCCTTCTAATTTTGAGAAAATGCATTTTTCCTCCTTCTCACAGCTACCTATTAATAAGTCTGTGCCCTTTCAAGAACGTTAAAGAGCAGAAAAAGAGGTATAAACTTTTAAACAATGTGATGGGCACCTAAGCACTGTCACAATTTGCCCCCTCCCTCCTCCTGGCCTCCCCATCTGGCCACGCTTTCAGAGGCCTGGCTGTGGAGGGGGCTTCCGTTCTGGTTCATTCCTGCCTGAGTTCACTACAGCTCCACTGTATTTCCTCTACCCAACAATTTTTTTGTAAAATACTTGTGGAAGACATAGAAGTCATCCAAATAAATATGGTGTATAGAAAGTATATGAAGAAGGGAATGCAAAAATGCCATTATGTGTGTATAATGGTAAAGTATTTGGCCAAAGAAATTCTTAATTTAGTGAGCACTCACTATAAACTAGGAAGATTGAAGGATGCAAAATATTCTTCAGACACAAATCCTGTCTCCAAGAAACTTAATTTTTGTTTGATATGGAGAATAGTGCATGCATAAAAGCAAGGAGTGATACAAAATTCCAGAAGTGCACAGATAAGGCACTGTGGCAGTTCTGAGAAAGTCCCATATCATATATTATAATCACACTGGTTAGTACTAACCAGTAAAAGTCATAACAGGAACTACTTAAGTCTCACATATTAAGTTCTTTTACACAGAAAATTTCTACTTTGCATTATCCATTTCCAGAATCTACACTCCATTTTCGGCAGGACACTTGGCAGTCTCTCACTGGACAGATCTAACAGCATCATTCCTTGTGTCTGTAATCAACCCCTTATAGCTTAGTGAGAGGAAAAGAAAAAATGTACCTTGGTGATTCTTTTTCTCTTTTTTTGAGGAAGATTAGCCCTGAGCTAACATCTGCTGCCAATCCTCCTCTGTTTGCTGAGGAAGACTGGCCCTGAGCTAACATCCATGCCCACCTTCCTCCACTTTCTGTGTGGGACGCCCACCACAGCATGGCTTGCCAAGCAGTGCCATGTCCACACTCGTGATCTGAACCTGCGAACTCTGGGCCGCCAAATCGGAACGTGCGAACTTAACTGCTGCGCCACTGGGCCAGCACCAATACCTTGGTGATTCTAAGTAATCATTTCCCTATACAACTAAGATACTAAAACCAAAAGAAACTTAGCAAAACATTGCCCACCTACAATGGCAATGGCCATCTGGTCAAAGCCAAGGAGTGATGTTAGGAAGAGAAGCCTGGATTCCAACCAGCAGAAGAGGTCACCAAAGAAAACTCTCAGATGGACAAGGGTAAGGGGACAAGAATTCAAACACAGAAACGCCTCCAAACACACAGTCCACATTTCATGAGGACTATGGATCATACCTTACTGACTACATGCCAAGCACTGTTTTAAACTCCTCCTTACAATAGATTAATTTATTTAATCCTTATAACAACCCTGTAAAGTAGGCATTTTACAGTTGAGGAAACTGAGACACAGAGAGATTAGGTAACCTGCCTGAAGTCCCACAGCTCATAAGTGGCAGAGCCAGGATCTGAACCAAGGCAGTCTATGCTCTTAGCCACTCTGCCATGGAGTTTGCAGGAAGTCATCCCTTTCCCCCAAATTGTCATTTTCACTCTGGCTAACCCCGTTTTCTTTCTCTTCACACGTGACCACATTTTGCCGATTACCCTGAGAACAAACTAGCCCACAGAGCTGCGCTCCCCTCTGCGTCAGCAGGCGGCAGCTTTTGCCTTTTATGATCTCATTAAAGTCCAAGGTAATCCACAACCACCACCTTCTTCTGCGTGGAGAACTATATCACAGAAATTAGCTGGGAAAATTAAAAAAAAAAAAAACAAAACCACAACAAAAACATCAGGCCATTGAATTTTCTGTTCATAATAAGCTGCAGTGCCCCATTGAGTTTCCTGTGTCACCAAACCCTCCCAGTTGTGGGAACACAAAGGCAACTTTGTCTTGAGAAAGCTACTGAGGAGATGGGCCTAATCTTGGCAAGGGCTTGGTGTACCGAGAACCATGTTATTATTTTTTTAAATAAATGACAACAAACAAAAAGAAATATTATTTAAGCCATCTTTTCAAAAGTCACAGTGTTATTATCATCGTGGACGAGCATTCCTACTTTTAGAATCTTGACTATTTTACCTGAGCTCAAAAGGCCCAAATATACATTTTCAGAATGGCAATCAAACTGATCTAGACAATATCCACCTGAGAAAATCCTCTTCATTTGATTAAGTACTTATTTTTTTCTTTTGACATGTAAAAGGTTTTACAAAAATGATTGAGCCGGGTCTCAGGGCTCTCAAAGGTAAACACTTTCTATTATAATTTTCACAAGTTGGCGTTTCCTTGATCAGGTGGAGGCGTCCTGTTCCTGTTTCAGTTACATAATGCCCTGCATTCACTGTACACCCATCCACTGCCCACTGGTACGTACTGTATATTTAACTCTTGCTCACCCATATGTGGATTATCCATAGCTTCTGGGATCAGGTTCTCTTTCTCCCCAGTTGGTGGAAACTCAAAGAACATGAGCAAAATTGACTATTAGCCAAAGCAAAGCAGAATCAGGAGGCTAAAGCTTTCAGCAACTCCGCTTGCATTCAACACCCACCCACCGGCACTGACCACGGTCTTGGCACTGGGCCGCCATGTTCCCAAGAGCCGCAAACCTACAGTATCCCCAAAGATCAGAGGAGACCAGATATTGTTTTCTTGATTAATGTGACTGGCTGTAATTTACAAATAAAGTATACACTTCTGCAGAAGCAGGAATCTGCTGAGGCCAAAGGATTAATATTTTCCCAGAATCACAAAGGGCTTTCCGGGTTACACCAGCACTCTGTCTTCTGATGTCATCTCTCTTAAATGGCCTTCAGAAAGGTAGAGATTGTACTTCTGATTTCTAAAATGACCCCACTATTAAAACCAGATAAGATTTACCAAAAAAGCAACTATAAACTACACTCAATCATTTCTATTATAGTATCAGTTTACTTACGTTGTGTATCTTATAAACATATGAACTATATACATCTAAACATACCCACAAATCATTTTTGCATAAACTAAGTTCCTCTGATGACAAAAATTGAATATTGACAACAAAAGAATGCTCATGTTATATATGCAAGTTACATAAGCGGAGCTGTGATTTTGTTTCAGGTGTCCTAAACCACGGCAGAAAGGCAAGGCAAGGCGCAGTGGGAGTGTAGTTGAAGGGTTTGTGCCTCTTGTAATCAGATTACTTTTGCTTGTACTAAGAAATAGCTTAAATTCATTCAAATTAGCCATCTATTGCAGAGCCCTGGGAGCACTGTAATTACAAAAGGGGCGACAAGCTTCAAATTCTTACAGTTGCCAGTTCACCTGCCACAGTTTGATGGCACTGACAATCTCCCGTGTGAGCTTTCTGGTAAACTCCATACTACTAATGGTGTCTGGAACGCACCTGTTTCTTGGCCACTTATTCCATTTATTCCTCCAGACACTCTCTTCCCTTCTACTTTCACTGGACAACTCCTCCCTCATGTCTTTTTCAGGGTAAAATATAAGAGGTTCCGAACAGAGAGGGTGCATTGACTTCAAGGGGTCTTTGACTCCTCTCCCCCAGACAGATGCTGACAGAATGGAAGGGGAAGCAACCACGACAAGAGAAGCAGAAACAATCAGAAATCAAGCTCACACCATCTCAGGATTGTTTTACTGACAAGATGATTCAGGACCACACACAAAAGGTGGCAGGGTGCCATTTCCCCCTAAATCCCTCCAGCATTACATGTTTCCAACAACTTGGGATGACGAACAATTACTTACTATCATTTCTACAACAGTTCTTCACTGGAGGTTTCAAAGGCCTCCTATCTCAGAACCCAAGTGATCTCTGCATTGCTGTGATTGAAAATCTTTTTCCAGTTGTTCTTTGAAGCAATTACTCTAAGCAGGTGGTTTTGACTAACACACACATCTTACCAGATTAAACCAGAAAATCAACGTCATCATAAGACACTGAAACTGCTCCCAAGAGGAAAAACATATCTCTTAATCGGGCCAGTAGTTGAAATGTTGCAACAAAACCTTTAACTGGGAATCATTCTGACAACCACTTTTTAAACTGCATTTACGTCTTCACTGTAACTTCATAAACATTTGGCACACAAACTCTAGATTCATGCAAAATATATCCTTTTTCTAAATCTTATGAATCCCAAACTTAAACCCTCTTCAGAGTAAGTTTTTTCTAGGATTATGCATCCTCTAAGAAACCCTAATCACAGTTTCACTGGAAACTCAGTCCAATTTTGAGGGGATCTCCCTCCACACACCAGCACCCCCACATCCATTCCCCTGCCCATCCTTTAAAAATCAGAAGGGTCTTGAAAAGCGGAGGTGGAAACCTGTCTGAAATTGGCAAATATTTTCCTACAGCAGTCAAAGCTCAATCATTTAGGACATGATTTACTTTCAATCTTCAGATCAAGAGTAGAATTTTAAAAATAAGTTCATTTTCTAAGAAACTAATTTCATCTATTTTAACCTTGTAATCTTTGTTTAAATTACCTAGAACGGGTTCCATTACTAGTAAACCAAAGAGAACAGTCTAATCGGAAGGTTCTTATCACATGAGGAAAAAATAATCTGAGTCGTCTTAAACACTAGTGAGAGCAAGTATACAGGACACGTGTCCAGAAACACATAGTTTCCTTCCCTTCTGAGTCTACTTCATCCTCAGTGTCACCAACTGTTTGAGGCAGAATCCTTTCAAAATATAGTCTGGAGCAGCACAGTGGGGGAATCAAAAATAAACACGTTGACTATTAAAACTATGGCGATTGGAATAAAGTGATGATGTCGAATTTTCAAACCTACAAGCTTCTGAAAGCTCAAAACCAAGAGGAAGACAGCAAATCTTCAAAATTTGCTTCATTTTCAGCATATGTAAAAAAAGTCTCTTTTCAGATGAATTTAGGTGTAGCCTCGTCAAGTAAAGAAGCTTGGCAGAGTTAGGCTAGCTGCTTTGTTTTTGTCAGCTCATTTCTTCACTTAACAAATATTGAAAGTTAATCATGAAGCTGGGCTCTTGTGAAATTTCTGATCCCTCAATCTCCCAGTATGCAGTAATTGAGTCAAAGAGGCCAAAGATACGAGGACCAGAACAGGGAGAAGGGGAAGGTAGATAAAAAAGGATACAAAAACCCAAACTTCTTTCTTTTCCTCCTCCTGTTTCCCTTTTGGCCTGGGTTGGCTTTGTTTCCCTCCAAGATGTCACATCATCAACGGGACAAAGATGATTGTTTCAATTAACAGCAACACCAACTCCCACAAATGCTATCTCATGGCCTTGATTGGGTATTCCAGTTTGTCTAGGGGTTCTGTGTTTTATGCCGCTGACAACCTTTGACCTTTTAGATTTGGCACCTGCAATTCTCAAACGCTCCTGATCTAATTGTAATAGTGCTTAAAACTGCGGCGACGTCTTCACGGTTGTGTTGTCAACTCTTCGCTTTCTCTCTCCTAAAAGATTCATGTGACTCCAGCATTAAAAGTTTTTAAAAGAACAGTTTTTTTAAAAAAAAATTTTTTTAAGAACACATTTCTAATCTACATTCCTGCTAAACTGAGTGAGCCATTAAAATGCCACTAGGAAAAAATTGCTTGATTTTTCATTCAAATCAGTAATGGCCTAGAAGTAAACACCTTGAGGACACTATCCTTCTAAGCCTCAAGAAAGGAGCCACATCCCCACACGCCTTGGGACACAACCCAAGAGTAAATGAACTTCTACCTAATTAAAAAATAAATCATTTACTTGAAAAATTCCACTTTATTTTAACTGATTTCTTAAATATCGGGTG
The DNA here is from genome assembly GCF_021613505.1 of Equus quagga. Taxonomy (NCBI): domain Eukaryota; kingdom Metazoa; phylum Chordata; class Mammalia; order Perissodactyla; family Equidae; genus Equus; species Equus quagga. Next base: position 9,424,711 of record NW_025796728.1, on the reverse strand, counting down.
ACTGGTGATTCGTCAACTGTCATAATTCCTCATCAGTCCTATACTTTTATGCAGATTGGATTTTTAACTTTAAGCAACTAAACCTCCGCTCAGGGTTACCTTTGGAGGTAAATTACTACAGAAAGATACATCCCTCCCACCTTAACACTTAATAAGATGCCTGTCATGAATGTTCCCAATCTCACTTCAATAATCTGACTAAAAAGTCACCTGTGCCTCTGGACGGCCCAATGACGTGTTTTCAAGGGTGAAAAAAAAATCTGTTTCGGGTATGGAAAAGGAAACATGAGGGGGCTGACTGTACATGATTTTCTGCTTTTCCAGAAGCTGACGCTTTTAAAATCCTTTTATAAACCCTTTCTTTCCCACGAAATATACCAGAGTCGGAAGGAGGGTGGTAGAATGTGGGAGCTAAGGGCTAAAGAAAGAAGAAAAAGGAAAAAAATTCCAAAATTGGGACCTAAACGTAAGATTAAGGCACAGTAGTGAGAAGGATTTCCAAAAGCCACCTTACCTTTGTTATGTATTTGGAGTCGCCCACTTCAGAAATTAACACCATTCACAGCCCGGTAGCAATTTACACAGCTAGGAAGGAACCCTACAACATCTTCTCGGCCTCCCTCTTTTTAATGTAAAACCAAAATAAGGAGTGTCCAGCTACTCCCCCACCGCGCCGCTTAAAGCAACAGATCGTTTGAGACTTAGCTCTCAGGCTCTGGGAATTCCAGTTTGTCAGAATTTCTTAACCTTGGAAACCTGCAGAGAGAAACTCTCAGCGAGGACAACTCCCCGAGCCCCCGGCTTCTCACTGTCCCGAACTGCGCATTCCAAAGTGGGAAGCAGGAGCGATAACCAGAAGGCAGCTCTCTGGGGCTAAATTCCTTGGCGGGAGCGAGAAGCTGAAAGCGCGGCGAGTCCGCGGGCGGCGCGGCGCCCGTCCCGCACGCGGGGGAGACTGGCGGCCCCGGGAGCCCAGCTGCGTCCGGCACTGCGCACGGGGAGCGCTCTGAGTCTCTCCGAGCTCTTCCCCGGGCCCTCCTCCCTCTGCCCGCTGCCCTCCCCCAGCCGAGGCCATTCGCCTCACAGTAGCAAGGTTGTCTCTCGTCTACTCCCTTCCCTTAAACTCACCAAACCAGATTTTTACTCCCAACACCGGCAACTTCCCGTAAATCTGCACTGAAATTTTATCCAGCCCGCTGAGCCTCCGCTGGCTAAAGGCCAGCGCAACATTCCTGTTGTTTTAGGAGCGCAGATACCTTTGCTGAAGGTTAAAAAAAAAAAAAAAAAAAAAACTGCCTTGATGGCAGAGACTTGGGGACTTCACCAGTCAGACTTCTCTCCCCGCTCAAAAAGTCACGTCTATTTCAGACACCCAGAAAGGGCCCCAGAAGTGGCACCTGCTTCACCTGAAGACATCTGTCCGCATCAGACGTCTGGCCCCCTTTGGGCCGTTCAGAGAAACCAAGCAGAAGCATGTTTGAGGAATAAGGAACCTGCCGCTGAATCACGAGCCGAGCAGTCCCACCCCACCCCCGGTCTTCTCCCTACTAAAGAAGTCGTTTAACCAGGTAGGATCAGAGCGAGCACCGCGCCGGGCCTGATGGAAAGGGGGACCTCCCAAAGTGTCCTTACCTGAGAGATGACGGCTCAGGCGAGCGCAAGAAGGAACAGTCACGCGGACGAAGCCCTGACCTTTGCCGGGACCTTCGCAGCAGGGCCTGGGGCCTGGGCGCTGCTCTTTCAGAAGTGGCTCATTTTAATGCGCTCTGACCTAGAGTTACAGCTGGTTTCTAGAAAGGGAACAAAAAACACTGCGTTTAAAAACAGCTGCCGAGCCCTCCCTTAACCTTGCCTGCTCTCTGGGGAGTCGGCTCTAACCCCCCACCCCATCCCATCCCCAAGAAACCGGCAATCCGAGCCCCTCCCCTTCGCATTACCTGTTTACACAAGAGTTAAGGAGCCTCACGCATTTCAATAGAGCGCTAAGCCCGTTTGCAGGCGCGTAATCGGCCAGCAGAAATCGAATTCTGTGTCTAAACAAACTAGAAGAGGAAGCAGGCACTACCAGGAACCTAAAACGGAGTTGTGATTTCGGGTTGCAGTGTCATTCAACTGAGAAAAAAATGTGCTGTTTCTCATTGGGCTACTTTAGCGAAGAACTTGTCCAGAAATACTTTTGGCTGGTTAAATGAGTTAATACGAAGAGCTTAGAACCGTGCCTGGCACACAGCATCAGCGGCCATTGTTATTATTACTTGTATTTGTGCTATGGCTTTTTTCTGAAGTGCAGAGGGCGTGATCAGAGTTAGAAGGGGGCTCTAGACCCTGCACTGCCGCTCACTAGCTGTAAGCCCATGAGCAAATTTTTTAAACCTTTCTCAGCCTCAGTTTCTGGAAGATTCTGATGAGATTTTTGCAAACAGTTTACATTCATGGTGGACAGTCTTGAATATAATGGAAAATAAAGTTCCCGTAAAGGAATGTACAACTGATTTCCATCTCACTTAAAAGTTGCAAGATTGACAAGATACATGGAGATAAATTGGCCTGCACATTCCATGCAGTTCACTAATAGAAAGGAAACCCAGGACCCAGCCATCAGCCATGGGTGCGTGCTTCGTTCTGATTTGGACTAGGCACTGACCCTGGGAGAGTTACTTAACCTATTCAGTAGAAGTTGATGCTGGAGAAATAGCAGTCATTGTCATTTGAAAAACAGTGTGAAATAGGGGGAAATAATTTTCTAACTTCTCATAAACGTTAGAAAATGATTACTGGAGGCTAAAATGTGATCAGTGTCGACACCTTTTTTCCTCCACATAACTTCCCTGTTAAAGAAATCATAATCCCTTTATATTAATGGGGCCCTTTGAACTTTACCAAGCACTTTCACGCACCTCCTCTTATCTGAACCTGACAAATCAATTCTCCTTTATCCCCCTTTTGCAGATGAAGACAGTGAGGTCAATTAGTTCCTGGTTTCGCTGAGTGCTGAGGCCAGTACTAGTTCCCAATTCTAGTTAAATCTAAAAGCAGCATTTGCCACCTTTAGGAAAAATGACTCCTTAAAACCAGCAAAGAATTCTAAAACATTTTAGATGCCTTTGGTTTTTTTTATCTTCCCTATGGGGCAAGATTTAACCAAGATCAATTAAACATTTTCCGAGTTTCAGATTCATTCGTGGTCAGTACAAGTCAGGGTGAACTATAAACAGCAGGCAGTGGTAGTACTCCTTGGATCTGGTTCTCTCATTCTGTCTGAGGGTAGACACTGCCAGCCATGAATGGGGGCTCCGCAACCTTAAGACAACTTCAAAACTCCAGTTCCACATTCGCCTTAATTTTTCTTTTCTTTTCCACAAGCATCTGGATTGTGGCCTCAAGAGCCTCTTACTGTCAGGGACCCTCTGAGTTAGAGAATTCAAGAGGGGCCATTCTCAGGCTCACAGATTTTTCCACCTCAGAACAGGTTTTTCCATAGGAAGCCCTGGGCCAAAGCCTGGGGAATAATGACCAGGAATAATAAAATGAGTTTGAAAGTGTAGAGGTCAGTGATTCCACGTAAACTGGAGCTGGAGTCAGGGAAGATGGCCCTTGAGGAGGCATAGGTCCCTGGAAGTGAGTCTTTATGGCAACTCTGAGTCAATTCCTTCCTCTCGAATGTTGCCTGACACTTCTGCTGCTTCTTTCTCAGTTTTGCCCACCACCACCTAATTAAACAGGCATAATTTTTGTTCCTAACTACTTCACACTACCCCCGCCACCCCCCAGAATATGGCAAAACTAAAACATTTTTAAAGTGGCAGGCTATGGCAAAAGAAATGTGAACTTTCATTATTTCTTCTTTGTGGTTAACCTTGATGCCGGTTTATCATTATCATTATTATTATTATTATTATTTTATTCTCAGGCAAACCCCATTATCCTGGGGCATTTTTGTTTTGCAGAGCCCTGCTTTTTGCCTTCTGCTTCCTTCTTTCCCTTCTGCCTAAGAGGCAATGTGATGGAGTGAATGCAAACAGCACGGGGATTGATTTCCTACAGATTTGAGTTTGAATCTCAATTTTACTTCTTAGCTATGTGACGCTGGACAAATCGCTTAACTGCTCTGAGCTTCAGTTTCTTCACTTACAAAATAATAACACCTGCCTCTCTGGATTTCTAGAATTAAATGAGAGGTGAAATCTCATCAGGATTCCTGGTACGTAGAAGATAATCAAGAAATGGTATTTCCTTTTGTACCTGGAAAAACTCACTCCACAGCTCACAAAGAATTGTCTTTTCCATATTTAAATCTTAGATCAAATAACACTATTCCAAGATACCCTCATTAACATAGGCAAGCCTCAGACTTTGGTAAAGAACCAAAGTCTAATAATAACCACTATCTACATAGCATTCCCAATGATACATTATCATTGATCATCACAACCATGTGAGGCAAGTATGGGCAAAGCACAAATCATTTGTATTGCCCCATTGCTCTGATTAGGAAATTGAGGCTCTCACAGAGTTATTCCAGGGCTGGCCTGGTGGCACAGCAGTTAAGTTTGCACATTCCACTTCAGCGGCCAGGGGTTCGCTGGTTCGGATCCCAAGTGTGGACTTACACCCTGCTTGGCAAGCCATGCTGTGGCAGGCATCCCACATATAAAGTAGAGGAAGATGGGCACGGATGTTAGCTCGGGGCCAGTCTTCCTCAGCAAAAAGAGGAGGTTGGTGGCCGATGTTAGCTCAGGGCTAGTCTTCCTCAGGAAAAAAAAAAAAAAGAGTTATTCTAAGCTACTGATAAGTAGCAAAGCCAGGTTTTGTACTGCTTTTCACTACTACTAGAACTGTGATTACTCTATTCATATACCCAGTTAGGGAGCAGAATCAAAGAGTTCTAGAAGATTGTTTTAGCTCTTAGTTGTGGGGAGAGGGCCAGGAGATTCCGGCCATAGTTTCTGGACACTTCTCATTTTGAAGACATGGAAACCCACAAAGAACCCTATCAAAGATCTGTGCCCTATAAGAGTGAGATGTGCTGACCTTACGGTGTACACTGCAAATTCTATGACAAGCAGAGGGGTAGCAAGGTAAAGAGCTTCGGGCTCGAAGTCAGCAGGGTCCAAGTTTGCATCCTGGCAGTCGTGGGGTGTTGGGCAGAGTTTGGGAACTCTCCAAACCTCAGCTTGGTGCTGATGGCAAAACTAACTATAGGGTCTTCATGAGGATTAAATGAGATGATACATATAAAAGCACAGTGCTCAACATACTCTAAGCTTTCACTACATGTTAGTTATTCTTCTTAAAGACCAGAGACCACGTACTAATGTGAGACTTAAATGAGGCATATAATAAATAAATGCAAAGAGCTTAGAACAATGCCTGGCACGTAATAATTGCTGTTTGTTTGTGATATTACTGTTTTATTATTTCCCTCTATAACAATTTTGGTGACAGTGGTGAGGTCATGATAAGCAACTGACTTTTGCGGGGGAGGGGAACTTCTGTTTATTCTTCTTTTTTTTTTTTTTTTGTGAGAAAGACTGTCTCTGAGGTAATATCTGTGGCAATCTTCCTCTGTTTTGTATGTGGGATGCTGCCACAGCATGGCTTGATGAGCAGTGTATAGGTCCATGCCTGGGATCCGAACCCGTGAACCCCAGGCCACCAAAGCAGAGTGTGCGAACTTAACCACTACACCACCAACCCGACCCCTGTTATTTATTTCTTATGACAGCCGACCTTTTAGGTAGCACCTTATAGTGGATAAAGGATAATATCTTCCCAGTGGTTTTACTTTCTACCTATTTCCCCTAATTTTACCAGGAACAGAAAAATTATTGCAGGATAGAATAAAACCAGCAGCCTGAACCCAAGCTTTCTATTGAGGCAGGTGATATTTTTCCCAACAGAAATTATTCAGAAAATAAACCCTATTTTAATCTGGAACAAGCAACTCGACCCAGAGAGAGACCTCTCGTCCCCACAGTTTCCACAGCCCCTCCTTTCCTCATGTAGCTACCCACAGAAGCCTTTTCTAAAGAAATCTTTCATTTTTTAATTTTTATATTAAATCCCCACTGGCTCTAATGTGTGCAAATTTAAGACATGTTATTTCTAGGCACTCTTTATCCAAAATCTTTAGCCCAGCAACTAACCCTAGGACGCAGTCATCAGCCCATAGGTCGAAGGATGCGGGAGGGCCATTCAGAACTCTGTTAGAAGAGCGTCTGGTCTGTGGTTTCCATGCCACACCGTAGGAGGGCCCCTAACTGAATTTTAAAAATGTACTGAGTTCACAGAAAAGGGAATTAAGTATAGCAGGGGTTCCCTCTGAACATTAATCTCGGCAGCCAAATCCTTCATTTTGAGAAAGGCCTTCAACACAAGGAGCCCCTTGACCTTCGTTCTTCCTGCACAAATAGCTTTGCCAAGGCCCGCCTGCTTAGACCCAAGGCTTTCCCCACCTCCACCCGCCCGCTGAGATGGAAGGAGCACTCCTGTAAATTATAGGCCCTAAAAGGCCCACTCGAGACCAAGAAATGGTTTTGTTATGGCAACAAGTGCTGTTAATTCCTTTATATCCCTTTAAGACTTATTCCCCACCAGAGAAGATCTCCAGATTTCTTTTCATTTTATAATAGAAAACAGCCTCACATAAGAAGCTCAATCACTCAGCCATAACTTATCAGAAAAGCTTGTCAACATAAAATTACTAACATTTATTAAGTGCTTACTGGAGTATTTGCTAGATGCTGTCTTAAGCACTTTACATGTGTTAACTATTTAATCCTCACAACAACCCCATGACATAGACTGTTCTTATAGCCATTTTAGAGGTGAAGAGACAAATGCACAGAGCAGGTGACACTGCTGAGGTCCCACTAGAAAGTGGCAGGGTTGGGGTTTAGCCCAGGCAGGCCAGCTCCAGAGCCTATGATCCAACCACTACACTCTACAGCCTTACGGAAGGTTCTATATACGTCTATGATTATCTCAGATATGAGTGTGAGTATTTCAGTAGCGGTAGTGCCAGTCTAAAGACAGTGCCTGGCACATAGTAGGCACTCAGTAAGTGTTTGATGAATGAATGAGTGAATGTAGATATATATTTAAATGTTGTGATACCAGTCTGTAGAAGTGTGTGTCAAAGGAGGTAAGGTTTAGCTCATCTGGGATCTGAGGTTTAAGGTCACATTAGAGAATGAATATGTGTGTTTTCAAAAGTACAGATAATGTTTTAGTTTGACATACACTGTAGGGTATGAATATATGAGCATTTTAGAGGATAGAATTCATTGCAAGTGTGGCCAGATTTTTTTCTTTTTTTTTTGAGGAAGATTAGCCCTGAGCTAACATCTGCCACCAATCCTACTCTTTTTGCTGAGGAAGGCTGGCCCTGAAATAACACCCGTGCCTGTCTTCCTCTACTTTGTTTGTGAGACGCCTGCCACAGCATGGCTTGACAAGCAGTGCTTAGGTCCGCACCTGGGATCCAAACTGGCAAACCCCAGGCCACCGAAGTAGAACATGTGAACTTAACCGCTGCATCACCAGGCTGGCCCCAAGTGTGGCCAGATTTACTAACCATAAAACGCACATAAAGATAAGGTAAATTTGGGCCGGCTCAGTGGCGCAGCAGTTAAGTGCACATGTTCCACTTTGGTGGCCCGGGGTCTGCCAGTTTGGATCCTGGGTAAGGACAAGGCACCGCTCAGCAAGCCATGCTGTGGTAAGCATCCCACATATAAAGTAGAGGAGGATGGGCAAGGATGTGAGCTCAGGGCCAGTCTTCCTCAGCAGAAAAAGAGGAGGATTGGTAGCAGTTAGCTCAGGGCTAATCTTCCTCAAAAAAGAAAGGTAAATATTCTCACTTTTGCTTCTATTGTCTCTCTGCTTGGAATATCCTTGTATACACCATTTATCCATCCATCACCAGTATAAACACTGTAGTTAAGAGCACAGTCTGGAGCTGGATACTTGAGTCTGAATCCTGTCTCTGCCGCTTACTAATTGTGTGACTGTGGGGAAATAGCTTGACCATCTAGGCCCTTAGACTCCTCATCAGTACCCGCATCATTAGGAGTGTCAGGAAAATTCCATGTGTTACTGTGAGTGGTGTGCTGGGAACAGCGCCAGACCCTTATAAGCCCAATGTAAGTATCTTCTGTTATAATTAATCATCCAATCATCCATCCATTGTTTCATTCAACGAATATTTATCAAGCATCTACTGTGTGTCAGGTTCTGTGCATCATGCCAAATATAGAAAAATAAATGAGGTATGGTCCCTCTCTTTGAGGAACTCATAATCTATGGCAACAGGTAAGCAACTAGCCAGTGGCCTTGTAGTGTGTAAGCCCAGGAAGTTAGTGGCAGCCCAACTTATGCTCAGGAAGTCGGTCTGGGGGAGATGGTGTGAGAACTGAGGGACCTGAAGGTTGCTTAGGAGTTAGCTGGGTAAAGAAGATAAGAAGTATATTTCAGGAGAGTAAAAATCACCAAGAAACAGAGATGGCGGATTTAGGGGTGTGAGGCAAGTTTTCTATAGCTGGAGGGTTGGACAGCAATGGTGTAAGATGAAATTGAGAGATAGACAGGGGTCAGTTCATGAGGAGAATTATGTTTTATGCTAATAAGTTCAGAAGGGTTTCAAATAGGGAGTGCTGAGATCAGATTGGCGTATCTGTTAGAGTCTAGAGTAGGAGCAAAGGAGATGAAGAAGAGAAGACTCAGGATATATTTAGGAGGTAAGAGTCATGGGGCTTAGTGATTGATCAGATATTGGGAGTGAGATAGGAGACACGAGAAGATTTGGAGTAGAGATGGTCATTCATTTCATAAATGTTTATTGAACACCCACTATGTGCCAAGCACTGTTCTAGACCTTGAGAAAACAGCAGTGAACAAAACAGACACAAATCCTGTCTTCATGGAGCTCACATTGTGGGAGACAGACAAAAAAACAAAATAAATAAGTAAAATATACAGCAGATTTGGTGATGGTAAGTACTAAGAAGAAAAGTTAAGCAGGGAAGAAAAAATAAAGCTGGGGCAGGTTGCAATATTTCAAGGGTGGTCAGGGAAGATCTAAGAAGGTGACATCGAGAGGGACTGAAGATGATGAGAGACAGAGCAATTCAAACACTCAGAGGAAGTGTACTCCAGGCAGAGTAAGAGTGTTCTCGGCATATTCAAGAACAGCTAGAAGGTTGGTATAGCTGGAGGAGGGATGTTAGGAGAGAGCGATAGGAAATGAGTTAGAAAGATAATGAAGCCAGACTGCGTGCAGCCTTGTGGGCCATTGTGAAGCCTTTGGCTGTTGATCTCCTTGAATCTGAGGTGCCTGTGGGACACGTAGGCAGACAGGCCTAGTGAGAAGTTCATCAGGTGGTCCTGGCAGGCAGGAGAATGTCCCTAGACATAGTTTCAGTGTCTTGGCAACAAGTTGGTGGTGCTTGAAGCCATAAGATCACTGAGAGCATTGGGAGAGCAAGAAGAGAAGAGGAATGGAGACAGAGACTCTGTCCTGACAAAGGGAGAAGAGCCCATGAAGAAGGCTGAGAAGAAAGTGTTAGTCTAGGAAAGAAGGAGATTCAACAAGGCAGGCATGTTCGCAAAGTCAAGTGAGGCAAAGGGTTAAGTAAGATAAGGTAAAAACTACCATTTTAACAGCTAGGAAATAACTGGTGACCTTGACAAGGGTGTGGAGTAGTAAAGCTAAGCAGTGAACAGGTGGTGAAGGAGTGAAGATAGCAGGTGTAGACAACCCTCTCAAATATCCGGGCTTGAAATGAAGAACAGTGATGGGATAATAACCAGAGGATCAAAGGAAATCTTGCTTTTTGAGACCAGAAAGACCTTGAGATATCTATAAGCTGAAGAGAAAAGATAGTCAGATGGGACTGGGTGTCCTAGACACGGAGAACAATTCATTATTCAATTATTCACTTGTTCAACAAATACTTATTGAGTATCTACCAAGAGTCACCCACTGGAGATACACAGGGGAGTAGAAACAAGATCCATTCTCATGTTGGAAAGACAGACACACATAACTGCATATAATACAAAGTGAGGAGGGCAATAGAGATGGATGCAAAATGTCAGAAAGAACCCATTAATTCTGCCTGTGTGGGAGAGGGGCAAAGTGAGAGAGACTTCCTAGAGATGGTAACATTTGAAAAGTGAGAAAATGAAGGGTAGCAGAGCATTCTCATCAGGGGAATTCATGAACAACAACAAGACGGGAGGAGGGGCGGTGAAAACTTTAGCATCTGGTAAGACTGAAGCCTGGGGTGTGGTGGAGTGGCAGGATTTGCAGCTGGTAAGGTGCATTGGGCCAGATGGTTAAGGGACTTGAAAAAAGGTGGTCTTTATTCTTATGAGTGACGAGATTTTGAGCAGGAAATTGATGTGATCATAGGTGTGTTTTAAGTGCAACGCAGGGCAGGGATTGAGGAGAGGAGAACTGAGAGCAGAGAGACAGTTATGAGGAAATTGCAGTGGTTCAGGTAAGAGATGAGAAGGTCCATAGGGCAGGGGTTATCTCATTCCACTCTCCTTCCAGTGTGCCTTCCTGTACTGAGGCTGGAAAGCTTAAAAACTACATTTTCCAGACTCCCTTGCAGTTAAAGTTCCAAATGTAATATGAGTTCTGACAAACCAATCCACTTGTGTAAGATTTGGAAGGTAAAAGTGAGGAAGAGACCAGGTTTCTGGCTGCTTCTGCTGTTTCTTCCAGCAAGTAAAGTCATCAACACATGGAGTGTTCCTGTGGCAGTATCCTAGGGGGCTGCTCTAGCTTTGTGGGTAGAGCACCGAGCACAAGGCACAGGGCACCCATTTTTTGCTGGTGTGTATCTAGCAAACATATCATGCCTCTGTTGCAAACAAGGGACTGGTAGGTTTCTGACCTCAGATTGCAAAGAAAGTGGTGTGTCCTTGAACTCAACAGTTCCAGTGGTGGTTTTCTGATTCCCCACCTCCCTGACTGTGGCTGACAGGCGAGTTCTGCAGTGTTATTATGGAAGTCATACCACAAAGTCCAGCCCAGCGCCTACTCTGCCAACAACTGTGTATGCACCTAATTGCACATATAAATCCCTTTCTGCTTAAAACAACTAGAGTGATTTCTATTTATCTCAATTGATCCCTTTCTGACATGTCAAATAAATAGAACTGAGAAAATCTGATGACCAACTGAATGTGGTAAGGAAGAAGGGAGTGAGTGGCAGTGAGAAAAAGAGAGGAGGCAACTACTTCCAAGGTTTCCAGCTTCCTGTGGCCATCAGTCAAAATAGGGATTTGTAGAGAGTGTTGGAGATTTGCAGGTAGTAGAGTGGGGCATCTCCCGAGTTGACTGGAATAGGTTCTCCACAGCATCCACCTATGGGGCAGCCAGTTGAAACTAGGTAATCAATTACTGACTTACAGGGGAGCAGGAGATTCAGTTCCAGAACCTAACTGGCATTTTTACTACAAGGCATCACTGACCCGCACCTTCAAGTTCAATTCTTGAATGAAGAGTTATATTAAATAGCAATGGCAGAGTTAGTGAAACTCAAACACTCTTGTCTGTCCTTAGTGGCATTTTCCCCCTCATGTCTTGCTATTCAGAAAGCTGTCTTCCTGGCAGTGTCTCCTTTCCTAGCTTCAGTAAGACTAGTGCATTTTTTCTTTTTAGAATGGTAAGTACCAGCATCTTTCTTTCGGGGCCTAAGTGAAATAGTATTGCTTAAATAAAATCACAACCTCAACCTATTACCTTGACAATGACAGCCAGTCCGTGGGCTGGCTAGTGACCCATATGACTCCTTCACTCAAAAATGTTAAGTGGGGACGGCCCCATGGCCAAGTGGTTAAGTTCACACGCTCCGCTTCAGCGGCCCAGGGTTTCACCAGTTCAGATCCTGGGCACAGACCTAGCACTGCTCAGCAGGCCATGCTGAGGTGGCATCCCACATAGCACAAGAAGGACCTACAACTAGAATATACAACTATGCACTGGGGGGCTTTGGAGAGAAGAAGAAGAAGAAGAAGAAGAAAGGAGGACTGGTAACAGATGTTAGCTCAGGGCCAATATTTAAAAAAAAAAGTTAAGTGTTTCATTGTGGATTTTCCAAAAACTTGGACAAGTAGTAAGATTTTCTTTTTCTTTATTCTTCCGTATTTTTTTAGCAGCTGATTGTGTTTATTGTCAGCACAGTCACCGTGTCTCTAAGGCTGCAGGCAGTGGAAGGGTAAATGGGCCTCAGTTCAGATCCTTTAGCTCTCTGGACAGATAACAGCCTGACTCTGCAAACCTGAGATGGGAATGTGCATTTTCTGTTTTTTCAATAAAATTCAGGGATTTACATAGGGATTGTCACTAAATGTGTGCCTAAGTGAATACCTTTCTTAATGGACATGAAGATTGGCAGCAGGAGGCAGAAGTAGAAGCGTTTGCAATCTGTTATAAATATTAGCACTCATTTTTTTTAAACAAAAAAGGACCCTTGGTAAGACTTCGAGATGCATTTGAATATGCCTTTATTTTAGCATCGGTGACATTTGGTTATAGTTAATGAAATACAAATGTTTCGGCTCAATGAGATTATGAGCCCCCTCCTGGGGATGCAGAAGCTGTCTCGTTGAGCTGCATTTTCCCAGCTCCAAGTAGAGCCCCACATGGTAGGCCTCCACTGTGGACTGGTTGATGAGCGCTTGAAAGAAGTTTCTAAACTGAGGGTCAAGGGACAGTGCTTTACTACTCGCTCTGCTTCAGTTTCCTCAGCTTTGAAATTAGTTTCCAGGTCATAAGTTCTATTACTTCTTCGAAGGGCTTCTTACCTGTAAAAGTTTTTTGACCTCTAATGGAAGAAGATGAAGAGTCTTCTTTCCTAAAATGTTTGAAGTATAGCTATTTAGTGAATTCAGTTTGGTTGTGCCTATGGCCGAGGGATGGATTAATGACCCCAGAGGTTCTTTTTGGACTCTTGTGATCATGGGATCCTGTTAATTCTCCTCTCCCTTGAGATCAGGATCACTGGGTGTGGAGCCTCCTTCCAGAAACAATTTTGGCTACTGAGTTGTTTCTATTTCCCTATTGTTTACCACCAGGATATTTCCCCTTTCCACGGGGATTTTCTGAAAAGGTCACACAGCCACTTCAGAAACTTATCCTCCTGTTGAATGATAACGATAGCCTCTTTCTCTGGTTGGCAACCAGAAGTGACTACTGTCCAATCTAGGCAGAGAGAGAGGCCAGTCCACTTAGTTGGCCAAGGCCAGAGGGAAAGTCCAACCTCCTGTGATGACATGGAGACGGTGGCAAAATGTCTTCCACGGAAGTGACAGTTAGGCAAAGTTCCACTGAGGCCTCACTGGAGCAGCACGCAGAGAGGGAAGCACCTTCTATGACCAGCTCTGGCCTTATAGGGAGGGAGTTCCAAACTACTTCAGAGCATCCCACCAACACTGCCTTTCTGATCTGCTTCCAAGATGCATACACGAGATACTCTAGTGCCCTTTGAGATCAAGGACAATCCTGCTATATGCAAAGGGAATAGCACTGGGTAGGTCCGTGAGTATAAACCAACCTGGTCATCCATCAGTCAAACACTTTCTGAGTCCCTGCCATGTGCCGACCCTGCACTAGGTGTGGGGCTCAGGAGGGTGCATGGAATCACAGCCTGTAAATGGATGGTCTGTGCACAACTGATTATTATAAACGCATTAGCGCCCTGCTTTGCCGGGGAGTGCAAGAGGGAACAGTGGATTCACGCCCCTGTAAGTGCTGCCGATTAGTCCACTGGGTGTGCTGGAAGGGCAATTGTCTGTGAGTCTCTTTGCCTTCCCATCTCACAACCTGTCCTGCTTATGTGTCACTTGTTCATTTGACCCTGGCACTCTGCTGCCCCGATCCCTCAGTGACTCCCAGAACCCTATCAGATAAAGGTCCAACCCCTTGGCAAGGCATACAATTTGACTTCTACTTTCTTTTTCAGTTTTGTCTCCTACCACTTCATTAACAGTCCATATTTCATGATGCTTTTTGCATATCTCAGTGCTTTTGGTCCCCTGTGGCAGATGCTATGGGGCCTTGGTCACTTCGGGCCACATTTACTCGTCCACACTAAAGATTGCTGCAAACATCTGCATCTTTCTTTCTGTGACTTTTCTTTCACTGTGAGAGCATCCTGGACAGAGCAAGCTGGAGGTGTCCCTGGAAGCAACTGCCCTCACCCCAGCTTCTTCGTCCTTCTGTTAGGATAACTCTGGGACATGCTTTAACTACACCAACTCCCAGAGCTGCCCAAAGGGATTCAGCTTCAATTGCCACAATGGCAACTGTCTTGATAACACAACCTTCCATTCTTGTTGCCTTCCCCAATCCCCTACCACTGTTTCCTGGGATCCTCTCCCAGGTTGAATATTGCATTCAAATCCTTGTCGCTGGACCTACTTCTGGAGGGATCCAAACCAAACAGCCTCCTCTCTCTCCCCCACCTCGGCCCTTATGCCACTCGTCCTCAGTCGGTTGAGCTGCTCATTCTTGAAGCTCTGCTGGACACTCACCTTGTCTGCAATGCTATTTCCCGCAATAACACTCCACCATCCACAGTGTGAGGGCCTCCTTCCCCTGAGATCCCAGGCCCTTTACACAGACCTCTCTTATGGTGTGCATCACGTGGCATTGTCATTATGTGTGGGTGTTTTTGACTTTGCCTGCTAGGAACTCTGATTTACTCATCCCTATCAACTCAGGCCTCAGCAGAATGCCTTATCCAGAGTAGATGATCAATAAATATATGATGAATGAATATATGACCCTTCTGCCATGGATTCCTGGCTATAATCCTTGTGGACACAGCAAGAAGTTGGAAGCTATGTTCCTGACCCCACACTTCTGAGCCAAAGGGAATTCTTACCATGCCTTGAGAGGAGGTTAGGAAACCTCTCCCTGCCCTTCCCACAGGACTGACTCTGATTGTGATCTTATTGCAAAGAAGGGGCTCCCTTTCAATGCAGGGCAAGTCTCCAAACAGACTTGCCCAGGCCATTATGAATCCATGGACTAAATTCCAAGGGTGTGAAAAAGCAGTGACTGAGGCCCAAGGGCTGGTGGAATGGCCACATGAAAATTGCTGCAGATAAGCCTGAGGCAGCTCACAGATGCCATCAGTCCTTGAGAAAGCTGCTATCTTTATAGTTTTTATCACAGGGCAAAAACCAGCTCTGCAGTAAGCTGAGGGCAGAACAAATAGCCCCAAAGGAGACGTAATCCTGGAGAGGAATCCAAAGCTGTTGGTTGAGCAGGCAGCTGGTTTTTGGGGAAGGCTGGTTTCAGCTGCCTTTCTGTGCTTTGCCTGTGGCATTATTTTAAAATCTCACTGCCAAGGAAGACCTGATCCCCACTGGAGAACCGGGACAAACAGGGATGGGAGCGAAGGCGCAGGCCAATGCCCTGCAATGTTAGACTTCAAACAAACAAACAGAAACACAGATTCCAGAGCCACGAGAAGGAAAGTTGGTCCTCCCTGCGGAACAGAGATGGAAATGAACTAAACAGCCTGCAGTGTAAGAAGCAGGGGTTGGCACGGGAAAATGAACCCATGTTCCACCATGTTGTTAGTGGAAATCGGGAAAGAACCAAGGAGGATTTGAAAACCGACAGTAGAAGCACTAAGTAGGCACGGAAGGAAGGGACATTAGCATTTCTTAAGGGCTACCATGTGCCAGGCAGGCAGCACTTATTTATTTCTCCTATCAGTCCTTTAAGCTATTCTTTTTTTTTTAAAGATTTTATTTTTTCCTTTTTCTCCCCAAAGCCCCCCGGTACATAGCTGTATATTCTTCGTTGTGGGTCCTTCTAGTTGTGGCATGTGGGACGCTGCCTCAGCGTGGTTTGATGAGCAGTGCCATGTCCGCGCCCAGGATTCAAACCAACGAAACACTGGGCCGCCTGCAGCGGAGCGCGCGAACCTAACCACTCGGCCACGGGGCCAGCCCCAAGCTATTCTTATAGCCATTCTATAGATGGAAAAATAGAAGCCCAGAGAGGTCAAATGACTTGCCCAAGGTGTCCTTGCTGGTAAGGAATGAAACTGAGGCTAAATGACACGAAGAGTTTGAAAATAATTCATTCCCAGGTCAAAAAACAAGATGCCCATTGCTATTTGATTTAGGTCACGAGCCCAAAATAGTCAGGAATCACATCATAACTCAAAACTCTGTGCATATATTTTTTTCTCCTCTCTGCATTTGCAAATTCACTGTCTTTTGGTGCGTTGTGAGGCGGCCATTACGACTGTGGGAGAAAGAAGGGGAAAGGATCTTTTAGAGGATCAAGTTTAAAGAGACCTAACTTTTGGAAAACCTCCAAATTTGGGTTTAGCAGTGGTGCTTGGCTTAAAAAAAGAGAGAAAGGAAGAAAGAAAGAAGGAAGGGAGGGAGGAAGGTTGCAAGCCTAGGATTTAAATTTTCACACTTCCTAATAGTGGTTATGACCATAGGGAAACACTGAAATACCACGAGATTGGCAAGTACTGCCCTACTTTCAATTCAGCCCAAAGCAGGAAGGCTTAGGTATGTCACGAGAATGCCTCCTGTTACCGCCCTAAGACCAGAACAAAAACACTGGGAGGAGACTCCCATCTCTTGACTGCGTGATTTCCAAAGAAGCCTTGCTAATCTTGTGACTGTGATGTCTCCGATGTCACAATTGTGTAACCCACTGATGTTTAAAATGATCCTCAGTTCCATAACACAGGATTATGAAGATAATGTACAGTAGTTTTAGTAAAAGGGTAGAGGAGAGAGAACTCTCGTTGAAGAGCAAAGAGAAGAAGAAAGAAACCTGAACTGGAATCCTGGACATGCGGGTTCGTGTTCTGGCTCCTTCACTAGTTTGGACTTACAGCAGTGACTTTCCTCTGCTTTCATGAAGGAGCCGTGCTGGATGACATGGAAGAGAACTTCCAGCTCCTAAGATCCAAGGGAATATTCGGAGCTGTCAAAGAGTCAGGTACTTGAACGTAATTTGGAGCTGTTTGGCTATAAGATGAGTCAGAAACCAATCCAAGGACTATTCTGATTGCTCTTCATTTCAAATTCCCTAATTTGGGTTCTACTAAATGAAAGAGAAAGAGAGAGAGGGAGAGAAAAATTATCAAGGGGTAAACAGAAAAAAAGGAAAACATCAAATAAAATTTATTTTAAAAACAACCAATATCTTTTAAACAAGTTAAATAACAAAACTAGGCACTTTTAGTGTACTAAAAGAGTTCTTTTGGGTGGCAATGTCATACTGTGGAAAGAACACAGACAGGTTTTGACTCCAGAAGACTTATAGTTGAACCACAGCTTTATTACTAATGGCATAAACAATCCCCAGTAAATCTCTTCATCTCTTTGAGCTTCAATTTCCTTGTGTAGAAAAGGAGAATAATTATAACAACAGAAGTAATAGCTACCATTTATGGGGTTCTTTATGTCCCAGTCACTGAGCTAGGCTCTGTGTATCATTTCTCCAAATCCACCCACAACTGTGTGAGTTAGGTTGTACTATCTCCATTTTACCCTTAAGGACATCGAGACTAACCAAATTTAAGAATAGAGCTGGGATTCAAAGCCAACTTGAGGGGCCGGCCTGGTGGCCGAGTGGTTAAGTTCCTACGCTCCAATTCGGCTGCCCAGGGTTTCGCAGGTTTGGATCCTGGGTGCGGACATAGCACCACTCATCAGGCCATGCTGAGGCGGCGTCCCACATAGTACAACCAGAGGGACCTACAACTAGAATATACAACTATGTACTGGGGGGCTTTGGAGAGAAGGAAAAAAAAAGATTGGGAAAAGATGTTAGCTCAGAACCAATCTTTCAAAAAGAAAGCCAACTTGGTAAAACTCTGAATCTTATTCTTTTATCTACCCTCCTATACTTCCCCAAAGGACAGTAATACAGATCAAATAAGGTACTCTTTTAAAAGATACTTTGTGAGTGGCAATATACAAGTGTTCCATACAATATTCATTATTAATACAACAATAACGGTATTAAGGCAGTAGAAACAACAATAATGGTGAATTTTTCAATGTTGTAATCAAAGTAAGCATCCAAATAGAAATATGGATAATCCTATTTGAATGTCTGATGAAACAGGGACTGGATGATGACGTGAGGCTCATCAACCCTGGGAGCCCTCATCAGTTTTCGTTGTTGAATGTCGAAGTTTCCGGGCTCAGAAACAGAGTTCACATGAGCAGAAATGTCGATATCTGAGAAACAGTGCAGAGAACATACAGAACACAGTGAAACCTCTTTGTGCTGTACCGTTTTATCACCGAAAGTGCCATCTGGCCAAACATACTAGAAAATAACCAGAGATTGCCAGCTGGCAAATTTAACCTTTTAAAAAAAGCCGAAGTCTCAATAATTGATCAGTGTAGTAATTCTGGATTTAGTCAGAATAAGAGAGGTGGCAACTGTCCCCAGGAGCCGCCAAGGCCCACCAAGAAGCGCTCTGGCCTTTTAGAATCAGACTATCTTAACCTGAAATTGAAACCTGGTGCAGAGGGCCGGCGCGCAGCTCCTTTAAAAGAGGATGTGGGAAACCAGATGACTCAGGCAGGTGGCACAGTTGACCTACGACTCCCAGACCCACACTGAGGTATCAGTGACTGTCTGAGGAACCCTCCTCCCAACCTGCTAATTACTTCAATTCCTTCAGCTCCCTTAAAAAACCCAGGCACTCTTCACACCTGTTGGAGACAGATACAGAAGGTAAGACAAGAAACGGACCTGAGAACTCATGTGGGCAAACATTCTCACTTCATAGGTGAGAAAACAAAGGCCCAGAGTGGTAAAACCTGAAGACCCCAAAGCTCATCAGAGGCGCAGGCGGAACATGAATCTCCTGCTTTCCATACAGCGTCTCCTAGCTATGCTGCTGCCTCATCCCGTCCGTCGCCCCTCAGTGCTTCCACACTGATTTTTATTTTGACACATATGTACCTGCATATCACTCATAGATGCACTAAGATCTTTGGAGGATTATGATCCCAGAGTATTATTCATAGCAAGTAGATAGTACTTTCTATGTGCACAACTCTAAGCACTTTATACATGTGAACTCATGAATCCTTACAACAACCACAGGAGGTAGATACTATTATTATCCCTATATTATAGAGACACAGAGAGGTTAAGTGTTTTGCCTGAGGTCACACAGCTAGTCAGCGGTAGAGCCAGGATTTAAACCCAGGCCAGTTAGCTCTAGTGTTCATGTTCTCATCTCATAGAAAGATGTATAGAATTGATTACTGGTTGCCTCTGGAGAGGACAAATGGGGGGCTATGGGGTCTGGAATGCAAAGACTGTCTTTTTCCTGTAAACTCTCACACTGTTTACATTTTTGCCTTATGCATATGTTACTTATTCAATAAACAAAATGAAAAAATAACTATTGTGGGTGTCTTTTAAAAGTAGTTCTAAAATGGTTAGTGGTGATGGTTGTACAACATGGTGGACGTACCTAATGCTGCTGAATTGCACATTTAAAAATGGTTAAAATGGTAAATTTTGTTTTATGTATATTTTACTACCAAAAATAAAGTTCTAAAAGCCCTTTTGGCAATGACAGAGAATACTGGAGCAATGTTTTCCAAGACTTCAAGCAGCATATTTAGGTCTGGAGCCTAACTATCTCCATATAATTCAGTGAGCATTTATTGTGCACCTACTGTATATAAGGCTCTGTGCAAGGCATTGCAGGGTATATAAAAATGATAAAGCCATAGTCTTTGCTCTCAAAGAATAAATGGGAGGCAGCTTGGGTGATGAAAACAAAAAGTCGAGAGGAAGAGCTGCTTTTTGGTGAACGATGATGTCTAAGGTGCCAAAGGGGCATTTTTTTCAAAGATTTTTGTGAGCTTCAGATGAGATACTCGGTGAAATGCATCCAGCACAGTAGCTGGCATATGGTAGGAGTTTAATCAATGTCAGCTATCCTTATCATCATCATCATCATTATATGACTCTTCTGAGGCTTACTTTCCTCTTTTGTAAAATCAGAGGTTTGGGTTAGATGACTTACAGATCCTATAACCAGGAAGGGGAGTGGTCTTCTCTCTGTTTTGTCGATGCGGGAGGCAAGTCATGCTAGAATGACTGTTCTCACAGAATGAGAAAACAGAAGGTTTGATGGGAATGGATGAGCTCCATTTTGAAGTGACAGGTCCGTTTGAGCTCTTCTGTGCCCCACACCACATAGTGGGCTCTGCCGCGGGGCTCACATCAGCCCTGCTGGAGATGCCTTGTTCTGACTCTCACAGGCTCGTCGTGAGAGCCGACGGTTAAATTTTCACACACTTGGTGAGCCATTTGTTAAACGTGGCCACTATGAAAATTAGATAATATAAATTTACAATTAAATAAATTACATTTAAAATGGAGTAACAAATACTCAAAACTTATCATTTCTAATTATTTCATTATATTTTTTATATTTTACTATTATCTATGCTTTGAAGTTTATTTACATGAATTGCATTTGAGTAGTGGAAAGAGCATAGACTAGTGTGCTATGGCACGTCTCTCCCAAACTCTTCGTTCAATGATGTCAGATTGGTAGCTTGAAATCAGCCAACGTAAGAGTATTTACACTACAGAAATTGGCGAATGCTACAAATCAGCCTTCAGCCTCCCCCAAAGCAGGTTGTTAAACATTTACCAGCACACCACTGGTTCAAACCAGCATGTGCAATCTGGGTCTCTTGGAAGGACCCTCCTATTGCTCTTAAAGAAGAGTGCTTAATTATCATCCCATCGCATGTAAATCGGGGGCCCGCGAAGAAACAGGCTGTTAGACATGGCTCGCTTATCCTCTCTTCCCTTAACCAAAAGAAAATAACTAATTCTGAGTGCATGGCCCACAGCCAAGGACCTCTCGTGTTCGATTCTGCATCCCGTTTGCAAGAGCTAATTGCAGTGAGGGGTGTGCAGAGCAACAGTTCTTTGTGCTCAGAGTGAAGTAGAGGCTTAGACCCCCTGAGAGTACGGAGGCTCTGTACTTCTCCTTAGTCCACACAAATCCCCATCTGGCGGCACGTGACTGTCTCTAAATGAATCAGACTTTATGAATAAAAGTTTAACTTTCCCCCGCCCACTCCGGCCTGCTCACGCCAGTTAGCATATTTTCTGTTTTTCTAGTTGGATTGACTCACCCATCGTTTTAGGAGCCTGTTGGTTTGCATGTTCGGTTCTGATAATACCAGAGAGAGATGGAATTCTTGCTTTGCAAACTCACTGATTATATAGCGTAAATTTGATTCTGTTTTTGTGTAGAGAAAATGAAAGCCACTCCTGAGATAGAGAACGGAGCCCTGGGTTTGGGATGGGTTTTCCCTCCAGGTGTTTGGGGCAAAGCTAGACCAGTCAGCCAACCTGGCCAAGGTTTCTGTGCCCCCCCTGCAGATCCAGGACACTGCGGGGGAGTTTGAGCTGCCTGCCAGGCCGAGATTGGACACAGTTGAGGGCCTCAAGACCCCAAACACTGACAGACGCTGGTGCTCCCCACATCATAGGTAATTCAAAATAGAATTTCCAATAACACAAAACCTATGTGGAGGGCAGTGTAGCATCTTGGATATGCGCGTGGACTCTAGAACCGGACTGCTTGGGTTTGAATCCTGGCTTTCCCCTTTATCAGTTTTGTGCCCTTTAGGCAAGTGACTTAAAATCTGTGTCTTAGTTTCATTATTTGTGAAAAAGGGGTAATTAATACTATCTACCCTCATAGGTTTGGCACGAGGATTAAATATGTTAAAATTCGTAATTTGCTTAGAGAACTGCCTGGCACATGGTAAGTGTCATATAAATGTTACCTACTATTTGAATGCTGACATGCTTTCTAATTGTTTTGGGATTGAAAATTTGTGCATAGATTAATTGAAGCAGGACTATTACTTATTCTTTTTCCTATTTGTTTGTTTCCTTGTACCCTAAATACGTGGTCTAGTTCTGAGACACCAGGCAAGTGTCTTGCAAGGCAGTTCCAGAAACCAATCATCAAACAGTTCCCATGCAACTTGGACCTAGAATTCAAAGTGCATTCTGCTAGTTAAGAGTCAGGGTTTTAAAGTCAGATACAGGGTGTTCTTTTTTTTGTTTGTTCATTTAACTTTTTTTTTCTTTCCCTTTTTTTTTTTTTTTTTTTTTTGCTGTGGAAGATTCGCCCTGAGCTAACATCTGCTGCCAATCTTCCTCTTTTTGTATGTGAGCTGCCACCACAGCATGGCCACTGAGGGACAAGTGGTGTAGGTCCACGCCCAGGACCTGAACCCAAGCCGCTGAAGCAAAACACGCCAAACCTAACCATTAGATCACCAGGGCTGGCCCTAACTTTTCATTTTTGAATAACTGTAGACTTACAGAAAAGTAGCAGAATAGCACAGAGAGTTCACAACTACCCTTTACCCAGCTTACCCTGGTGTTAACATCTTTCATAACTAAAGTGCAATTATTAAAGCCAGAAAGTTAACATAGATACAAGTACATTAATTAAACTATGAACTTTATTTGAATTTCACCAGCTTTTCACTGAAGTCCAGGATCCAACACAGGCTCTTACATTGCATTTAGTTGCTGTGTCTTCTTAGTTTCCGCCAACCTGCAACAGTTGCTCAGTCTTTGCATTCCTTTCCTGGCCTTGACACTATTGATCAGTACCAGCTAATCATTTTTCGAACGTCTCTCAGTTTGGCTTTGTCTGATGTTTACTCATGATTAGACTGAAGTTTGCCTTCTTGGCAGGAGTACCACAGAAGTGATGCGTCCTTGGTGCCTCATTTGAGGGTGAACAGGATATTGATATCTCTTCTGAGTGGTGGTATTAACCTTGATTATTTGCTTAAGGATTCTCCACTGTAAAGTTATACACCTATTTTCCGTAATAAAAGACATTATTAGTAACCTCAGAATACAGGAAGATTTCTTTTGGCATGCCAGAGCTTCTGTAATAATGCTTTACATGTGCATCCCCCTACAATCCTTTACATTGCATCCTGAAATGAAAGACTTTATGCGCATTACCCAGCATCTTGATGTACATTATTATTTGAAATAAGAGAGCAGAACTACTTTAAAATACAATTTGAGTAGCAACTCATATGAAAAATTGTTTTGGTTACTTCTATGCAATGCCCATTTGAATAGGGCCTAAAAGCTTTATCATGGAGTGATAGACCTACAGAACAAGATGGTAAATTTAAAATAACATGTATAGGGGCCAGCCCGGTGGCGTAGCGGTTCAAGTTCGCGTGCTCCCCTTGGGCCAGGAGTTTACCGGTTCGGATCCAGGCACGGACCTACGCACCGCTTACCAAGCCATGCTGTGGCAGGCCTGGCATGTATAAAATAGAGGAAGATGGGCATGGATGTTGGTTCAGGGCCAGTCTTCCTCAGCAAAAAGAGGAGGAGTGGCAGCAGATGTTAGCTCAGGGCTGATCTTCCTCAAAAAATAAATAAATAAGTAAATAAAATACTATGTATAAAGGAAAATTTATACTGTAATGAACATATGAGACAGGAAAAAAATAACAGTGAGGCCCATGTATTAAGATATGTGCCACATAAAGTTATTAAATGGCAATTCTTTGGGCAGAAAAAAAAAGCCAAGGAAAGAACCTGAAAAGTCACATGGAAGAAGAGTAATGCTAATAAATGCAAAATTTCTGAGCTCAATATTTTGGGAATATGAGTCAACGTAATAGCTCTCCCATTCATACGTAATCAAGTCCATTCCATCTGCACACACGGGGTATAATCACTTTCAGAATTCAAGAACGGATCCTCCCAGCAGACCGCAGGATGCTGACCGGCATCAGTGCACTAAGATTACTCTAAGGAGGGCTGTGTTTTCTTTGCTTTGTTTACTGCCAACATATTGTAGGTAACTCAAGTTAAAGAAACACATACTTTATATTAGGAGTAAATAATGGGAGAATCTAATTATGGCATTTTAAACTATTCTTCTCTAGAAAAGACTTAAAGAGAGAAAGGAAGAATAAATATAGGATAGCAGTAGCTAACGCTTGGGTACTTGCCATTATGCTAGGCACTGTTCTCAGTACTTTGCATATGTTAATTAATGTAATTTTTATAACAGTCCTATGATATACTTACTATTATTATCACCTCCATTTTACAGATGAGAAAACAGCCACAGAGAGATGAAATGATTCGACCAATGTTACAGAGCTAATAAGTATAGAGCGGGGGTTTTAGCCAGGCAGTGTGGCTTCAGGATGCTGAGTTCTTCACCCATACAATGCACTGCTCCTCAAGAGGCTAATAACTCTCGTGGTTCATATACTTTTCTTCCTCTTACATACACCATGAATCTGATATATATATTTTTAAATATACTATATATGTCTTTTTAATATATCACAAATCTAATAATATATATTTTCTGCCTCAAATATACTACAAGTCAGTATTTCTGGAATTTGCTTTTTTTTCCTTTTTATTCCTTTCAACACTACTACCTCTATACAGTCTAAACCACACAAATCAGCACTAGGTCACTTATCCAGCCCTGGATTCTTTTCTTTCTTTCTTTTTTTTTTTAGGAAAATTAGCCCTGAGCTAACATCTGTCACCAATCCTCCTCTCTTTTGCTGAGGAAGACTGGCCCTGAACTAACATCCATGCCCATCTTCCTCTACTTTTTTTGTGGGATGCCTGCCACAGCATGGTGTGCCAAGCGGTGCCATGTCTGCACCCAGGATCCTAACCAGTGGACCCCAGGCCACCGAAGCAGAACGTGAGAACTTTGCTACATCACCAGGCCAGCCCCCCTGGATTGTTTTCTCATTGACTTCTGGGTTGGGGAGTTCTATGGAGATAAGAATCAAGTCTTAGACATATAGCTTATTCCCCACAGAGCCCTAGGACAGAGTCTTAAGAGCTAATATTTATGGACGCCTTAATTTGTGTCTGGCAATATTTTAAGTCTTTCATACTCACTATCTCACTCATTCCTTAGAACAGCCTCTGAGGCACACACTATTATTATCCCCATTTCACAGAAGAGGAAAGTGGAGTTAAGGACTGTCCCTAGTCAACCAGCTAGTAAGAGGCAAAGCCAGGATTCCAGCAAAGTCTGTCCAATCCCAAAGCTGCTGGCTCAACCAGGATATACTATACGCCTGCTGGTGCTAAATATACAGCAGACATGTTTGTTGACTGATTAATAGATTAATTGCTTCATTTATTTGTTTATTCTTCTATTCTTAGTGTGGGAGGGAAGATGGGAAATCAGGAAGATGGGGAAAGAGATATTAATAAATGGAAGTGGCCAGGAAAACAATGGAGCTGAGGGCTGGTGACCAAGTAGACACTGGTGCTGGGGAGTGTAGGAAGAAACAGAAAAGATACATTGGAGGAGACCAGGACAGTGACAGCCTTGGCTGACGTCATGGTTGAAAGTCACAGTGGCATCATGCAGGAGTCACACTACTACATCTGTCTCATGTGACCTGAGACCAGAGACTGCAGTTTTCAGCTCATCTCCCTGACGTCCAACAACTTTATATTTTCTTTAGTCTTGGAGTTTAGGTTTCATTCATTCATCTATGAGGTGACAGGCTATGTTCTAGGCCCTGGGGAAATACAGGTGAACAAAACAGATAAAAATTCCTGCCCTTGTGAAGCTTACATTTTAATCAGGGGGATACAGACAATAAACATGATAAATAAGTAAATTATATAATAGCTTTAAGGTGGCAAGCACTGTGGTTTAAAAAAATAGAGCAGGGTGAGGAGACCAGGGGTGCTGGGGGCTGGAGAATAGGTCAGAATAGGCCTCGCCTATAGCTTGGCATTTGAGCAAATATGTAAAGGAGATGAGCTTAAAAGAAAGATAAAAATAAGATTGGTAAGATCCATATTACTAGATTATAGGAATGAAGAATGAATGTTTTATAATAAAATTACTACTGAGAGGTTGAGTACTTTTATAAAGGAAAAGTTACTTGCAGCTTTTCCATTCTTCCCTGGGAGGTCTGAGAGATGGCAAAGCATCTATAACTCAATTTTCATCTCAATTGTTTAAAATAAAGTTTCCCTCCCTAAGCGGTGGTAGCATCCTTTTGAACGTTCTGTGGGTTTTGTTTGCTCATGCACATACTGTTTGCAAGTTTGTGCATTAGGGGGTTTGTTCTCATGACCACATAACTGTAATCCACAAAGTCATCATGAGAATCGCCACAGAATGGTAAAGACTGTCTTCCTGTACATGAATCAAATGAAGTGCAAAACTGGTAAATACCTTCTCAAGAATGACCTAAAGATTTCTTCTTAATCTAAATACACAAAGAAATACTGCTAAAATAGTTTCTTAGACAAGGATTATATAAAATTGAATATGTTTCCCAATTCCTATTCTGATATAGTAACAGTTAACAATTATTGTGGTGGTCTTGTGGTTAAGATTTGGCTCTCTCACCACTGCAGCCCAGGGTTCATTTCCCGGTCAGGGAACCACACCACCCGTCTGTCAGTTGTCATACTGTGGTGGCTGTGTGTTGCTGGGACACTAAAAGCTATGCCACTGGTATTTCAAATACCAGCAGGATCACCCATGGTGGACAAGTTTCAGCGGAGCTTCCAAACTAAGACACACTAGGAAGAAGGACCTGGACATCCACTTCCAGAAAAACTGGACACGAGAACCCTGTGAACAGCAGCAGAGCACTGTCTGATACAGGGCCAGAAGAGGAGAGGATGGCGCAAAGAGACGAGGCAGGGCTCCACTCTGCTGTACCCAGGGTCACTAGGAGTCGGAATGTATTCTATGGCACTGTCAACAACAACATTTATTGAGTTCCTACCAAGGCAGATATTGTGCAAAGGATTTTATCATATGTATAATTTCATTTAATTTATTCACTCATTCAACAAATATTATTGAGCATTCACTTGGGCCAGGCATCGTTCTCTGGGGATACAGAAGGGAACAAAACACACAAATCCTGGATCTTATGGAAATAGATGCATAATTGGTCAGATGGTAATAAGTGCTGTAAAGAGAAATCACACTAGGCTAAAGCAGGCCGAAGAGTGCCTTTGGGTGCGGGTGCTGCTAATTTATTGTAGAGTGATCAGAGAAGTTCTCTCTAATATCATGACAGTTGGTTTTCTGGGCAAAAGTGTTTCTAGGCAGAGGATACAGCAGAGAATAAGAACATGCTTGGTATTTGACTCTATGCATATTATTTTATAGGAAACTGAATGTTCAGGATATTATTATTGTGTGTGTGTCCATGTCACATAAGTAAAAAGGGGCAAAGCCAAAACATGACTCCAGGTTTATTGACCTCAAAATCCATGCCTTGCTCTCCCGAAATGCCACTCGACTTACTCATCCTAACCAAAAGGGTTACTCTTTTAAAAGATTGGCAGAGAATAGGACTACCAGGAACTAATTGGTGCTGCTGTTAGTTCTATAATTTCCTCTAGCCTTAGGCAAATTACTGACACTTGCTCTTCTCCAGAGCCTGTAAAATGGGGTTCAGGTAATTAACAACGCAGAACAACTGTTATGAGAACTAATTAGCTACTGCTTACAAAATACTTTGAACATTAACAATAAGAGTGTCTTCACTCTTGAGTATCACGTTTTCCTCCCAGTGGAACTCTAGACACCCCCATCCCTGTTTTCCCCCAACATCCACATCCGGTCCTTCTCAGATTTCCCTCTGTTGGCAAAACTAATTACCTAGATATTAAAACCAGAAGGCAAGGAGTCATCTTCAACTCCTTTTCCTTCACTACATACATTCCCAAGTCCTGTTCATTCTATTTCTAAAATGTATCTTTATCCATCCACATCCTTCTATCTTGAACGCTATCAGTCTGTTTCAACCCAGCCTCCTCTCTTGCATGGAGGATTGCAATAGTTGGCTAATTAGCTTCCTCTGTTTCCATTTTGCTCCTTTCCAACGCATTTGCCACACAAAAGCCAAATGTGACCTCTGAAACCAGAAATCAAGAGGTACATTTCCCTACTTAAAACCCTTCAGTGACTGCCTATTGCAGACAGGGTAGAGTATAACTAACTCCCTACCATGACGAGGGTGACTAGCTGATCCTGTCTTGCTCAGGACTTTCCTGATTTAAGCATTGAAAGTCCCGCGTCCCAGGAAACTCCTCGGTCCTGGGCAAACAGGGATGACTGGTCACCCTAACCATGGCCTGTAAGGCCTCACTCATATGAAGGACTCCAACCTGCCTCATGGCTCATCTCTTGCCACTGTCCCCCAAGACATTACGCCCTTTGCATACTGGCCTTTGCCGGGTCCTAGAATGTCCTGATCCCTTTCCATTCTCACAGCCTTGAAGATGGTGCTTGCCTTTCCCTTGGCCTGGAATGCTCTTCCCGTGGCTGGATTTTTCTCATCCTTTAAGGCTCAGGTTAAATGTCCCAGAATGACTTTCCCTGATCTGAGTTAACTCAATAGGTCCTATCTGTTATTCTCTATTATTATAGTTTTCTTCTGCTTCCTTCCTAGCACTTATCATTAGTCTTGATACGTTTTCCATTTACCTATGTGTCATCTGTTTCCTACCATTAGAATGTAAGCGGGCAGGAACTTTGTCTGTAGTGTTCACTGTGGTACATAGCACATGGCAAGTGCTCAGAAAATATTTACTGAACCAACTTTTTGGTCTTGAGCTTCACTGCCACCAAGCAACAGGTGGACCCAGGACTTGCAGGGACAGAGATCAAGGTCTGGCAAACACCAGAACATCTGGTCGACCTCACTCTCCCCAACCCCCATCCGTACCAGTGACTGAGACCTGACCTCAAAGGGACCTCAAAGAAATTTTGTTTTTTCTGGAGGCCTAGAAAGGTTAAAGGACTTGCCCTAAATTACACACTCAGTTTACATTTAACATAGGCGGGGCTAAAACTGATATTTCCTGATTTCCCACCAACTGAGTTCTAATTTCAAAGGATCTTAGCGTAGGAAGAAACCTCCAGATCCAGTTTGGTTTACACCCTTCAAATAAGACTCCCTCATTATCCTCATTGAAAAGATAACACACCTGGGGCCAAGAGAAATAAATGACTTTTCAAAGGTCACACAACTCTGGAAAGGCGAAGAAGAACTTCATCCTTATACCATACTCTCTAGTGTTTAATCCTTTTTATCCCAGACTTTGCACAACCATGCAATCAAGTGTCTTTTCCATATTGAACAGGTTAGCAAATGCTATAAAAAAAGAGAAAAAAATTGGATGCAGGGATATCTCAAGAGTGACAAGTGTTTAAACAGACACAATGCTTTTGTTTCTGATGCATTCATTCATTCAATGAATATTTGAGTCCCTGCTGTGTGCCATGAATTGTTTTCGACACAGGAGATACAGCAAAGAATAAAGGAAACACAGCCTCTCTGCCCTCCGAGAGCTTACATGCTAGTGCGGGAGACAGATGATAACAAACAAACAAACAAATAAATATATTCTCATGTGTAAGGCCCATGAGGTGGTCGAAGTGTTATGGTTAAAAAAGAAGCAGAGTAATGAGAGAGTGACAGGCAGGCAGCACAACTGCTTTAAATAAGATGGTCAGGGAAAGACACTCCAGAAGATGCCACTCAAGCAGCGATCCGAGTGAATTAAGGCAGGAACTAGAGGCAGGATGCTCCAGGCCATGGGGAACAGCAGTGTAATGGCCCTGAGGCACCACAAGGCTTGGCATACCAAGGGAATGCCCGACAGCCCTGTGGCTAGGGTGGAGTAAGATGGAAAGAGGAAGGAAAGGTCACATAAGGAGCTGAGGCCAGATCCTGATGGTAACTGCTCTTCAAAGCAACTCCTTTTTAACCTGATATACCTTTATAAAGCTAATATTTACAAAGCCAGGCCTCAGAGAGAGGGGTTTTATTGAATGTGTTTGTGTGTGTGTTTCACTATGCTAACAAGGGCCACAGGATTTGCTTTTTCTTCCCCAAACTGCTTCTTGCTGTTAGAATGTTAATCTGTCTAAATCCATTCAGCTTCACTTGTTTGGAGATCAGTCACCTAGTCCTTGTGGCTAAAAAGGAGACCAGCTAATACATCTCAGAGCAGATAGTGGGGGCCACTCCCACCGATCCAGATCACAGCAGAAACCCAAGCTATTGTTCAGCCCATAGTTTCATGCTGGTTTCTAAAAATAAGTAAGAATCTGAGTCATCCTTTCCTCAGTCAGAGGGAGCTTTATTCTTTTTCACCCCATGGCTCCTGGTTGGCTAACACATTACTTAGCAGCCGCGTGGGCAGGACGGGCAGCTCCCCTGTTATGGGCAGTGAGGGAGAAGGGTGAACTGGCTCTGATGTCAGGCCTGAGTCAAACCCTGCCCTCACCACATTCACAAGATACTTTTAACCAATTTAACTACTTTGAGCCTCAGTTTCCTCCTCTGTAGAAGGAAGTTAGTTTTCTATTGCAGTGTAACAAATTAACACCCATCTAGAGGATTGGAACACCCATTTCTTATCTCACAGTGCTGTTGGTTAGCAGTCCCAGTGGGTGTTTTCTGCTCACAGTCTCACAGGCTGGAATCAAGGTGTGGGTCGGCTGCGTTCTCTGCTGGAGCTAAGGGTCCTCTCCTAAGCACATTCCTGTTATTGGCAGAATTCAGTTCCTTGTGGTTATAGGACTGACGTCCCTGTCTCCTTGGCTGTCAGTGGGGGCCTCTCTCAGCTCTTTAAGGCTGCCCACATTCTGTTTCCTGAGGCTGACCCCTCCATCTTTGAACTAGCAACGACACGTCAAGTCCTTCTCACACTTGGAGTGTCTCTGACTTCTGCTGTCAGCCATTTAAGGACTCAGCTTTTCAGGACTCCTATATTTAGATCAGGCCCACTTGGATAACCTCCCTTTCCTAAGGTCAACTGTGCCATGTAACACAATATAATCAGCAGAGTGAAATCTCATCATATTCAAGGTTCTAGGATTGGGATGAAACATCTGTGGGGGCCATCTTCAAAATTTTGCCTGCAACAAATGCCTATCTCAGAGAACTTCCTTGAAAATTAGAGACGACGCGTATGTGAAATAGAAGACAATCGACTTAGCTGCCTTTGGTGTAGGGAACAGATAAGTATCTGAACTACTCAGTGAATCAAGTATAAGACAAGACTCTGAATGGTCTATGGTAAATACCTATCGTTATCTGTCTCATATTCATGGATGTTAAAATAATATTTCACACATAATAAGTGATCTCTGTTTTAATTGGAGCATTGATTTGATTACTAGATTTGGAAGTTCTCCTTGACCTAATTTAACAAGACAAAGATTGAGTTCCTCCTTTTTTTTCTGAGTACGTTACTTCTCTCTCCTTTACCAAATCATTTTGGCAAAGCTGCCTTTTCCTCTTCCCTCCTTTTTTCTTTTTTGGAGGAAGATTAGCCCTGAGCTAACATCTGCTGCCAATCCTCCTCTTTTTGCTAAGGAAGACTGGCCCTGAGCTAACATCAGTGCCCATCTTCCTCTACTTTTTTGTGGACGCCTATCACCACTTGCCAAGCGGTGCCACGTTCGCACCCAGGATCCGAAACGGTGAACCCTGGGCCGCTGAAGTGGAATGTGTGCACTTAACCACTGTGCCACCAGGCCAGCCCCCCTTCCTTCCTCTTACAGTATAGGTACCAGCTTAATCCTGGAAATTGACTCAAGTTCTGTCATCTTAAAATGGTAAAAGAATGGCCTCTGCATATTATTGAAGGCCTAGAAAAAATAAAAGGGGAGTTGGGTGGGGTTCTGAATTAATTTCAGAATATGACTATTTTGGTTGACTATATTAAAGATGATGGCCATAGTTTTCACATCATGATGTCGTGATGCACAACACAGCATCCGTAAAGAGCATAAATTTTAGAGCCACATTGCTAGGGTTCAAATCCTGTCTCTGCCACTCTTGCCTCAGCCACTCTGCCTGTCTTCTTTCTGTGTGTCCTTGGGCAAGTTACTCAATCTCTCTGTGCTTAGTTTGCTCATCTGCTGAGCATCTACTTCATAGGGTTGTTGTGAGGATTGAATTAAATATTTATAAAGTGCTCACAACAGGGCCTAGTGCAGATAAGTGCTACATAAGAGTGTGTTAAGCAAGTAAATTCTCCCCCTTACCACTTTCATCAGAACTGCTAAGAAGTTGCAAAAATGAGTCATTTAAGGCTTCTTTCTTCTTCCCTGAGCTAACCTACTCTCTAAGACAGTGGCATGGATTTTTCAAATTATGTTTCTTTGTTTTTTTTTTTTTTTTAAGATTGGCACCTGAGCTAACATCTGTTGTCAGTCTGTTTTTTGTTTTCCTTCTCCTTTTTCTCCCCAAAGCCCCCCAGTACATAGTTGTATATTCTAGTTGTGGGTCCTTCTGGTTGTGCTCTGTGGCAGGCCACCTCAGCATGGCCTGATGAGTGGTGCTAGGTCCTTGCCCAGGATCTGAACCGGCGAAACCCTGGGCTGCCAAAGCGGAGTGCCCGAACTTAACCACTCAGCCATGGGGCCAGCCCCTATTTTTTTTTGAATTAGCAAAACTTGCAAATCCTACAAAATTTAAAAGGATACTAAAAGATAAGCAACAAAAAGTTTTTCTCCCACCCAAGGCACCAGACACTGAGCTCCCAGAAGCAGTCATTGATACTAACTAATCTCTTCCACACCTTCCTAAGATAACCTATATATAAACTATAGTATGAACACCTACATGAGAATATATCATAGAGACCATTCTCCTAGATATGTTTTTTTTTCACAGACATGTTTTTAACACACGTGATAACACTGTCTTCCATTCTGCACCTTGCTTTTCCTCACTTAACAATGTCTCTTGGAGATCCTTCCACATTAGCACATAGAGAGCTGCCTCACATTTTTGATGGCTGTAGAGTATTCCACCAGATGGGTCTATCATATTTATTTAACCAGTCCCCTGCTGATAGATATTTAGTTTTCAAACTTTTCTATTATAAACAACACTGTGATTAATACCCTTGTACACGTCACTTTGCACATCTATGAATGTATCTGCAGGATAAATTTCTAGAAGTGGCATTGCTCAGCCAAAAAGTATGTGCAATGTTGACACCTATTGCTGAGTTGTCTTCCATGGAGGTTGTACTAGTTTACATTCCTTCCAACAGTATATAAGTGCCTGTTTTCTCACCCCTTCACCAAAATAGTGTTATTCCAAAGTGTTTATCTTTGCCATAGACTTTAAGCCTGACTTTGATCTTCTGGGGTCAATATGGTCATTCACATTTACTAGCCAAAATAATTTAAGGATGCTCTCTTTTTTGTGTGTGGAAAATAAGAAATATTTATTGTTGTTTTAAGCCACTAAATTTTAGGGTAATTTGTTTAGTGGCAATAGATAATTAATACAGCTGTGCTTATTATGTTTGGTACTCAATTATTATCACCACCACTGCATAATTACTATTATTACTGCCACCACATCAGTACATTGTTGTAGAAAACAAATTCTATGTATTAAACTCTTTACACCCCTTGCTGAATTGAATTGGCTGTCAAGGAGGAAAGCGCCACCAGAGTTTTTGAAATAACCTGATTCATTCTAGTAAAGATCATATATTAATTTGTTCAGGCTACCACAACAAATTATCACAGACTGGAAGGCTTAAACAACAGAAATTTGCTTTCTCACAGTTCTAGAGGCTGGGAGTCCAAGATCAAGGTGTCCTCAGGGTTAGTTTCTTCCGAGGGCTCTCTCCTTGTCTTGCAGATGGCTACCTTCTTGCTGTGTTCTCATGTGGTCTTCCCTCTATGGGTGTCTGGGTCTTCATCTCCACTTCTTATAAGGACACCAAGGGACGTTCTTATTCATTGACATGAGAGGGTAGACAAATGGACCTCTGGGAACCAGGATTCTTTAAGGCAAAGGCTAACTAAATTTCTGTCCCATTCTCTGTGGTAACAGGCTGGCTGTCAATGCAAGATTGCAAAGACTTTACAAGGACAGGGATTCAGCTAAGACCAAAAGGATCTTCCACTTGCAAACAATATACCTTCTGCTCTGGTTGCTTAATGTAGATTTCCTCAGGTTCACATGGTCTTGGGACATGTAAATGGCAGAGCACTTGCTGTTTTTGAACATGGACTTTGGGTCCTCTTATTATGAAGATGGCTTTCAACAGGTACAACAGAGCTCTTTGTGTTCAGAAACCAGAGCAGCAAAAATACCAAGCTGCCTGAGTATGCCAGTCAACAGTGTGCACAGTCAACCAGGAAAATGCTGGAGTCGGTGAACATCTATCTGCATTCAACAATATGGCTCCTCTGGGACTGACTGTTCCTTGCTGAGAAGCAACATATGCTGTGCCCAGGGGGGGCCAGTAGCTGCCAGTGCATTTATCTAGTGAAAGAGGTTTTCTTCCTTGAACTAATACTTAAAAGTACTCCTTCCTGGTAATACGGTACTTTATGATATTATTCATGTGATAATTAACAGCATGTAATACTACAAAAGAGGTTTTATCTACCAGAATAGGAACAATTCTGTCTATTTTGGCACATACTTAGAGGGGAGGGGAACGGCAAGCCCAGATGAAAATCCACTTTTTTAAGTAATAAGGTTTGATTTGTAAATCTTACATATGGGAATTTTTTTTTTTGGAGGAAGATTAGCCCTGAGCTAACATGTACTGCCAATCCTCCTCTTTTTGCTGAGGAAGACTGGCCCTGAGCTAACATCCGTGCCCATCTTCCTCTACTTTATATGTAGGACGCCTGCCACAGCATGGCTTGCCAAGCAGTGCCATGTCTGCACGCAGGATACGAACTGGTGAATCCTGGGCTGCCGAAGCAGAACATGTGAACTTAACCGCTGCGCCACCAGGCCAGCCCCTACATATTGGAATTATATATAGGTGTAGTTTAGATATTTTTGTACCTCAGCCTTGTCTGATAAGGGCTTATCAATTTTTGGAAAATTTGTCTTTGGGCTGAGAATTCTTATATTTGTTTTGAATCTTAATCCAAGTTGTTTGGAAGGTTGATAAAACTCAAAAGTCCGAATGTTTTTTCTGTCTTTTCTTTTCTTTTCTAGATCAGATTGTATTCAAATTCTAATCTTCATTAAATAACATGTAACTCTCCCTACCTCTTCCCTCCTTTTTTTCCCATGACAATGGCATCTAACCTGTGAAGATTAACATTATGTCACTTGCAGGAGGAATTTGGTTGAAGCCAGCCATGCAGGCAGTGTCTGCTTGCTTTGTCCTAATTTGGATACCAAAAAACCCCAGGTGAATGAACTATCTCCATTTGGTCTTGAATATACTCTATAAGGATGGTTTCCTAGATATAGAAAAACTTCATACAGCAGCCTTGATATGCTAATCATGGAGCTCTTTGATGACTGGAATTTCAAAGGAAGCAGCTAGGCAAACCAGCAATACTTCAATCTGCCAGGAAACGTTCCTGGGAAGTGTGACATTCCTGAGTCAGCGTTTATTTGGTATGCAAGCTAAGTGTCAACTCCGAGTTATCAAAATTCTATAATCCTACCTACCTTACAAGGTGCCCAGCCTGGAGAGGTTCTCGTTCTTCTGGCCAATGGCAGTTTGTAAGTCTACAGAGGAAAACAGGTACTGTCTGTTATGGACTGAATTGTGGCCCCTCAAAATTCATATGTTGAAGCCCCAAGCCCCAAATGTTACTATGTTTGGAGACCTGGGACTCCAATGTTCTACTTAAGACCTTTAAAGAAGTAATTAACATTAAATGAGTTCGTAAGGGTGGGCCCTGATCCAATACGACTGGTGTTCTTAGAAGAAGGGGAAGAGATAGGGATGGGTGCACACAGAGAAAGGCCACATGAGGACATGGTGAGTAGGCGGCCATCTGCAAGCCAAGGAGAGAGGCCTGAGGAGAAATCAACCCTGCTTGCACTTTGATCTTGGGCCTCCAGGTTCCAGAACGGCGAGAAAAAAATGTCTGTTGTTTAAGCAATCCAGACTATGGTATTTCGTAATGGGAGCCCTAGCCAACTAACACAGTATGATCTTAAGAAAAACTACAGAATCTGAGTGAGTTTTTGAGGATGAATATCTTCCCCATATGGGAGGATGTAAGCTTTTTTTTTTTTGAGGAAGATTAGCCCTGAGCTAATATCTGCTGCCAATTCTCCTCTTTGTGCTGAGGAAGACTGGCCCTGAGCTAACAGCCATGCCCATCTTCCTCTACTTTATATGTGGGACGCCTACCACAGCATGGCTTGCCAAGCAGTGCCATGTCTGCACCCGGGATCCAAACCAGCAGACCCCGGACAGCCGAAGCAAAACGTCCACACTTAACCGCTGCGCCATGGGGCCGGTCCCTAGGATGTAACTTTCTGAGTGAGTTGACTCCTGTTCAATTGAGAACAGTTTCAAGAGAAGGGAGCAGCTATGAGTCGTGAGCAGCCAACACTCAGCAGACGGAGGATGGGTGCACCAGCAGGTAAAGGAAATCTGGGCAGAGCACCTACCGTATCTACTACACATAAAATATTGGGGGGAAATTTGGACTTACTACAAAAATGAAATAAATAAAGATGAATCTCTTACCTTCTCCTTTAAATCAAATTATCCCCACTAAGTCCCTCCTCTATAGAAATTCTGGATTAACGTGGGCCAGATGAATACATTCGCTTTTCTGATGTGTGCCTGAAATCTAATTTTGTTCAAGGGAAAGCATCTGATAAATTACCCTGTCCCCCCGGCATCTTCATCTCTCAGAAGGAGAAGAAAACAATAAAGGGGAATACTGTTCTGCCCTTCCTTTTGACCGCCAAGGCAGAATGGGACCATGAGAGACAAGTATTATGACAGAGAAGATAGGGAGTCCCAAACTTTGGGAATACCAATTTCAGGAGCCCCCAGAAAAGGACAGCTCTGAGTCTCTACCCGGAGACTCTCAATGGGACTTGCTCAAGAAGGAAGAAAAATTCTAAAACTTGAAACGTCAACTGTTGATCCCAATGGATACCCAGGGGTGACTCCCAGCAAATATGTCTGTCCCCTATGTCCTGCTTCTCTGGCCATAGCTGGTCTGGAGTGGATAACTGACACAAGCTGGGTCAATAAGTTTCTTAGTCCAGGGAATCTGGACTGTTGAACTGAGAATCTAGGAGTCATGGTGATGTCCATGTCCTAGAGTGGAACCATGAACTGCCACTGACCATGACCCTGCTTTTCCCAAGGCTTGGTGTACAATACTTCCTTGGTGACTTTTAATCTGTTTTTGTCAGAGTTTGTTTCTATTATTTGCAACCAAAAGAGCCTTAAGTAATCCAAATCTTCAAGCCTTGCCTGAAGATTGACTATGTTTCATATATAACTATTATCTTACTAGTTAGTTCTCAATTTAGGTTGGTAATAACTTTTTTGCCATTATGTAGTTTTCTCACTCAATAAATACTAAAAGCCCAAATAAAGTAAAAATGTGTTGATATTAACAAGGATATTCCAATAAAGAAGTAGTTTGGGAAACATTCATCTAGAACTTTCTGGCAATATAATGAGCCTCTTTGTGAGGTAATGGCAGTTGAAACCTAAAAGGTTGTTGGGCATGCATTTAAGGCAGGAAGTCATGGTCCCTGCTCAAAGTCTGAGGATCTAACTAGACCAACTGCATGGCTCAGTGGAAGTTTCGGGTAGACATGCTTGCAGGTACCATTGTAACAATTTTACAGTCTCAATCTAACCCCACCATGCAGAGTAAGCTTTGAGTGAATGATTCAAATAAGCCATCGTGTGGCTGTGCAATGTACTTGAAAGGGTCTGTGCTCCAGCTGAGCACTTCTTATGAGGGTTGATGTATTCTGCAAGCTTGCTCTGACCACCCTCTTCCTTTTGAACACAGTTATAGTAAGCGGTGGTAGAAGTAGCCTGTACTTTGAAAGCAGACAGACTTTACCTTCCTATAGAGACGGACCGCCAGGTTGTTGACTCTGTCCCTTTTGCTACTAACGAAGGTGGATGCTTTGAAGAAAAAGTAGAAATCCTTATAGAGTAAAAATTGAGAGTCACTAGTGGTTGGATAGGAAGATTTCAATTTTTATCATTTCTCTTGATAATATAGTTTTAAATGACTACACGTATTGCAAACCGTGATCATTCTATTTTAAAGGCCTACCCTGCACTCTTTGCAAAAAGCAGTCTAAATGAGGGACCCCAAAGGTCCTCATGCAACATATGGTACATTTTTTTTTTTTATTGAGTTATTGATAGGTTACAATCTTGTGAAATTTCAGTTGTACATTAATGTTTTTCAGTCATGTCATAGGTGCACCACTTCACCCTTTGTGCCCACCCCCTACCCCACCTTTCCCCTGGTATCCACTAAACTGTTCTTGGTCCATAATTTTAAATTCCTCATATGAGTGGAGTCAAACACAGATTATCTTTCTCTCGCTGGCTTATTTCACTTAACATAATTCTCTCAAGGTCCATCCATGTTATTGCAAATGGAATGATTTTGTTCTGTTTTGCAGCTGAGTAGTATTCCATTGTATATATGTACCAACATGTGGTACATTTTAACTGACGCATCTGTTTAGTAAATATAAAAATCTCACATCCTGCTTTAAGATTACTTGAAATTTTAAGATAAATTATGCATTATCGTTAAAAGTATACAAAGTCAATAATAGTTTTAGGGTATGATATTAACAGCTACCTCCCCCTACACTCTTCTTCCAATACACTGTCCTCTGCTTGACCCACATGAGTCAGGGAAACTATACTCTCTGAGTGCAGGAGCATTACTAACCATTACTAACTGCAGTTTTCAGGTAATATTACTCAAAATGAAGATAGCCTTTCCTCTCTTTCTAAAATTCGAAGAACTTATTTAGATTTTAACTTGAAATTGCAAAGACATGCAGTTGGGGAAATGTACGTCTTGACCAGAGTAATGTTTGACTTGCTTTTCAAGCTACCACAGAGCCAATAGGTGGATCAGTACCTGATGTGGGGAAAGGACCGCTCCCAACCTCTGAAATCCAAACTTAATACCAGCAAATGATTCCACAGAGCCCATCATTTCTATTTTTGTTCATTCTCTTTCATCTGAAATAACAAAGGGTGATCAGAAGTCTATTACTTGAAACAGGTTTAGAAAACGGAAGACCAACAACTACACTATCAATCTGGATTGATCAACGTTGGGAACGCTTTGCTGATAAGATTTAATTTTGTTATGTGATCTGATGTGCCCTCTCTTTAAAGTACAAATTCATCATTGCCAATAAATAACCCACGTGTTCAGAGTGCTTCAGACCCCGTCTAAGAAATAACTGATCTCAGAAACTACATTCTTTTTGTTGTTCCCTTACATCTATTCAGTGAGTTTCTTTATAAAAATAAAAGTGGACATTTCTTTTTGGTGAGCATTACATGTTTCATTTGCCACTCCCTCTCCACTGTGTGGCTAGCCAGATTCTGCTGAAGGTATTAGACACTTGAAATAAGTGGCTTCTTGGATACAAGCTGCCACAATTGAGAAACAGCCTGTACTCCAACCTCATTTTCAACTGGGAGCATGTTTTCTCCCAGACACAGTATGCTAAACACTAGATTGGTCCACTTGATAATTCCACAGACTATTAAACCTGAAATGCTGGCGCAATTACCACATCACATAACATGTTTTTCCAACCCATGTTGACATGGCTGTGCAATTCCTTAAACTCTTTTGTGGAAATTTAAATTTCCTTTTTGAAATCACTGATTAGGGTGAAAGCCATTCTTGTCTTTGGGGAGCAAAACACCCTCTGTCCTTGATGTATGGGAAGAGAAGGGTATTTCGGGAGATGTCCTGTTGCCTTCTAAGAACTGAATTTCTGCCCCTCTCTTTCC
Source organism: Equus quagga (assembly GCF_021613505.1). Taxonomy (NCBI): domain Eukaryota; kingdom Metazoa; phylum Chordata; class Mammalia; order Perissodactyla; family Equidae; genus Equus; species Equus quagga. The sequence continues at coordinate 9,384,822 of NW_025796728.1, read as the reverse complement.
TCCCCTCTGCTAAGTGCAGTCACCTCCAACCCTAGATATAAGGACTAGCCCACATGGGTGGCGCCACAGTTTTTTTCTCAGAAGTTTTAAAGTTCTGAGTCATGCCTTTTCAACTGGGAGCTACATTTATCTCTTCGATAGCCATGTTTTCTTTTCTCTGGAGACTTAACCTGCACAGTTTCCTAGATGAATACCTTCTTCAAGTCACTCCGGGCCCCTGTACCCTACTGCACATGGGTGTATGCAGGTCTATTTATACTTAGGTTTCAAGATTCCTTGACTTATTAATATTGCATACCCTCCTCACCTCCACTTATGTCTGATCTGATTCTTAAAAACCTTTGAGAATATATTTCTTAGGATTTTAGAGTTCTCTTATTTAGAAATTTTGCTATTGGATTACCTCAGCCTTGTAGAAGCATGTTAGTTTGATAGCAGTGGGCAATATAAGGGTTCTAGAATTTATTATGGCCCACAGAAATCAAATCACGGACTCATGAAAGGAAAGTTTTGTTAGAAAAACCTCAGTCAGTACCCTTTGTGATGGTTAAGGATTTTATGGTAGGAGTGGAGGTAAAAGGTTCTGAAAACTCAACAGAAAAAAGCTACCATTCTTAGCGAGAGAGAAAATAAAAAGCTCTTAAGAAAGCTGCAGATTAAAGCAATAGTACAAATCTGCCGTAGAAATCCTTCCAGAAAAGTGACTGCAGATGTTTAAGACTATTAAAACTACAATTTGTGAAAGAAAGCGCAGCCAGAGAACACTAATTAGACATGTATTCCTGAAGTGTTTTATCTATCGATGGTTTGTTTTTTGGTTACATCAAAAATGTTATTGTATAAAGTGTCTCAGGTAGACAAAATGTCAAAAAATAAGAATTTTATGTAAGAGTTATTACCTCTGCTAATTACATTATGCTACCACGTATGTGAGAACCATGTTACTGAATTTGGGTATCAGTACTGGAATCTTTAGAATAAAAAATATTGAATCTCAAAGTACCTTAGTTTGCACTGCTTTTATTTTGAAAATCTTTTCTATTTTTAAGTTCTGTTGTGCCTAAGAAGAAAAACTAGAAACTCTGCCCAACTCAGTGTGTCCTAATTAATGAATTGTAGTAGAAACAAAATTTTGATAAATACTCGTTTATTTAGTCTTTTGATAAACAGGCATTAAACACATATTTGGCTCTTGCCAGGCACAGTGCTGGGCACTGGGGCTACAAAGACGAAGTGGGCACAGTCTTTGCCATTGAGGGCCACAGTCTAATCAAAATAGACACGCAAACAAATAATCAGCGCACAGAAGAGGGCTCTAGCTAGCTCTTACTGAGTATGTGAAAGTAGATTCATAGAGGAGGTGATCTTTGAGCTGTTTTGAAGGATAACAAGCAGTTTGCCTGGCGGGCACTCTGGGCAGAAGGAACAGCATTTGCAATGATGACGTAAGAAAGAATGTAATGAAATGTAAGAAAGAACACAATAGGAACAGGCAACAATGGTTGCCTAATGTGGCTGGATTCCAGGGGACCTTTGGGGGATTAGCAGGAGAGGAGGCTGGAGAGGCAGGCAGGGTCCAGGCCATGGAAGGTCTTGACCCCTGCTAAGCAGCTTAGGCTTCATCAAAGCCAAGAGAAACTGAGGATTTTAGATAAGGAAGTGGAATGATCAAATGAGCATTTTAGGAAGATCACTCGGGGGGCCGTGGAGTGGAGGGAGTAAATGGGACAGGGTCAGACACCAGTGGTCAGGAAGTTACTACATGGGCTTGAGCAGGAATGTTAATCACACACATATTAAGTGCTAACCATGTGTCAAGACTTGACATATGTCATCTCATTTAATCCTCACCTTGATCCTATAAGGTAGTATATTAATCAAATCAAGGTTATGTTATGCTGTGACAAGAAACAATTACAAAATCTCGGTGGCTTCAGACAACCAAAATAATTCTTTTCTCATGCCACATGTCCCAGCAGGTTGGCCGGGGAGCTCTGCTCCTCGTGGTCACATGGAAACCCAGGATCATGGAGGCTTCATCTCAACAAACACCCCACAGCAGTGAGAAGGGATCATCACAGCAGTGGGCAGGGAAGGTGGTTCTCTGTGTATGGGCCCTGAAAGCTTCCGCGTAGTTGTCACACAGCTACAACCAACTCCAAGGGGGCAGGGGAGTGCAATCCTACCATGTGTCCAAAAGGAGAACAAGAAATATTTAGACAACGCTAATTACTATCACATCCTAGTTTTGAGCATAGAGTAAAAGTGCACATTTCTGACCTGCTTTTAAAGTTGGATGTGGCCATGTGACCTAATCCAGCCAATGAAATGGCAGAATCTTTAAGAACTAGGAGTCTTTTTTTTGGAAGATTAGCCGAGCTAATATGTGCCACCAATCCTCCACCTTTTGCCAAATAAGACTGGCCCTGAGCTAACATCCGTGCCCAGCTTCTTCTACTTTATATGTGAGACGCCTACCACAGCATGGCGTGCCAAGCGGTGCCATGTCCGCACCCGTGATCTGAACGCACGAACCCCGGCCCACCGAAGCGGAACGGGCGAACTTAACCGCTGTGCCACGGGGCAGGCCCCTAGCAGTCTTTAAGAACTAAGAACTAGAGCATAATTTGTCAGGCTCTTGCTTTCCCTGTGCCATGGCAACTGGCCGTATTCCAGATGGTGCCTGCTCCTTTAGCCTGGGTTCCAGAGTGAGAACAGTAGAAAGCAGAGCCCCATTGATGTCCAGGGTGCATGCAGTGTAAGTTGCAGGTGTAAGTCGCTGAGATTTGAAGGATGTTTGTAACCTTCAAACATCAAACATAACCTTCAAACATAACCCAGTTCACCTGGGACTGTCCTAGAGAGACACAGAATATCTCTGCGCAATCTTAAAAATCTCCACAGATAGGTTTTTTATTATTATTGTTCCCATTTTCCAGATCAGGAAAACGACACTCAGAAAAGTCAAAGAATGTGCCCAAAGTTGCACCTAGTAAATGGTAACGCCAAAATTCAAACCCAGGCAATCTGCCTCCTGAAGCTGAGCTTCAAACTATAGCTAGTAAGAGCCTGACATAAAGCATCAAAAGTGGGGATGAATAGGTGGGACTACTAGTTTAGCGACATTTTAAACATAGAATCAAAAAGATCTGTTGGATGATTATGTGAGGATAAAGAAGAAATAAGAATCTAGGATGATCCTAGTTTTCTAACTTGCCACCATTTGAAAATCAAATGGATGGTGACCAGTAATTCAAATGGAGAAGAGATAATGATGAGCAAATTGGGGAGTGTGAAGGTAATGAATTTGGTGTTAGATGCTTTCTTTCAGCACTTTGAAATTGTCATTCCATTGTCTTCTGGTTTCTGACCAGAAGTTGACCACCTTCATATAATTGTTGTCCTGTGTGTAATGTGTTATTGTTCTCTGGCTGCTTCCAAAATTTTCCCTTTGCTTTTACTTTTTGGCAATCTGACACTGATAGGCCTAGGTATGACTTTCTTTGTACTTATATTGCCTGGGGTTCACTGAACTTCTTGGATTTGTTGACATTTTTCATCAACTTTGGTAAATTTTTGGTCATTATTTCTTCAATTATTTTTCTGTCCCATTCTCACTGTCTTCTCCCTGTAGGACGCCAGTTACATATATGTCTAATATTGCCCCACATGTCTCTGAGGATCTATTGATTTTTCATCAATCTTTTTTTCCTCTTCTTCAAATTGGATCATTTCTATTGCTTGTTCTTCAGGTTCACTGACTCTTACTTCTGCCATCTTCCATCTGCTGTTAAGGCTCTGGTGAATTTTGTTGTTATTGCTTTGCTTTTCAGTTCTAGAATTTGCGTTGCTTCTTTTTTATAGTTTCCATTTCTTTCTTTCTTTTTTTTTTTTTTTTGTGGAAGATTAGCCCTGAGCTAACATCGGCTGCCAATCCTCCACTTTTTTTGCTGAGGAAGACTGGCCCTGAGCTAACATCTGTGCCCATCTTCCTCTACTTTATATGTTGGACGCCTGTCACAGCATGGCTTGACAAGCAGTGCATAGGTCCACACCCAGGATCTGAACTGGTGAACCCCAGGCCACTGAAGAGGAATGTGTGAACTTAACTGCTGTGCCACTGGGCCGGCCCCTATACTTTCCATCTCTATGCTGAGATTGTCTATCTATTCCCTACCTATTTACTCATTAAGATATTTTCCTTTATTTTGAACATGTTTGCCTTCAATTCTTTGGCTGTCTTTATAACAGCTTCCTTAATGTCTTTGTCTACTAAACTCAATATGCGAGTAACCTTAGGGTCAACTTGTACTTTCTGCATTTGTTTGCCTTTTTTTTTTTTTTTGCATGTCTAGTGATTTTTTATTGTAATACTAGAGGCTACGGGTGATACATTGCAGAAATTCTGGGTTCTAGATTTTGTTATCTTCCTCTGGAGAGTTCTGATTTTTGTTCTAATAGTTCAATTATTGTCTGGCCACTTTGAACTTGTATAGGGTTATTCTTTTGCTTTGTTAGGGCAGCTATTTGGAAAGTCCAAGATACCTTCCCAAGCCCCTCTAAGTTGGTGTGCTCAACTTTTAAATTCTGTTTCCCTGTGGATCACGTCATGGCTCGGCTTTAGGCTTTGATGGGCTGGTCCAGTGTGGTTCCTCCTCCAGTGAAGTGCTTCTCAAACTTTAGTATGTATCAGAATCATGTGGAGAGCTTGTTAGAACACAAATTTCTGGGCTTCTTCCCCTGAGTTTCTGATCCAGTAGGTCTGGTGAGGGACCCTAGAATTTGCATTTTCAACAGTATGTCTAACAAATTTCCAGGTGATACTGACGCTGCTGGTCTAAAGAAAGCTATTTGAAAAATATTTTTCTAGAACAGTCCTTACTTTTAAAATGTGATCTTTCTGGTGCCCCAGTTGGATGCCTGAGATTTTATTAACAAAGTGTTAATGTGGTTTTCCACTCAGGCTGAGCCAAAACTCCCAATGAGCCCCGCCACTGCTTGAATTCTAATATTACTGAGTGGCTTTCAACACAGAAACTGGTATCAGGTAATCTTTGGATAGTCTTACCTTACACATGTGCAACCCAGCTCTCAGCCAAATACCCACAGGAGACTCCTACCAGGTTGGAGCTGTCCCTCTACAAAGCTCCTTCCTCTCCAGTGCCCTACCTTGCAGATTCCAGCTGCTCAGCTGCCCCAAACTCCAGTCTCTGCTTGCTTATTAGCTCAGTTGGTCCTCCAGCTCACTGCTTCCTGGTCAGGAAATTGCCCTCAGATAAAGAGCCAGAGTGATTCTGGGGCTCACCTCTTGAGCTTCTCTTCTCTTAGGGGCCACACACTTGTGCTGCCTGAAATAGTCGACTCATATATTTTGCCCAGTTTAGTGATTTTTTTTAAATGGTGGATGGGTAGTCTGGTACCAATTTCTACTCTGTCATAGCCAGGGGTGGAAGTCCTGGCTTTAAATCTTTTGAATTTAAGGAGCCTTGGACTATCCAGATAGAGATATCTACAATGAGAAGTTAGCCTAGAGATAAAGGTTTGCAAGGGATCAGTGTGTACATAGTAATTGAGACCAAGGTTATACCTAGGAGGTTATATGAAATGAGAAAAGCAGAGGATCATAGATGGAATCTTAAGGGAACTGCCAATTTTTCATGGATGTGTGAAACAAGAGGGTTGGCAAAAGAGGCACAGAAGGAGTGGTCTAACAGGTGGGAGAAGAGCCACTGTCCTAGAAATCAATGGAGAAGAGTTTTTAAAAGATATTTTGAATTCTTACTCTGGCTCTCTCCTGTGCTAAGAGATTTACACAATTTTTTTTTTTTAATTTTCAAACAACTTACTAAGATAGTACTATTATCAATTTTATTTTATAGATGAAGATGAAGAAACTGACCAGTTAATCAACTAGCTCAAGGTCATGCAGCTGGCAAATGGCAGAGCCAGGACTCGAATCCAGGCATTCTGGCTCCAGTACTCAAAAACTGCACAATAATCTACGTCACTCCAAAATAGGAAAGGATGACAAATGTTGCAGGGCCGTCCAGGAAGCTGAGGATTGAAAAGCGCCTACTGGATTAGGCACTACGGCCACTGTGAACTCAGCAAGAACTCGCTGCAGTCAACAGTAGGTGCTAATGAACTGCTCAACATTATCAGTGCCTAGGCTCAGCTCTTTTGCGCCAGCAGAGTGCCATAAGCACGGCCCCTCCCAGCCCCTGCTTACATTGCCCTCCTCCTCCCACTCCTGCTCCAGACTTGTGTCAGAAAGAGGAGACTCACTCCCTAACTGTAGTCGGGAAAGACAAGACCTACGGCTCCAGCTTCCCAAGGGGGTGAAGAGATGTGTGGGGTGCCTCTTCATAACTCAGCAATTGCACCCAGGCACAGATTTACACACATTTGGAGCTCAACTCAATATCTATGTCCAGCTTAGTCTCAGCAAATCTTCAAGCATTCACAGCTGTCTTCAGGTGCGCAGGGGATTACTGCGGAGAGATGTTGATCGGCTGTTCTCCATGTCTCCTGTGGGCAGAACAAAAGGAAAGAGGCTTAAATGTCAGCAAGGGATTTAAATGTAAGTGAGAACTCTGTGAGGCAGGGAGGTCCTGTGTACACAAGCAAGAGTTTCCAGCCTTTTTGTCTTATTTAGCCCTAAATATCCCCTTTGCCATCGTACTACCTCTTTTTGTTTATTAAAACAAAAAATACAAAAACAACAATAACAGCAAATGCTTATATAGTTCTTACTTTGTGCCAGACACTGTTATTAAGTTTTCTACTCCTATTTACTCATTCACTACTCACAACACGATGAGATAAATACTATTACCATCCCCATTTTACAGATAAGGAAACTGAGACACAAAGTGTGTGAATAACTTGCTAAAGGTCACACAACCAACAAGTGGCAGAGCCAACGTTTGAAGCCTCGTGCCGAAGTCCATCCTTTTAACTACTACCCTATATTGCACTAGAACAGAATTCAAGATAAGGCAAAGCATGGAGAGATGCTACCAAATTGGCAGGGAGGCTGTAGTAGATTGTTACAAAATGGCCCTAAATGAACCATGCCTCCCTGAATTCATGCCCCTGTGTAGTCCTCTTCCACAGTGAATCTGTGCCACCATAATAACTCACTTGATAATAAAATATGATGGAAGCAATTTTCTGGAACTTCAAGCCCAAGGCTTAAGAGGTCTGCAGCTTCTGCTTTCTCTCTCAGAACCCAGCTGCCCTGTAAAGAAGACAAGGCTGTCCAGCTGTTGAGAGAGGCCACATGTAGAGAGAAGCCTTGGAGGTTGAGAGGCCATGGGGAGAACAGAAGCACTTCAGCTAAGCGCCAGGACCAAAGTGGTAAATAGAGCCATCTGAACCGTCCCAGGAGACACCCCATAGGACAAAGATGAGCTGAACCTGCGGAGTCCTGTCCCAAATCTGGACTCTGAAAGGGTTGTAGTTTTAAGTCACTAAATGTTTCTTTTTCATTGTGGTGAAATATATATAACATGAAATTTACCATTTTAGCTATTTTTAAGTGTACAACTCTGTGGCATTAAGTACATTCACAGTGTACAACCATCATTACCATCCATCTCCAGAACTTTTTCATCATCTCAACAATATCCCCCCATTCCTCTCTCTTCCCAGGCCCCTGGTAACCACTGTTCTACTTTTTGTCTCTGTGAATTTAAGTCAATAAGTTTTAAGGTGGTCTGTTAGGTACCAATATATAACTTTATATAGACACTGATAGGTTTAATAATCTTCTTTTAGAACATATTAATGTTCGTTTAGTTTATTAAATACCAGAGAGTTGTAGAAGCATCAGCAAGCCTCCCAGAGCTTTGGTTTGCTTTGTCGTTTGTACATTTAATTCTAATGTGTCATGGCCGACAGTGTTATAGGTAAAATTATAATTATACCTAACATTTACTTTACAGTTGAGAGACCAGTTTCTCATTTAATATACCATTTGCCTTTCACAATAGCCTGGTGAGGTAGAATTAGTTTCTTCATTTCACAGATCAGGGGACTGAGGATCAAAGGGTTTAAGAGACTTGCTCAAAGTCATAGCATAGAGTAGAACAGACTGGTCTGCAATCATTTATTGATAACTCCTATTTGGGAAGGGAGATGGAGAAGGGACCCAAAGACAACTCAGCAGCTTGAAAGAGGAGACACAGGGGCCGGCCCAGTGGTGCAGCGGTTAAGTTGGCACATTCCGCTTCGGTGGCCTGGGGTCCACTGGTTCAGATCCCAGCTGTGGACATGGCACCCCTTGGCAAGCCATGCTGTGGTAGGTGTCCCACATATAAAGTACAGGAAGATGGGGATGGATGTTAGCTCAGGGCCAGTCCTCCTCAGCAAAAAGAGGAGGATTGGCAGATGCTAGCTCAGGGCTGATCTTCCTCAAAAAAATAAAAAATAAAAAATAAAAGAAAGAGGAGACACAAGCCAGGTCCTCAAAGAACATCTGCTCTCCTAGGGCACACCCATGGATATGCCCACAGTAAAGTCCTTTAATCATGCTGAGTACCAACCAAGATGGCTCCCAATGAAATGTTTTATATGGTATGGCTGGGTCCCACATTAAGAAACAAATATGCTTGGCTGTATTTTGGGCATCAGTAGCATGAGGAGGTAAGCCAGGTACATCCTCATTGAGTAAGGCCACAGAATCACATCTCATTCATAAAAGTGACATAAAATCAATTCAGTGGGTCAGAAACTATATATTTTTTCAAATAATATACAGCAGAATTCATTGAAATAGTAAAAGTGAGTGTTTTTCTATGGAATTTATTTCAGTTATATATGTATACACATTCTTGCATCTTCATAGTCATGTTATTTGGGATTTGGGTCACAATAGGAAATGCACTTCTTACTGTGGTGAAAGCATTTGAAAACCACTGCCCTACCCCACTTCTCTCCTGGCCATAGCTTTCCGCAAAATGCAGAAGTATTCTGCAATCTCTGGGGAAGCACAGCCTGTCCACATGCACTGGCCTTGTGCAAACAGTAGAAAAAAGACAGATTTTATTTTAGCACAAGGACAATACTTCAGAGGCCAAGATGGAATGACTGAAATGTTGCATATAAAATTTTGCCCGTGTGCCCAAGATGATTTTGTGACACAGAGACATGGTGACACAATGCTGAAAGCACTGGGTTAGATATAGAGAAACCGAGGTTCCAGTCTCTACTCTCCATCAAACTCCACCGAGGTTCATATATCTATAATCATGAAACTTACATCACTTTACTCTCATGAATTAAACAATAAACTGTACTCATTTATGTTCAAGGTATGACAGCAAAGTCACGGCATCTCAATCACATATAAAATTTTGTCCCTATAATTAAGACATGTACATAAGAAGGTAGATGGAATTCCTTGCGAATTAAAAGCACATGATCATGGTGATTCTTTACCCTAAGCTGAGGAAACATGAACTCCTTTATGGCAATCCTGGAGCCTATGCAGAGGGAGGGGAGCTGGGCCAGTGACCACTGGCAGCTCCTAGACATTAAGAAAGGCTCGACGGCAGAAGAGAAGGAGGCTGACATTGCCATTTTCATCTAAGGGGGAAAAAAGTTGTAAAGCCTCAGCAATCACAGCTCTGCTCCTGCCAATATCAGCAGGGAGACAGGTGCAGAGAACTCTTCCAGCCTTAGACGTGGCCCAAGAAATCCCAGAAGCCTGTGCTTGTTGACATGCTGGGCTGAATCTGGGGCATTTCCAGGTGTACGCAAATGGGTCTGTGAGTAACATGGGAACTTAGCAGCTTTGTTTGCAACTTAAGAGTAGAAATAGTTTTTCATCAAACAGAAAACATCCTTGTCTATTTGAATTTCAAACAAAGTAATGCTGTTCGGAAACTGATATAAGCAAATTCATTTTCATTGGGGGAATCCACATCTTTGTTCAATTTAGGGAGAGTAAAAAGGAATTGTTTGAATTGCTTCATTTATATTTTCTCATGGTATAGGGAAATGTATGTGATTTGATGACTAATTTTTTTCGTGGAAACTTTTTTTAGACCATATTCAAACAAGATGCCATTTAATGGACTTGAATAGAGTCTAACTCTCTGGATATGCTAAAAAAACACAGAAGGGCACAATTGAAGGAAAAGTAACAAAAAAATTTATTAGAGGGCAATGAATTATATTATTAGATCAGTGACTCCTTCCCTCCCCCCAAATGAACCCCAAGCCCTGCTTATCTCAGTGAACCAAAGGAAATTTAATCTAAGCCTCTACTATATATTCAGTACATTCTGGCTGACATTTTAAACCCTGTTAGAAATTTGGTTGGCTCCCAAGCACATGCAATACTAGAATGGAGAAATAGGATAGATAACTATCTCATTTTCCTTTCTCTCCCAGACATTGACAATGATTCTTTGTAAAATGTCTCAGGACACTGAAGGAAGCTATTGACAAATATTTTGCAGAAATTCGTCAAGAGCTGATTATTGTGATTTATATAATGTGGATATTACATTTCCCATGCTTCATGTGTTGCAAGATTAAAATATGCAAGGAAGACAATGGGATCTATAAGCTGCCAAATATATGAACAACCAGGAATCAAGGTGCATGTTTGAAGAGTGGTGTTTTCAGCTCCCGAGAGACAAAATGATGACCTCAGGTGACACAGGCAGAACCACAAGATACACACTGATCCCCTCCCAACGAGAGCAAACATTAACCAGCAAAATGGGAGAAACCTATAACTCCATCTAGTTGCTCAGAAATCCTTGCAAATGTGCCAATTTAAGCAGGATGTGCCATGATAGAGTTCTACGCTATGCAGATAGGAATAGCACAGACACTTGAAATTCACAGATAAACGAAAGCCCTTATGTCAGCAATTTAGTTTTACGAAGGCACAGCTGTAACCAAGGCCAACACTGTAGGCAAGATCTCTGCCTCTTCCCCATCCCCATCCTGCAAAGGAATCATGAAGTGCGTGAATAAAGAAGCCAAGGTCATGGCGCAGTCCCAACCTGGAGGCTAACCCTTTGGAAATTGACCACTGCAGTGCCGTAGGCAGACTCCCTTACAGCCTCACGCAGCACAGCAGATTGGCCTGACTCATCTCAGAACCAACCGCCCAAGACAATTTTAGGTTTTTTCTTTGATAAGTCTCAATTCTTTTTAATGTGTGGGAAGGGGCATATAGATCATTTAATTCTACTTGCCATAGTGTTTTTATTTGGGATTTCACCTGTGCCCATCTATTCTTTTTCCTAGAAACAGGAGACCAATCTCACCACTTCTCTAGATCTGCACGATAATCTCATGCTTGCAAATGACAAATGAACACTAGGTTAAAGTCTCTCTCATACTCAACAGAGATGATGGTGATGACATTTTCTTTCAAAACATTGTACTTTGCATGTCAATCTTACTTAAACTATTTGCTTAGGTTAAAATTATGTGGAGTATATTTTTCAATCATTTCTGGATGCACACTTATTTAAAATAAACATATATATGCTTATATACATATAACACACAGATATATACACAAAGGAACCATTTTTTAAAAGTAAAGTCCTTTTGAGAGCCATAATTTCAACTAGTTACCATGACTGTGTGAAGCCATCTTTTTTTGATTAAGATAACTTAAATGATTAAAGGTAGTTAATTTGTCCATGCCATAAAAACACACCAATAACTGAAAATCTCTCTACAGACAACAGGTAGCGTGCTGATGGTCTCCATAGAAATACAAAGTCCAAAAGTGCATTGAGCTTCCTTTTCTTGCCTCTGTTGGACTTTCTTTCCATTACTGGGTGAAGAAAGATCACCTGTTCATTTTGTCAGGCATTTGAGAGATGCCACCATTATGTTCCTGTTCATAACAATCTCTATGTAGGAATAGTATTGTAGAGTTCGCAAAACACAGACCTATTATTGTCTAATGATCCCCATAGCATCCCTGAGAGGTTGGGCAGAGCAGGAATTGTTATTCCCATTGGCAGACGGGAAATCGAAGCCAGAAGAGGTTTAATTACTTGTCGGAGGCTATGACACACACCACATCATGAACTGGGATTCAGACCTAGACCTTCTGATTCCTAATCCACCCTCTTGCTCTACTTTGTACTTCAAAAAAAGAAAAAAAAAAGAAAGAAAGATACTGGTGCTTTTGAGACAGACTAAAAATCATATCTGCTCCTATAAAATCTAAAAACAATAAACAGCTTACCAGGTGAGTTTCACGTATGTGGCACCTCTGTGTTAACAGGCAATGTGGGAGCACTCACCACAGGACTGGCAGTCCCCGCGTTGTGGGGCCGGGATGAAGTCTCTGCAGTGTATGGGGGGACAGTTTTATGGTCTGGCAGCAGCTGCCCTGTGTGCATCCTTGGAGGAGCTCCAAAGCTCTGCAGTTGGGCCACAGACACCAAATGTTCCCCCCAATCCACCCTCCGTGGTCCTAGCTGTCCTGGTCTGCTCCCTCACCCTCTGGTAAAGCATAAGAATGGGGAGGAGGTAGCTGGCGCTGGAAAGAGTTGGTACTGGGTGAAGGGTTGGCACAGCTCGTTGTGGACACTTGAGTTTGGTAAAGAAGTAGATGGGAGAGATTGGCCACAATTCTTGGAACTTCCCCCAAGGGAGGGTGCAGGAAGCTTTTGCACAAAGTAACAGAACATGAAGTGCTGGTCCTGGTTCCCCAAACCATAGTCAGTGAGCTGGGGAAGAAGTTTGAGAGGTCATCAAGTCCATCCCTCATTCATTCATTCATCTATTCATTCAACAAATAATTATTGAACACCTACAGTGCTGAGGATATAACAGGGAACAAATCTAAGTCCTTGCCCTCATAGAGTTTACATTCTAGTGGGGAGAGAAAAAGCAAGCCAATAACATAGCTGGTAATAAGTGCTGTGGAGAACAGGAAAGCGAGGTAAGAGGAAAAGGGACTCTTGGGCGGACAGGAGGTACTATCTAATATATGTCTGTTAGGGACTGATAAGGTGCAGCCCACTGATAATGACATTTGCACAGAGACTTGAAGAAAATGAGGGAAAACCTGTGGGGATATCTGATGAGAAGAGAATTCCAGCAGAGGGACAGCAGGTCAAAAGCATTGGCACAGAGAATGCTTGGCATGTTTAAGGAACAACAAGGAGGCCAGTGGGGTTAAAGAGGCATTAGGGGGAAAATTGTAGGAGCTGAGGTCAGAGAAACGGTGGGGCCCAGATCACAGAGGGCCCTATAGGCCAGGGTTCGGCTTGAGTAGGATGGGGGCCCACTGGAGGGTTCTGAGCAGGGAAATGATAGGATTTGACTTTTTAAAGTATCTTTCTGGCTGCTGTGTTGGAAAACATCTGGGGCTATGCCCTGGAACATGATGAAAATCTACTTCATTCTTGAAAGATCTTATTTATTACTCAGTCGTCCTCATATTTTCCAAATTGGTTTCCATGCTTCTCCCCAGACAGGTTTTCATCCATTTGTTTTATTTCCAATCATTAGATTCTTTAAAATACTTTGATCTTGTCATCATCCCTTTTCAACCCCCAACTTAAAAATTTTCAAATGGCTTTCACTTGCTCTTAGGAGAAAGTTCAAACTCTGTCTTCTGGCCTAGAAGGTCCTGTAAGACTTAGCCCCTGCCCACCTCTCTCCTTTTGGACTCCCCTCTATCTTCCTCTTACTACACATTTGTCTTTTTTCAGTTCTTTCAAGTGCAAGGCCTTCCTCCAAGACAATTTCTTCTTCCAGTGCTCTTCCCATGTCTGCATGATTCATCCTTGTATATTCCGTGTCTAAGGGCTTCAGAAATTTGTTGATTAGTTAATTCATCAATCAAATATGGTACAGAAAATGAGGTCAACTCTGAGCCCACTGTGCAGAGTTATTTCTGTTTTGGAAGAAAGCTCAGATTACTATTACTGAAATTCTATTCAGTATTATTTTAGATTACGTGAATTCATTTTGGAGTAATATGTGATTTTAATAAATTATATGATTATGTTTTGGAATACCTTTCCTAGATGTTATAATTCTAATTCACCTTCCCATATCATTGTAGCATGATAAATTACATGAAAAATCTTGTTAAATAAAGACTTGTCTGTCACAAATTTTAGTGTGGCTCTTTATCTACTATGGATTTCCCCATTTTGATATCTTATTAGCAATCTGAGAAACTCATTCTCCCTCTGTTACTAGCGCTTTATTATGTTGTCTAATTCTTTGTTGATCTCTTTTAAAATTCTGGAGTCATGCTGTTTAATACGGTACCCCAGCCACACACGTGGCCTTAAATTTTAAGTTAATTAAAATTAAATTTTAAAAAGCTATTCCTCAGTTCACATGTGGCTAGTGGCTACCACACTGGATAGTCCAGATATTGAACATTTCTATCATTACAGAAGGTTCTGTTGGACAGCATTGTTCTAGAGTCTACTTTTCACATCTCCCTAGTGTTTTGACTTATCTTCTATTTCTAAGGAGATTTCTGCAACAGGGTGGCAATAACCCTGTCAATTGCCTTTCTGTCCAAGCAGTGTGGTAAGAAAGCACTATATATTTATACATGTTATCTTATTCATTCCTCATAGGATTAAACTATGAGCCAGCTCAGGGAGGCTATTCTATAACTAGCACTGTAATAAATCAGAAATGTGACGCCCAATAATTTAGGTTTCCATATTCAACTCCTTAATCAACAGACAAAATGTAAACTAGTCCCAAACCCATTAGATTACAGAGACCTCTAGTGCACATAAAAGACAATTCTTGCCAGTGTGGATCTACGTCGTTTCAGTATCTGGAGGGCTTACGAGTTCAAGTACCACAAGGCATGAACTCTGAGGCCTAGACAGTCAGGAGACATTCAAAACTGGAACCAAGCAATGCATGGGCATAGCGTTCTTTACTGAAGAAGATCAATTTATCCTTTACCATCTGAGTCATAAAATGTTTAATATGTCCTCCAAGAAATGGTCTGCTTTAGAAAATTATATACTCAGACACGTATGTATGAGCATGCAGACACACAAATGGAGACAAGAACAAGATGGGAGATGTTTTGCAAGCATAGAAAGCAGAAAAAAAAAAAAACCTTCAAAATATATTTTAAATGATACTTAATAAATATATCCACATAAGTTAGCCTAGTCGTTGGTGGCTGAGAATAACCAACATAGTTGTAAGTGATGGAGAAAGCTGCAGAGTGAAAGGCAATTCCAAATAACTTCATGTAACAAAACCTTTATTTATTTATTTTTCTCACCAAAACCTCAGTACATAGTTGTATATTCTAGTTGTACATCCTTCTAGTTCTTCTGTGTGGGACACTGCCTCAGCATGGCCTGACGAGCGGTGTGCAGGTCTGCACCCAGAAACTGAACTGGCGAACCCTGGGCCTCCAAAGCGGAGAGCATGAACTTACCCACTACACCACCAGGCTGGCCCCCAAAAATCCCTTATTTGAGCATCAGAAAATGATGAACGATTTATTTTTGTCAACAGAAAGTCAGTTTTTCTTCACTCCCACTAACAAGTAGTAAATAAATATTTAAAAGATATTGGTTTGAAGCAAAGCCACCAAATCAAAACCTGTGGAGTCCTCATGTCTTGGCTTGGCTCTAGTGCTAAATACGTTGACTGCCATTTTACAGATGGGAAAACTGAGGCTCAAAGAAGCTAAGTACTGTATTTCCTGGTTAATAAGTGGTGGAATCAAAACTGAAACCTGGGTCTCATCAACTCAGGAAGTCCATTCTGATTCCTTATCAGGCAGCATTGACTGACTCATCTTTCTTTGATTTTTGCGGTTAAATTCTGAATGAAACCCAAAGAAAAGAACATCAACTTAAAAAACTAAAGTTATACTTGAAGGAAGCAGCCAGGACATTTTTGATGCAAGAGAAGATTAGTTTACAGACTATGTTTCAATCTAAGAATTGTTTTTACTTATTTAAAAACCTACGTATATTTTCAGTCATAGAGTTTAATAAGGTTCTTCATCCATTAAACAACTTAAAGCAATTTATTTTCGCCAATAGGTAAGCAGACTTTTTCTAGAAAGGACCAGTTAGTACACGTTTTAGACTTTGAGGGCCACTTGGTATTTGTCACACCTGCTCACTTCTGCCATTGTAGCATGAAAGCAGCTTTAGGAAATACATAAACAAATTAGCCTGGCTACGTCCACCTTATTCATGGACTTTGAAATTTTAATTTTATATAATTTTGTATGCCATGAAATATTATTCTTCTTTTGATTTTTTCCCAACCATTTGTAAATATAAAAACTAATCATAGCTCATGGACTATATAAAAACATGTGGTAGGCTGGATTTGTCTTGTGGTCCATGGGTTGCCAGCACCTAGTCAAGAGCATAAAATTAAAATCTGAAAAAATGAAGAAACTTGTCTAAGAAAATGCAAGACCCAGGACTATGCTCTACTTTTTTCTGCTAACTCAGCTTAATGGGTTGTATCTTATCATAAAGAAATGAAAATAATGAAAGCCACAGTATCATTTAATTATATGTAAAGAAGGGGCATTTTAAGACCATGAGACAGGGCCACTACGAAACATTCTTAATAAAAGCAACGTCAGAATGTCTGCCATTATTACTCCACATGTCTTATCTACAAGACAATAGCAAAAACACAATACACTCTTCCTATTTGCAATGTTTCCTTCCCAACACCACAAAATCGTGTTCTACTGTTAACTGCAAACTCTGCAAATATTAATCTAAGGGGAACAGGGAGAGGTGAGCAGTAGTTCAAACTTTTAAATTACAGTATTTGTTGTCCCAACCTGGAATTAGTGGATTTATTTATTTATTTATTTATTTAAGATTTTATTTTTCCTTTTTCTCCCAAAGCTCCCTAGTACATAGTTGTGTATTTTTAGTTGTGGGTCCTTCTAGTTGTGGCATGTGGGACGCCACCTCAGCGTGGCTTGATGAGCGGTGCCATGTCCGCGCCCAGGATTTGAACCAGCGAAACCCTGGGCTCCTGAAGCGGAGTGCTTGAACTTAACCACTCGGCCACGGGGCTGGCCCTGAATTAATGGATTTAAGAGAAAGATTTGCTTTAGTCTTCTCCATAATGGATAATTTATGGATATTTTCTATATAATTAACATACCATTACTTTGACGATTTGCTAATTGGGCTCCTCTCTTACCTCATTCAATATTGACTGAGGGTTTACCATGTACCAGACGCTATTTTAGGCTCTGAGTGTATTGTACAGAGGCGTGTACAGTATAAAGTTCTCCACGTTCACCAACTTTAGCTACAGTCCATTATCATCATGCTCTTTATATGACAATCAACAAAATGTCATAATAAGAGTTACCTGATTAGTTCATTCTTTATTATAAAGTGCTTTGAAACTTAAGGAACAATATTAACATCAATTCAAATCAATAAGCAGTCACTATTTGCAAGGCAAACTATAAGCAGTAGAATTTTAAAAATATTTTGCAATAATATGTCTGCTCAACTTTCCAATAAACTCCAAGAACTTCATTCCGATTTTCCCTCTCTTCCACCTGTTTCATTTCTTCCCACAGTCTCTATGTTAACAGGTTGAGGAAACCTGACCACGACAAAGTACATAACCAGTTTAAGCAGGGGAAGTATCAGGGTCAGAACCCAGAGCTTCTATTTTTAAGAATCCTTTACACGTTATCTCCTGAAATAAAAATTTAAGTAAACCATTAATCAGAAAAGCAGCTCCAGATGTACAGTGAGCTCTGTCACACACAATATTTCTGTTTAAAGCGAGCAAAAACAGGAAACTTTTTTTCCCTTTTCGCTTTCATTCTACAAACATAAAAAACTAGAAATACCAGATGGACCTGGAGGTAGTTAATACACAGCAAGTTGAACTTTTTACATGCAAGATCACTTTATTTGCACAATAAACAGCTATAATGGGAATGTGACGACTTAGCTAAGCTACTGGGTTAGACGGTTGACTTCTCCTTGAATAAATTCTCATTTTTGTCTTTCTATTGCTTCGGTCCCCATCTCCTGGCTCAACCACTGAAATGACATTGCTCGTAAAACTCATGCCTTTGTTAGCATCCTTTTTCTACTTTTGATTTATAGTTTGGAGTAGCCACTGTTTTGATATTTTTGCCAAAGCACTTAGTGGCAAATTAAGGGACAAATGCCGCGGGGGAGCTCAAGGTGGGGGTAAGAGCACACATGACCCGTTCAGCATGTCCTGGCTCATCCCAAAACCCCAAGGTTTGCTTCAAGGGTGAAAACCTGAAATCACGATGATCCACGGCTGGTGAAGGGCCGCCATCATCATCCGAACCTAGCTTGGCAGATCCTGAGAAATTGTGTTTTCATGTAAGTTTTCAAGTTGGTTACAGGTCAGCACAAGGAATTTTTTTGTCAAAATCAGCTTCTGGACTGGAGCTAACCAGGACCTGGTGATCTGGTAGATACTGAAACTGACATAGTACCCTTCAAACACAGTGAGCAAAGGGATGGGGCCTGTTCAGTGACCACACATAAGCAGTCCTCTCCCGAAAACACATTTTAAGTCCCGCTGCACCCAAGCCTACACTTGCTGGATTTGTAATCTCTTTTGACCTACAGATCTCTTTACTCATTCTAAGACTTAAGTTTTTAAAAGAATAAAATATATATAATTTAAAAATAAATCCTATTGAAATACTGTCATCAATTTTTTGTTTTGGGGGGAAGATTAGCCCTGAACTAACATCTGCTGTCAATCCTCCTCTTTTTGCTGAGGAAGACTGGCCCTGACCTAACATCCATACCCATCTTCCTCTACTTTATATGTGGGATGCCTACCACAGCATGGCACACCAAGCGGTGCCACGTCCACACCCGGGATCCGAACTGGCAAGCCCTGGGCCGCTGAAATGGAACATGCGCACTTAACTGCTGCACCACCCGGCTGGCCCCAATGTCATCAATTTTTTTACATGTAGTAATGTATGTGCTTCCCTATTAACACATTAAATAACAAGATCGGGGTTCTAATAACTATATAAATCTGAAGTAGCTTAAATGATAGTTCTAAGACATCTGCAACAACTGTAATGAGACGTACAAATGTCTGTGATTTCTTTTAGTGAAAAGTCAGGTACTGCTAACCCTAGGGTGGTGTATTGCCTACATCATTACTAAAGGACATGCTAACTTTTATTTACAGGTTAGTGACAGCAAAACCTAATTTTTTCATCCAAGATCACCCTGAATTCTATCAATGCACCCCAAGCAAACAATCCATGCCAGGTTTGAAAACAAGTTAAAACCCAGCTAACAGAGTGAAAGACCCAGCTACCGACTATGAAGAAAATTTCCAGGCTAGGGATGTCCCTTCTTTTCCAACCATTTGATTTGCAAATCTCAGTCCTAGTTACCCAGTAAAAGATTACTGCTGCCCACGTTGTGTCCCAGTGATCTGTTCCTGTGGGTTCCAAGTGTGCGCTGGTGTTTCTGAGTGTAAGAAAGCACCCCCACAGAAGCGCTCTTTCTAAAAGAGACATGCCACACAAAGACAATTATTCAGATAATTTACTGTAAAATCTCCCTGAAATTTTGGGAAAAGTAGGACACTTGTCTTACTGATTTATACCATCAATGATTCTGCTTTCAGGTCCTTTAATTGTGGAAAAATGCCTCAGTTAAAACTCCTTGTACTCCCACCAAATACTCCTTTCATGAACCTACAATTAGAGGCCAACAGATGATGTTCTAGAAAAGCTTATCTTTGGGGTGATTAAGATTGGGCCAAAGTAAAAGTACTGAGGATTACAATCTTGGAGTCATCTTCACTACTAGATTTTCAAAATTTCTCTTATTAGCTGAAATGAAATAGAGAATGGTAAAGACAACTGTTATTATTGCCAGAAATTATAGCAGCACTAACAACGACAATATCAATTAAGTCACTACCCTCATACAGTGAAAATATTACCATAAAGCTTAGCAAGAGGGACTTTTAAGTCTTAAACGTAGGCAGTGATTGTTTTTTTGTCAAAGTAAGTTCAAAAACCTCAATTAATGGATGAGGAAACATAATTTCATTTATATTGCTGATTGAAAAAGAAATGCTGCAATAAATCAGTCAAAAGAAATAGCAGTATGAAAGTATAATGTGTAACTGCTTTTATAAATGATCGATACAGTTAGTGTTGCTACCAGAGTGACCTTTGTATATGGCTGTGTGTGTACAACGCAGCAAAGAATGAGTAAATGATTTTAACAGTTTTCAAGGACACAACTGCTTAGGTAGACAAAGAGAGCACTGTGCTTTATTCTAAAGGCAAGTGCAAATCCAGACAGTTAGCTCAAATCAAAAAATGCTTTCACAATAATTATCACTCATGTAAATAAAGCTTCACTTTTTAAGGTACTGATGTAAACTGGGGCCTCATTCTTTGAAAATAACATCTTGCTTAACTTGAAAAGTTAAAGAAACTATAGAAAGTTGTGTTTGATATAAACCTTGACATTTAGACTGGG
Source organism: Equus quagga (assembly GCF_021613505.1). NCBI lineage: Eukaryota > Metazoa > Chordata > Mammalia > Perissodactyla > Equidae > Equus > Equus quagga. The sequence continues at coordinate 9,364,309 of NW_025796728.1, read as the reverse complement.
GCGATCTGAATTCTAGCTACAGCTGTCGAGAATCATAAGCAAACAAGTTGCCAGCTATCTACAAGCTTCCTGATAACCCAAACCATCTGGAAATTGCTTGTTTCATAAGGAAATGTGTTAGTTAAGTGCAAAACTGTTGATTTCATTTAAAACTGTGACAAAATACAATTTGTAAAATTATAAAATTGACAAAGTTTATTTTGTCTTTTAGTATTACTCGCTACATTCTCTTGCTTTCAATTAACTGAAAAACCAATGAACTTCTCTGAAAAAAGTAGCAGAAATAAGATTTAATGTGAAAGTCACACTCATAAATAAAATGTTATATTAATTAGAAATTGACTCCTCTGTGCCCTCTACTTCAAGCATTCCAAAATAGTAACATTTTGCAATAATTGTAAGCTGTTTTGGTTTATAATTTTCTGGTTCAAGCATAAGTAAACAAAAATATAATGTGATGAATAAGTACAGCGAGGTTGCAGGATCCAAGATCAATATACAAAAATCAATCATATTTTTGTGATATACAAGCTACTATGAAAATAAGAAATTATTCTACTTATAACAGCATCAAAAAGAATAAAATACTTGTGAATATTTTTAAAAAAGAAGCGTAAAACTTATACTCTGAAAACTACAAAACATTGTGGAAAGAAATTAAAGGAGATCTAAATAATGGAAGGAAATCCCATGTTCAGGATTGCAAGATGATATTGTTAAGATGGCAGTACTCTCTAAATTGATTTTCCGACTCAACACAATCTTTATAAAAATCCCATCTGGTTTGGGGCTGGCCCCGTGGCTGAGTGGTTAAGTTCGCGCGCTCCGCTGCAGGCGGCCCAGTGTTTCGTTAGTGCGAATCCTGGGCGCGGACATGACACTGCTCATCAAACCATGCTGAGGCAGCATCCCACATGCCACAACTAGCAGGACCCACAACAAAGAATATACAACTATGTACCAGGGGGCTTTGGGAAGAAAAAGGAAAAAATAAAATCTTTAAAAAAAAAAAAAAATCCCATCTGGTTTATTTGTAGAAATGGACATTTATCCTAAAATTTATATATGAACTCAGAGGACCTAGAATGGCTAAAACAATCTTGAAAAAAGACGGACAAGGTTGGAAGACTCACATTTCTCGATTTCAAAACTTACTACTAAGCAACAGTATTCATGACGGTGTGGTACTGGCATAAGATACACATGTAAATCAATGGAATAGAATTGAGAGTCCAGAAATAAACTCAGATATTTTGGTCAGTGGGTTTTTGACAAGAGTTTCAAGACCATTCAATGGGAAAGGACGGTCTTTTTTTTTAACAAATAGTGCTGGGATAACTGGGAATCCACATGCAAAAGAATGAACGTGGACCCCTACCTCAAATAATACATAATAATTAACACAAAATGGATCAAAGCCCATAAAGTAAGAGCTAAAACTATACAATTCGGAAGAAAATACAGAAGTAAATATGTGTGACATTAGATTAGATAAATTTCTTAGATATGACACCAAAAGCACAAGCAACAAAAGAAAAAATAGACAAATTAGACTTCATCAAAAGTTTAAATACACATGATCAAAAGTAAAAACTTTAGGGGCTGGCCCCATGGCATACTGGCTGAGTCCCACATGCTCTACTTCGGCAGCCTGGGTTCGTGGGTTCAGATCGTGGGCGCAGACCTATATCACACATCAAGCCATGCTGTGGTGGCCACCCACATACAAAATAGAGGAAGACTGGCACAGATGTTAGCTCAGAGTGAATCTTCCTCACCAAAAAAAAAAAAAAGCAAAAACTTTAATGATGCAAAGAATACTATCAAGAAAATGAAAAGACAACCCACAGAATGAGAGAAAATATTTTCAAATCATACACATGATAAGGGACTTGTATCCAGAATACATAACGAACTTAATAATAAGACAAAAACTCCAATTTAAAAATGGACAAAGGATCTGGATATTCCCCAAATGGACATTTCTCCAAAGAAGATATACAAATGGCCAATAAGCACATGAGAAGATGCTCAACATCATTAGTCATCATGGAAACGCAAATAGAAACCACAATGAGATACCACTTCACACCCACCAGGACGGCTAAAATAAAAACGAAACAAAACAAACAAAAAACAGAAAATAACAAGTGTTGATGAGGATGTAGAGAAATCAGAACCCACATACACTGCTGGTGGGAATGCGAAATGGTACAGCCACTGTGAAAAACAATCTGGCAGTTCCTCCAAAGTTAAACGTAGAGTTACCATTTAACCCATCAATTCACTTACTTGTAGGTATATAGCCCAGAGAATTGAAAACATATGTCCACACAAAAACTTACACGTGAATGTTCACAAAAGCATTATTCATAATAACCTAAAAGTAGAAACAACCTAAATGTCCATTAACTAATAAACGCACAAACAAAATGTGATTTATTCAAACAATGCAATACTATTTGTCCAGAAAAAGGGTTGAAATACTGATACAGGCTACAGCACGGATGAAACTTGAAAACATTATGCTAAGTGAAAGAAGACAGTCATAAAAGATCCTATATTATATGATTCCATTTATGTGAAATGTCCAAAACAGGCAAATCTACAGAGATAGAAAGTAGATTAGTGGTTGCTTAGAGCTGGAGCAGATGAGGAGGTTGTGGGAGCGATAGCTAAAAAGTACAGGTTTTTGGAGGGAAATGATGAAAATAGTCTAAAATTCATTATGGTAAAGGTCGCACAACTCTGTGAATATAATAAAGGCCATGAATTGTATACTTTAAATGGGTGAATTGTATGGTAGGTGAATTATATGTCAGTAAAACTGTTACAAAAAAATATAACACGACTCAAATGCCCATTGTGTTGGTATCAGACACATTACTAGGTTCTTATGAAAAAGATCTAAGGTGCATTCATTCATTCATAGGCACAGAATAAGAAACAGGAGGAGAAGCAGGTTTGTGGATAAAATCAGTTTGGGACGTGCTTAGTTTGAAAAGCCAGTGAAATATAACTTCTCCCCTGATGTAATAATGACTTATATTACAAGCAATCAGAGATATAAATCATTATTACATCAGGGGAGAAGTTTGTACTGTACTTATAGATCTGGGGTCGTTTGCATAAGCTTATAGCAGTTAAAATTATGAGTGTAGAAAATTTGTAGGGCAGGATTTTTTGGGGTAATTGTGGTAAAATACACATAACATAAAGTTTACCATCTTAACCATTTTTAAATGTACAGTTTAGTAGTGTTAAGTATATCCACATTGTTGTGCAACCAATCTCCAGAAGTTTCTCAACTTGCAACACTGAACCTCTATACCCATTAAACAACTGCTCCCTATTTCCCCTTCTCCCCAGTCCCTGGAAACCACCATTCTGCTTTCTGTTTCTGTGAAATTTGACTAGATACTTCATATAAATATTTGCTTTTTTTATTGTTTATTTATTTATTTATTTTTGAGGAAGATTAGCCCTGAGCTAACATCTGCCTCTAATCCTCCTCTTTTTGCTGAGGAAGACTGGCCCTGAGCTAACATCCGTGCCCATCTTCCTCTACTTTCTATGTGGGACGCCTGCCACAGCATGGCTTGCCAAGTGGTGCCATGTCAGCACCCGGGATCCGAACCGGCAAACCCTGGACCGCTGAAGCGGAATGTGCGAACTTAACCACAGCGCCACCGGGCCGGCCTCTGAATTTTGCTTTTTAATCAAATCTGGCAGTTTCTGCGTTTTAATGGTTAGATTCAGTTCATCCTATCTAATGTTTTTATCTTACTCTATATCGACCAGTTTAACTTAGATTTTGTTTTTCTCTTTTCCTTTTTTTCTATTTTTGCTCATTTCAACAAAATTAACATATTTCTACTTCCCCCTTTGTTAATTTGGAGTATCTCCTGCAATTTTTTCCCTTCCATTAATGGTTACTTCCCTTTCCCTGTCCTCTGTATCAGAATATATGTCTTTAGCATTATTTGTAAGTAAGTCACACCCTGAGATGCAGTATATTTCCCACCATAAGGTTCTAATCTAGCCCTACTGTCTGCTAATTCCCCTCCACCCCACAGATAAGACCTTTAGGACATTTCTACTCACTTTTATTTTCCCCTTTCCTCCCCCCATGGATCATCTGAGACCCCTCCTCCACAGACTTTAATAGCCAGAAGACCTATTGCCTCCTATTTTAAAATCTTTTTTTTTAGTTTTTTTAAAAGATTTTATTTATTTTTTATTTTTCCTTCTTCTCCCCAAAGCCCTCCAGTACATAATTGTACATTTTAGTTGTGGGTCCTTCTAGTTGTGGCATGTGGGACGCTGCCTCAACACGGCCTGACGAGGGGTGCCATGTCCGCACCCAGGATCCTAACTGGTGAAACCCTGGGCTGCTGAAGTGGAGCGCATGAACTTAACCACTCGGCCACCGGGCTGGCCCCTAAAAATCTTCTATATAATGTAACTAGTAAGTCCAATCTTACCTATTGCATGGAATGGTTGGAGGCAAAAGTGAGACACCTTCTGTGAAAGCACTTTGTGAGCTGTGAAATGGCGTACAAACGTTAGGGAGAAAGGAGTGTAGGGACGACATGGCCCGTCTTGATCTCAATGGACAGTTGTGGACAAGGTGGGATTAGAGTCTCTATGCTTCTGCGCCATGAAGAAAAAATGCTCCACCTTTATTGTTCGGCACAAAAACACCACCGCTTGACAAAGATCTCTCTCGGCTAAAGTATTGTATTACAGAGTACATGCATTTAGTGGGCGCATTTTAAAGGACGATATCCAAAGCTATCAGAATCTATTAACATCTTAGAAAGCTAAATATCCCGCAAAAAGGGCATGATGAGCTAGAAAGTTCTGATAGGATGGGACAGTTTTGAGACATGGAGAACTGCCTGGAAGTAGCTCCAAGGAAGGTGTCCGAAAGGAGGAGTTCCAGACAGAAGACTGAGGGAGCAAGCAACACCTGAAAGAGGAGAAGGTAAAAGAAGCAGCCAGCACACTTTGGCTTATTCATACTGTTGCCTCCTGCCTGTGCTGGTTGAGAAGTCCCTGGTGCTACATGGACTTTAGGACAGACACTCAACCATTGCTGTCCAACAGAAATATAATGAGAGCCACATGTATAATAGTAAGATGTTCTAGTAGCCACACTTTTAAAAAGTAAAAAGAAATATGAAATTAATTTTAATAATGTATTTCATTTAACCTAATATATCTACAATACTATTTCAACATGCCATCAGTATAAAAGTATTAATGAGATATTTACATTCTTGTTTTCTTACTAAGTCTTCAAAACCGAGTGGGTATTTTACACTTACAGAGTATCTCAATTTGGACAAGCCACAGTTTAAGTACCCAGTTGCCACACGAGGCCAGTGGCCGCCTGACTGGACAGCACACTTTGCAGTGAGGATGTAAACAGAGCATAGTCTCAAACTCCCCCCATGTCACCTCTGGTGGAGATCACCAGTCACCCACAGCATCTTTTCTTAAAGAGTCCTGATTTGGTCTCCCAATCTTTTTCACCAGAGCCTGACAGACAGGCTCTCTATCAGACCTGGCACACCGACAGAAGGTAAAACCTAGTAGGTCAGTTTCATGAGGGTGGGGCTTCGGTCTGTTTGATTCATGGCTGTATCCCAACACCTAGAGTGGTGCCTGGAAAGGAATGGGCATTCACTCTATACTCAGTCAACGAATTCTGTCCGGTTGCCATCCTAGTTGTAGAGCTAGTGAACACAGCTCACTTTTAGTAATTATGATTGTCTGAGAGTAAGTTTTAAATTAAGCCTAAATATTATAAAGAACATTTTCAAAACTTGCAAATTAAAACAAAGTTCTAAATCGGTTTTAAAATCGAAAGGAGCCAATCCCTCTTGTTTCACACTCATAATACTACTACCAATTTTAACCTTTAAAGATTTCCTAGTAGGCGTTACCCTATGAAAAGAAAAAGGAAATCAGCCCATGACTGTATTTAGTACAACGCGTATAATTACATTGCTGAATGTGTTACTGTGGTACCATATAATAAAATCTAAACACTTTGCAAAGTTCTCTATAATTTCACTTTATTTCTTAACAAATTCCCTTAAGAAGCACAGGATCAGATGAGCAGTCGCATTCACAGCAATTGGTCACAACATTTTGGAGTGAAGTCGCTGCCTTTTAGAGTTTTTTTAAAAAAGTCCTACTAGAACTTTAATAATTATGATTATATCATGACTAGTATAATAACTCTCCTTTGTTGAGTGCTTCTTGTGTTCTAAGAATGATGCTAAGGGTTTCATGTTCATTATCTCGTTAAAGCCTTAAAATAACACTAATAGTCACTTGCTTAAAGCCATCCAGCTAATATATGAAATAGCCAGGATTAAAATCCTGGTCTACCCGACTCTCAAGTCAGGAATCTTGTCCAGTCAGTTAGTCCACCCTCCCCATTTCTGTAGTGAGAATACTTAAACCCTCCAAAATTATATGATTTGTCTAAGATCATACACCTAGAAAGAGGCGGAGCCAGAACAAAAATCTACATCCCCTACTCTCAAGGTCAGACTCTCTCCTTTCTATAACACAGTTTGTCCATAAGCAAAGTGTGGGACACATTATTAATTCAACCTATTTTTTAAATCATTAAAATTAAAATTTGACCTTCACCTAGAGAAAACCAGTGATTACGGATTTTTAGTCTATTTTTTGCCATTAACAGCAAAGTATTGTATTCAGCAGCCAGGATGGGGATTGGGAAAGCAGGGTCAAGGCACTAAGTAGGGTACACAGTCATTGATCCTCATCCCAAACTGAGCAAATGAAGTGAACCATTATCTGTGAAAGTGGTCAGCCACTGAACGTTACTGTGGCACAGTCATAGTAAAGGAACTCCACAGAAGACCACCCAAAGCCTTGGTTGGAGCTAAGAAGCATGAAATACGATTTAAAGGGGAGAGAGCTGTCCTGGGTTGCTCAAAGAATGGAAACAGTCTCTCCAGATCCCTCCCGAGGGCTCTCCCCACACCTTCTCTCCACATCTTTGACTCTCAGCATCCGAAGGCTGGGAGCCAGAGGCTGGGGGACTGTCCCAGCCCTGGGGGTTCTCAGGACTGACCTGGACGTTGGGCTCTGGAAAGCAGCAGGAGAACTCAGAACAATGGCCTCTCAGTCCTGGTCGTCGTGACGGCTCTCCTCAAGGCCGCCGCCCTTTCACTTAAGTCCCTTTTGATTGAAGCCAGTTGAACGCTGTCTTAGCCACATTAAGGGGTCTTGGGCTGCTCCCTGCTACAATTAGGTTTTTATTTCACCTGGGCATAGAAAGCTCACTTCATTTCTAGGGTCCCACCATTCCAGTAGATTTTTTACTTTGAAGTTCACAATTAATTTTTGGGCAGCAAACTATCAGATGAAAGGAAAACTAGATTGATACACAACAATAAAATACTAGCTGGGTTACACAGAAAGTCCACGGGTGACATGGTGTCTAATAATCAAGGGTGAGACATAGACTCACAAATGTCTCTGCTCCAACAACTGACATCGTTCCTACAACTCCCCTTGGTGGCCAATGGGAAGAGTGACACAAGAAAAAAAAATTATCTGAACGCCTCTGCTCTCCCTGAAACCTCTTCCTCTTACTGCATATCCAAATACCTCAAGGTTAGAAAAAACACAACTGTTAGTAAAAAAAATAGTGAGAAAAAAAATCTAGTGTGAGGCGACTAAAATCGATTGCTTTATTTGCTGTGTTTTTGCAGGGTCAGCAATTCAAGCGGGAAATGCAATGAGGTAATTACTTTGATGAAGAAGAATGAATGAGCTCTCCCGGGATGAAAATCACACGCCATTCACTTTGCCTTACTTCATAAGAAAGAACATAAGTTACGCAGACAAGATTTATACCCATAGCTCCAGGGAGTCGAGGCATCTCAAAACTATGACATCCAGCTAATCTCAGGGTAGTGGGTGAAAATGAATTACACTTGTTGAATTTGGCGCTAATCGTGATGAATTGCAAACACAAGAGTGTCATCAATTCAGTTATCTCACTGAAATGACATTTTTAATTCAGAAAGAAAATTCTTATAACATATACGTATTGAGAAATTCAACAGTGACATTACACTCAACTTAATCTTAGGGAAAGGTGACATGCGGAACGAGGTCCACCAAATCCATAGATTTCTGATAGCTATAGTCTTTAGAATCTTTGGTAGATATAAGCAGGTATCGGCTATAAAAACTCATTGTCATTTGAAATTAAAGTAACAGTTCCTAGGCCATGGGGTCTCATCTTGTAATAGCGGACTTGTTCTTTCTTGCAGTTCTGTTATCATTAACAGTCCCCTTGATGGGTCAGCACCTGATCATACCTAATAAACAAATTCTGTATAATTAAGACAGGATTTTCCTCCAAGTGGTTAAACTACTCTGAGAAAATAAGTTTATTTGAAGGTTATTTTGAGATTTTACATTAACTCTCTGTTGTTCCCCCTGTGTTACTTAGCACTTTCACGTTCTTCTAATAATTTGCAAAACGATCCCCTCATGGTAATTTTATTTGCTAGTGACGATACAGAGTGATTATATCTATTACAAGATATCAATGGTTATTCATTGGTGATGTTGATCAGCTGCTAATGCTAAGCAAAAGATTTCAATTATCACATCATTCCCAGTAAAGCGTTAAAAATCTGCCTATCCCTGCTTCGGTTATTTTATCTGTATGGTTAATAGTGATGCTAAGTTCTTCTGATGACATTGGGCATTGCAATCTTTAAAGTACGATGTCTAAAATAAGGACAACAATGTAGTCTTTGATGGTCAGACCAAGCTGGAGCATCATATAAGACTGAGGAGCTTGCATATGGATGCCACATTCTAAAAGTGGTGTTGCCAAATGGGAGGGCCACATAGCAAAAATGGGACCAGGATAGTAAGGGGACTCAAAGTATGTGATACCAGGAACATGTGACTCCTCCACTTTCTCCTTACCTATTACATTTTCCTATCTTCACCTCTTTCCCTTTACAGTTTAGGTTCCATGGCCCATTACTACAGCTACTTTCCGCAAACAGCTTCATCACCGTTTCTCCATTTAGTTCTTCCATCACAACTGCCAGGCAAAGGACTAGCTCTGGGTTAAACCGTCTACTATTTCTCTGCTGAGATCCCCAGGCTGTTGAGCTTGCAAGAAAAATTATACAACTGCATACATTAATTCCACCACAGACTAACGGTCTCCAACTCTCAACTCTTTTTTGTTTTTCTTTGAGGAAGATTAGCCCTGAGCTAACCACTGCCAATCCTCCTCTTTTTGCTGAGGAAGACTGGCCCTGAGCTAACATCTATGCCCATCTTCCTCTACTTTATACATGGGACGCCTACCACAGCATGGCTTTTGCCAAGCGGTGCCATGTCCGCACCCAGCGAAACCTGGGCCAATGAGACGCAGAACGTGTGAACTTAACCGCTGTGCCACCGGGCCAGCCCACCAACCCTCAACCCTTGATTGATCCCTCAATACAGCCTGGTAGTCATTTAGCATTTTCCTAGGTGGCTTTCTCTGTCTGCGATGCTTCACAGAATTTGACCTCTCTTCACTTTCCTCAAATCTCTGACACCAGCACACAATCTGCCTTCTTACCCCACAGAGAAGATGGTGCTATTCAGATAGGAACTCCACTTTCCAACCCTCCAGTGGTGTGCTGGTAAATGCCTGATAACAACTCTCCAGGGGTTGTGGTGTGGGAGAGTTCTGATTTGTAGTGTTTGCCCATTTCCATGGTGTAAACGTTCCCACTGTGGCTGAATTCAAGCTGTTAACGTAAGTTAACCAGCTTTCAAAATTCCTGAAAATTTAACACTTGGTTCCTGTGAGCTAGTAGGCACTGGCTCCAGTACACAAGCGAGGTACCAAAAACTTAAAAACATCCAAAACATCCTCTCCTCCCCACTCTGTTACAATGGAAGAGATGGCTCTCCTATTCTCTTCCTATCTAAAGTAAATGGCTCCTGCCTTCTGTAATATCTTGTTCTATCTATAAAAATCCCTCTCTCAGGCCGGCCCGGTGGTACAGCGGTTAAGTTCACACCTTCCGCTTTGGTGGTCTGGGGTCTGCCAGTTCGGATCCCGGGTGCAGACATGGCACCACTCATCAAGCCATGCTGTGGCAGGCGTCCCACATATAAAAAAGGTAGAGGAAGATGGGCCCGGATGTTAGCTCAGGGCCAGTCTTTCTCAGCAAAAAGAGGAGGATTGGGAGATGTTAGCTCAGGGCTGACCTTCCTCAAAAAAAAAAAAATCCCTCTCTCCTGTGTATTCAACTTCCCCCTCTTTATTGGTTAATTCCTTCTTTATCATTTAAATTTAGCTAACTCTCTCCCATCCTTTTTGTTTGTTTGACTCTACATTTCTCTCCAACTATGTCACAGACCCATTTCTTAAAGAATTCTTTCCATTGCCTTATCTTCAGATCACTCATTTACTCACTGAAATCTGGGTTTCCACTGAAATCCCACTTACCAACAACTTCCTTGTTATTAAATTCAATAGAGAATTCTCAGTTCTTCTCCTACTGACTTCTCTTCAGCATTTGACACACTTGACCACTTCTTCCTTTCCTTGGTTTCTGTGACACAATGATCCTCTGATCTTCCTCCTTCCTCCTGGCTTCTGTCTCCTTTGCAAGCTCCTCCTTTCTGTCCTTTTCTTACTTGTTGGTGTTCCTCACGATTCTATCCTGAGATCCCTTCTCTTCTCATTCTACTTTCCCAGGATCTCACCTCCTCCACGGTTTCAATTCCCATCTGTGGGTTGATGATGACTTACTGGTCTATCGCTCCAGACCAGTCTTCTCCCGAGCTTTAGACACGTGCCACCCACTGCCCACTAGGCATATTCACTTGGATATCTTCAGAGGCACCTCAAGCCTAACATTTCTAAAATGGAAATCTCCCCAAATCTCCTCCCATTCCGTGCTCTCAGCTCAGTGAATGGCCTTTAATAGCCCATGCCAGAAACCTTGGAATAATCCTTGATTCCTCTCTCCGCACCTGGATCCGAACGCGTGAACCCTGGGCTGCTAAAGTGAAGTGCAAAACTTAACCACTACGCCACCGGGCCAGTCCCATTATTTTCTGTTCTTTAAAAAAATTATTATTATAATCATCCTAGTGAGTGTGAAGTGGGAATCTCATTGTGGTTTTGATTTGTATTTCCCTAATGACTAATGACGTTAAGCATCTTTTCATGTGCTTATTGGCCATTGTATATTTTCTTTAGAAAAATGTCTATTCAGATCTTTTGACTATTTTTTAATTGAGTTTTTGTCTTTTTTATTATTGAGTTGTAAGGGTTCTTTATAAATTTTGGATACAAGCCCCTTCTCAGATAAGTTATTTGAAAATATTTTCTCCCATTTTGTAAGTTGTCTTTTATTTTCTTGGTAGTGTCCTTTTATATCACTAAAGTTTTTACTCTTGATGAATACTTAAACTTTTGATGAAGTCTAATTTACCTATTTTTTCTCTTGTTGCTTGTGCTTTTGATGTCATACCTAAGAAACCATTATCTAATACAAGGTCACAAATATTTACTCCTGTGTTTTCTTCTAAGAGTTTTAGTTCTTCTAAATCTTTGATCCATTTTGGGTTAATTTTTGTATATGGTGCATACACTAACATTTAAAATTTTCCATGTGTAATCATGTATGTTATCTATCATCATTTATACAGAAATAGTACAAAAGATTATAGATCTAAGCAGTGAAAAATGACAGTTGTCAAGTAATCAAGCTTAGTGAGCAAGAACTCACAGTAAGTACAGTTAGTTAATCTTAACAAAGAAATTAATCAGAAATTTTCCTGTCTTGAGGATAAGTGAAAATATAATAACATAAAATTTTTTTGTATAATATATTAACGTGGTAGCTTTTTCATAGCATTTGCTTAATCTTTATCTGCAGATATTCCTTATGTAATATTTTTAGCAGGTAAGAGGAATTTTGATTAACCAATACCTTATTATCCAATACCTTATATTTTCAGAAACATAGCCAATTTTAAGTTGTTCTGCTCAAATGAAGTAGAAAGGAGTAATGAGCAAGATTAGAGCTATTTCCTTATTTGATGGTTGATATTGGAAAGCTTATGTGAAGCAGAGTAATGTCAAGGTATCTATCCATCAGACTGACTGAACACTTTTCTTGAACAGACATTTCAATTTGAAAGCATTTTAACAGCAGTATAAACTGCATGCCCAGAGAAATGAAACGGGCAGCAGCAGGATTCAAGAAGAGAACAAAGAAACAAAGATCAAGCAGGTTTGCCAAACAGTAGGTCCTGTGTTTGAAACAATGGGAGAGCTTTGTAGCACTTCCATTTTAGAAGTTTTCTGTAAACTAGGGTTTAAAGTCTGAAGCACAAATTTCATTTTAGAGATGAAGACACCATTAAATTATTGGGTTAAGTGTATCTCAGTTACAGGATCCTCCATAATTGCACTGCTTATTCTCCAGTATCATGATTTATATTAATTCTCTTAAATTCAAGTTTCTGAGAAAATTGTTGACAGTGATGAAAGAGTACATTCTCCTAAAGAAGACTTTGTTTTAAAAAATTAATGAACAGAAATGAGAGTAGAGAGGTTTTGCATGGAGATTAAAGTAGAAGCTATTTTTAGTTTTCAATAAAATTGGAAAGATTGGCTGTGGGGCACTGGTGGCTCCTGAAGTATAATTTACTTCATGCTGTCAAATGCCCCTTCAGTAATTGTACCTTTCACCCTCAAAAGAAAATCTTTCAGCAACCAGAGGTGAAAACATTTTGATTTGGCACATATACAAAACCACATGTGGCGTCACGGTTGCTGTTCGAGGACAGTGGTGCCCCACTTCTCTCACTCTCTTTCTAGTTGAGTATTACAAATTTGTTGTTATCAGAAGGTTGACAGCAAGTTGACAAGGCCCTGGAAGCAAGGCTGCCTTACTCAGGATGACCATTCTGGGTTTTCTTGCATCATGAAAGTTGGCGAGTGTGTCTTTTCTTCGATTCTTTGAAACCCTTTTTTGAGACACACATTTGTTGGTGACCTGGGAACACGCTATGGCTGTGCTTTTCAAACTGGGGTACCAAGGTAAGCTTTGTGACGGCTGTCTTGTTACTGCTATAGCCCCAGTGTCGAGAATACTGTCTGGTATAGAGCTCAGTAAATCACTATTGAATAAAAGAGAAGAGGAACAAGAAGGAAGAGGAAGGGAAAGAGAAGGAGGGGGAAAGCAGCATGGACAAAAGCGAAGTCTCTGTGCAGCCCACAAAATACCAAATAGCTCCCTTTCCCAGCAACCAGGAGTCACTACTGCTTCTTTCCTTTAGCATTTAAGCCTGCTCGTCTGCCCTTCCGAGAAATAAATATGGAGATACCCAGTGAATGTCCCTGCCTTCTGACAGCACTCAATCCAGAGAGAACCCTGCTTCCTTGGACCCTCCCACAAATCATCCAACCACAGCCCAAATCCTACAATAGGTCCTTTCTAACACCCTCTTGCTGAGGCGCCCCTGTTCCCCATGGTGTGCATTCTCCCTCACGGCAACGAGTAATAAACCAGACTTGTTCAACTGCAGGTGTGTTCTTGGTGGCTTTGGCTGGAGGGCATTGCCATTTCAAATATATTATTTAATGTAAACTTCATAACAAGAGCATAAACCTGTATTTATAGATGATCTTAAGACTCCAAGAGGCTAATTTAATTCAAAATTATAGGCAAAAAGAGACAAAGCTGGGATTTGAACACAGCCCCTTGAATGCTTCCCACCACCTTGAATGACTGAAGACAGGGAACAAGACAGAGAGGAAAAACCCAAAAAGAGACAAAGATTTTTTCCTTACCCCCTTTAACCACCACTTTCATGGAGCAACATCTCCATCTTGTGATATTTTATAATTCCAGTTTTTAACTAATTGGATTTTGCAACTATAGGCAATCATTCATATGCAACCAAGATTTAAGAGAATACATTTTCTTGTTATTTGCTCCACGAAAAAAATAAAATTACGGCATTTAATTAAAAACCATAGCTATGAGGAAAGAAATGTATTGTATTGTTATCTGTGGTAACTTTTTTTTTTCTCCAAGAGATGATATTGCATCCTCTCACTTGAAAATAATGTTGTTCCTTAAGATGACTGAAGATCACATAAAGTTTATTGGTTGCCTCTGTGTCAAGGAAATCCAGGTGTCTGAAGGATAGGGGTGGGAGAATTTTTACTGAATATTCTCTTGTACTTTTTAACATTTTAAAACCATGTGAATATATTACCAATTCAAAATACAAATTAAAATTTTTATTTTTTTTTGGGTGAGGAAGATTCATTCTGAGCTAACATCTGTTGCCAGTCTTCCTCTTTTTTTCTTGAGGAAGGTTAGCCCTAACCTAACATCTGTGCCAATCTTCCTGTATTTTCTATGGGGGTTGCTGCCACAGCATGGCTTGATGAGTGGTGTAAGTCCGCACCCAAGATCCAAACCTGTTAACCTGAGCCGCCAAAGTGGAGTGTGCTGGACTTAACCACTATACCACAGGGCTCCTCCTACAAATTAAAACTTTTAAAGATGAAAAATAAAATATACATATATATCCCTTTTACTTTTTTCTTTTCCTTTTTTGAGGAAGATTAGCCATGACCTAACATCTGCCACCAATCCTGCTCTTTTTGCTGAGGAAGATTGGCCCTGAGCTAACATCCGTGCCTATCTTCCTCTACTTTATATGTGGGACGCCTGCCACAGCATGGCTTGATAAGTGGTGCATAGGTCCACACCCGGGATCCAAACTGGTGAACCCCAGGCCAACAAAGCGGAACATGCAAACTTAACCACTGCACCACTGGGCTGGTCTCCCTTTTACTTTTTAAAAGACAAGTAGAATCTGCAACTAGATACTACAAAGAATAAAAAGAATTCTCTTTTGGTTTTTCATTCATCAGTTGTAATTGACCCAGATTCCTTAAATATGAGACTATAGCAGCAGAAAAGAAATACACAAAGTAGGAAGAACATCTCAATTAAGAAAGGACAAGAAGCCAGTTATAAGATAGAATGGGGGGAAGACAAACACTTCATGCTGAAGCATGTGAATATGGCAATTAATATACTCCTAAATAATCATACTACCTGGATTTCAAGAAAACCATTCCTGAGTCATTTGAAAAGGTATAATTATAAATTTAAAACAAGGTAGCATTGGCATATGGTGCAAGTACTGTACTGACTGACTTATGCTAAAAAATTATTTGTTGTTTATCTGAAATTCAAATTTAACTGAGCATCCTGTAAATTATCTGGCAATCCTAACTGCATATTCATTAAAAAAAAAACCAACATAGACAACTCATCAATTTACCAGCAGAGGGCTCCCCAAATCCAGTTTAGAATAAAATGGTATACTCGAGTCCAGTGAGCAGTCATTATTGGTTTAGAATTTTGGCTGTTTCAAGTGTTTGTTTGGTCTGGTGTGGTTGGGTCAGTCTTTGGAGGGGCGCAGGAATTTTTTATTTAGTTAAATAAAAACATAAAATATCCCTCCCATCATTTTATATGACTTTTTATGATCTTTACCTTTAGAATTAAAATTAAAAGAAAATCATAATTTAATTTCTTTATATTTTTTCTTTTATATTTGCTCAAGCATTTAAATGTTAAGGCAATATGCATAATTTCAGTGTAAAGTAACTCTGACATTTCACAAGGAATTCCATGCCTATTAGATTATGCATGCTGAGCATAAGGGCAACGATCTCCATAAAAACCATAACTCCACCTCTTTCACACAGTCTGATTTGCTAGGATATTCTAGCATTTCCACATGATCTTTGTTTTGACCCCAAAAGACACCCAGTGCTTCCAATGAAAGCACTGATTCAACAGAATTTTTAGACGTGCCACAATTTTTCTAACCTTTTGCCAAAGCCAGAATGCCTTGATATTTCAAGTCTATGATTTATTTTCTAACAAAAGTATGTCTAGAAACAATTGTTGTCTTAAAGTCTATTTTGTCTGATAATTGCATAGCCACTCAAGCTCTCTTTTGGTTCCAGTTTGCATGGGTATGGTATTCCATCCTTCAACTTTTAACCTATTCGTGTTTTTTAATCTAAAATATGTCTCTTGTAGCCAGCATGTAGTTGGATTTTTAAAGTCCATTCTATTAATATCTGCTTTTTAATTGAAGTATTTAATCCATTTACATTTACTGTAATTACAGATTAGGTAGGATTTACATCTATCATTTTTCTATTTGTTTTCTGTATGTCTTATGTCTTTGTTTTTTCATTCCTCCATTTCTGCTTTATTTTGCTAAAATAAACTTTTAAATAGATATTGATAAATATTAAAATAAATATTAAATATCTTTGCCTTATTGACTGCTAATCTTTCTCAGCCTCTTCAAATCCTTTTCCACTATTTTTTTTTCTTAGTAAATAAATCATAGACTTAATATATCAAGAAACAGATGTAGAGTGCAGAGACTTGCCCAGGGTTATGCAACTAATTCATGACAATATTAAGACTAAAAACCAGGTCTTCTGACTCTATCTAGTTTCAAAGTTCCCACTACTACGGTGCCACATAAGTAGACTGCATTCATCTCTGACAGGGGATCCTTCTAATTTCTTTCTTGTCAGTTCCGTATTTTTTGTAATTTCTCCATCTTGTTTCAGAGGAAGCACTGTTCCTCTAACTAACTCTTTAGGTCAAATCTTCTAATGCAGTTTTATCCAGTGTGGGGCCGGCACCATTGAAGGTACAGGAGACGACCTGAAGTGGTTAGCAGACTTAGTATTGAACAACAATTAACCACACAGTGAGGCACAGCGAGGAAGCTGCTTCATCCAACATTGTTTTGATCCTTCTGACAAGGAGAAGGTCTCATTCTTAGAGTGGTGCTAATACCCCTCTAACATTGCCCGTCTCCTTTTCTTTAATTAATTTTTTTATTGAAGCATAATTGACATATACCATTATATTAGTTTCAGGTGTAGAACATAATAAATTTATATTTGTATACATCGAACAATGATCACCATAGTAAGTCTAGTTAACATCTGTCACCATACATAGTTATAAAATTTCTTTTTCTTGTGATGAGGACTTTTAAGATCTATACCCATCTCTCTTTGTAACCAAGAAAGTCAACCTCAAGCCTGAAGACTTGGTATAACCTTTTCTAGCTAGAATTTAATTGCATTGTTTTGCTTTTGTTATGGTTATTTTCATTAATGGCAAATTATGTTGATTTTCCATTTATAGTTTTCTATTTAAGTAAAAATGTAATTTTGATTTAAAGTAAAACATTAAGCAAATAATATAAAGTGGAAGTATATGAATATGGAAAAAAACCCTTGAAGCTAGAGCTTGAATGACCAACTCTGGGAAACCACTGTGTTGGTGCCATCTACTACAATGGTTGTCTACTGTAATCCTTCTTTCTCCTGGGCCACAAAGGACAATCAAGGGCCAGATGATAAGTCTGCTGAATCCTCATTTCCCTTTGATCCCACGTAACTCAACTCTTCCTTAGTTGCTGTTGTCATTTTTGGCTTCTAGATGTCAGAGAGTTGTTTCTAATGGCGCTGTCTCTGAACTGCCATGTTGAGAGTCTTGTTGCTCTCCACTTGCCCCACCCTCAGGACTCTGCTCCATCCCAGTTTTCAGCTGCTTCTGAATTAAAGGAGATACTTGTTTTCCCCTCTGCAAGTGGTTACGGCTCCTTTGGCTAATCTTGGATGGTCCTGTGTTAAAGAACCCACAATCATATTTTGATTTTCCCAAAGGGATCTTTGCATTGTCAGCTTACCATTTCCTTTTCAAGTTGTTTGAGGCAAGTTTCCACAAGGACTGGGCAAGAGGACACTTGAGTATGATACACAAAGCATTCCTTCACATCAATTCTCCCGCAGCATCAGAGGATAATGTTCACCTAGCTTAGGGTGAATTTCCTGCCTTCTTGGGCATCTATCCCCCTCCTCTCCTCTGGGGATGGGATATTTCAGTATCTGACCATCAATCCCCAAATGCACCCTACCCTTGAGGTCCTGAGGATCCTCAGACAGAGAGAGTTCCTGATGCCTGCCCTAGTCCCCAAAGTTCTGAGTTGGGTATAGCTTAGGCCCACAATGGAACACTAGATAATTTTATAAAATAAAAAAGAATAAGGAAAGGAATCGTTGCAAAGAAAATCTACTGTACTAATTCTAAGTAGCAATCATTACAAATTGAGTCTTGAAGTTTAAGAACACCAGTTAAAATTCTTTATGTTTCATGTGCTTTCTACATTTCTATAAGAAGCTTCAGTAGAACTGAGCATATAAAACTGGATTTTATATGCCCAGCCCAAATTGAAGCAAGTGAGCAAATGTATTTTGAACACCTACTTGGCTAACATACAGGAGCTGCTCTGAGTCACATGCAAGGAATGCTAATTTACAAATAGTTCAAATACTCTACCCCCTGGGGAAAGAAAATCACTCCTTTAAGTCCCTTTGACAGAAAGCTCCAGGTAACTGACTTTTAATTTTCTACCCCATCTCTGATTTAATGTTCTGATCATATTACAGAGTGCAACTTAAACAAAGACTACATTTTTTACTATTCAGCTTTCACTACAGTTGAATCCACACACCTATCTCTATGGTTACTTTTGTACAGTGTTCCCTGAGATTTGATATGTTCCCTCTCGCCCTCTCTTCTGATAATTTAAGTCCACAATAAGGCCATAAACCAGGAGTGAGAGGTAAGGAGGCACGATTATACACATGATTAGAGTAAATAGTAACCATGAATTCACTAACCCACAACTATTTACCTGAGCTTTTCTTTGGGGATAGAGACTTTCATTAAATCTTCCTTTAAATACAATGAATTGTCACTTACATTGATCTATCACAAAAAACAAGAAGCTCCTCAAATTATATCTTGAAAGGCAACAGTATTTTAAAGTTTATAGCCAGCATTTACCTCACATTTTCAGCAGATTGTACTGTGTACTATGTGATGCATAATAAAATGTACCATAACCCGCAAGACACTTTCATAGTTATGATCTTCTATGCATGTGTGCATATGTGAAAGAGCGATATTTTGCTAGTATCTGGGCATAAAAAGATATATTACAAAAATAAAAAGATATAATAAAACTGTTTTAGGGTGTGTGTGTTGTTTGGTTTGTGAGAGTAGGAGGATGGCAGAAGGAGGGGGAATACAGATATGTGCACAGATATTTATAGTAAAAATTGAAGGGTGCCAAAACATGAGTATCTCCATCTATTAATTTCTTGAGGGTAAAGTCCCTGACCATTTCTGTACATTCATTTTTTACTTCCAGGGCTGAGCATAGTGCCAGGTGCACAGTAAGAATTTAATATATACTTGTTAAATGAATGAATGAATGCACATATGCATGCACAAAATGTTACGGGAACATAGACTTATTGAAAATAGCAGAAGTGAGTGGACTGGCAGGTGAAGAGGTCAGGGGGTAGAGATTCGTAGCAGAGACTGCTAATCGTTCCCCAATATCCATTCTCTCCTTCTTCTATAGCAATAGTTCCCTTGATTTCTAGCTGGACACCTTTACCAACCCCCTTTGCTGCTAGGCACGCCATGTGACTAAGCTCCAGCCAACAGAAGGTCAGCAAAAGTGATGTGTGCACCTTTTAGGCACGTCCTTGAAAGGAAAGTGCATGCTCTCCCTCTCCTCTGTATTCGCCTAACCACTGGCTGGAAATGGACATGGTGGTAAGCTATTTGGAACTACGCTGACAAGGGCAAAGCCCTCAGGTGCAGCCTAAAACAGGAGTCTGGGTTCCAGACGACTCTGTGGAGGACAGCCAGTATGCCAACATGACTTCAAGTGAGAAATAAACTTATGTTTGGCTGAAGCCAGTGGTTATCTTGGGTCTCCATCACGGCGGCTAAATTTACATTCCAACTAATACAAGTGTCAGGGAGGATTTTTAGAGGTGATGCTTGCACTGAGCTTTAACATTCGAGTAGATCTTCACTAGGGAGGCAAAAAGAGAAGGGCTTTCAAGACTGAGAGAACAGGATGCGTAAAGATATAGAAGTTTGGGGAATGGCTTTAGGATGCCCAGCAATGAAGGTGAAAAGGCAGCAAGGACCAACCAGATCAGAGAGGACCCTGTCTGCCTTGCTGAATGTTTGGATTTTCCCCCGGTAGACAAGAAGATACCACATGGTGGGCGTGCTGGAGAGTTAAAAGAAGATTAAAACCTCACAACTCACCTGCAAAATAAGCCAGGGTAATCAATCTGTATTGTAGGAGAGGGAAGAGAAATCCAGAGAGACGGAAGGACTTTTCCAAGTCAGAGACAGAGGTGGAATTAGAACCAGTAGTCTTTGAGTTATACCTGAGTTTTTCAAACAGTGGTCCTTGCCTGACTGCATCAAAATCACCTGGGTCACCTGCTAAAACTGCAAATTCCTGTGTTCTATTCTAGACGTCCTCAGAATCTGGGGATGGGTTCTAGGAATTTGCTCTTTTTTTTTTTTAAATTGCAGTAACATTGGTTTATAACATTATTTCATATTTCAGGAGTACATCATTATATTTCGATTCCTGTGTAGATTACATCCTGTTCACTACCCAAGACTAATTACAACCCATCACCCCTTTTGCCCTCCTCCCTCCCCACTTCCCCTCTGGTAACCACCAATCCAATCTCTGTCTCTATGTGATTGTTCCTTGTTGTAGAATTTGCATTTTTAACAAAGACTCCCGGTGCTTCAAAGTTGAAAAACACTCAACTCTACCAGTCTATCTCAAAAGTATCTCTAAGTGTTGATAAACGAAGCCAAGAACATGGACTCTAGTAAAAGTCTTTCAGATGCCAGTTCAGCAGACTAGCTTTCTCTGTAATCTCACACTTCCTAGGATTTAAATATTGAAAGGGTGCTTTATAAATAAAACTTCTAGAAGGGGAATGGAGGAACTAACAACTATGGAGCACCTACAACTTTCCAGACACTCTTCTTGACACACACCATCTCATTAAATCCTCACAAATATTTCCTAAGGGAGGCATTAGTCTCCGCTTTACAGATGCACAAAGTGAGCCAAGAGATGTTATGGACTTGCCTAAGGTTACAGAGATGTAAGTTTATCACATGCCAAGGTCTATCTCTTCCTGTTTAACACACCAAGGGAAGGACTAGAGAACACAACTTAGAATCTCTGAGTGACCATAACTGATGCTAGTATATACGTATATGCTTGTTTTCCAGATTGGACCACTTCTACAGAGAAGTTGGACAAATTTCTCACATTCCCAACCAGTAGCCAGCAGGGTCTCTAGGGTTATTTCACCCTTCAGCATATTTAGCATGCTTTTTGTTGAGTCTAGGGCTTAGACCTGCAAGCTTTTCACATGACTTTGCCAGAATTAAGAATTTCACTCAATTTGCAGGCTTTGATTTCTTTTGCCTTAGGGAGAAAACGGAGACCAAGTATCTAACAGATTTTTATTTTTACTTCCAACCAATTCCATCTTTTTTTTTAAAGATTGGCACCTGAGCTAACATCTGTTGCCAACCTTCTTTGTCTTAATTTTTATTTTTTATTTTTTTTGAGGAAGATTAGCCCTGAACTAACATCTGCTGCCAATCCTTCTCTTTTTGCTGAGAAAGTCTGGCCCTGAGCTAACACCCATACCCATCTTCCACTACTTTATATGTGGGACACCCACCACAGCATGGCTTGCAAGTGGTGCCATGTCCGCACAGGATCCCAACCAGCGAACCCAGGGCCACAGAAGCAGAACCTGCGCACTTAATCACTGCACCAACAGGTCGGCCCCCCAATCTTTTTTCTTTTTCTTCTCCTTCTCCCCAAAGCCCCCCCAGTACACAGTTGTATATTCTAGTTCTAGGTGCTTCTGTTTGTGCTATATGGGAACCCGCCTCAGCATGGCCTGATTACTGGAGCCATGTCAGTGCCTAAGATCAGACTGGTGAAACCCTGGGCCACAGAAGCAGAGGGCACGAACTTAACCACTTGGCCACCGGGCTGGCCCCTATTCTAAAAATTAATAAAGTATTTTTCTACCACATTTAAAAATCGGCACAGATTTTTCTTCG
Source organism: Equus quagga (assembly GCF_021613505.1). Taxonomy (NCBI): domain Eukaryota; kingdom Metazoa; phylum Chordata; class Mammalia; order Perissodactyla; family Equidae; genus Equus; species Equus quagga. Next base: position 9,342,152 of record NW_025796728.1, on the reverse strand, counting down.
ATGCATTATGATGCAGATTTCATTCTAGGGCTCTCAAAAACGAAAGTAGCCATATTAAAGCCCTTTGGGGTTCCCAGTTCCATTCTATAATTTGGAAGGCGGGGCCAATTTGATCCTTTGCAGGTTCATTTCAGCAACATCTTTCTTTGCAGGCAACTCCTGGAAAGAGGGATGCGCTCTTAACTGGACAAAGATCTTTACACAACTTGCCCTGGAATAGTCCGTCTAAGATGATGTCTATTGTTCTAAAAGGCACGGATGGTCTTTTTTCCTTTTCTGCAGTAGTTCTACACTTACCTGTTTCAACATTTCCTGCGCCCCTGCTAAACTCGCTAAGCTGGGTGTTGGCAGTATCCTTGCTTTCAAGGGTACGCGGGAAAGAGGAGACACGTGATTCTGGAGAAGTCGAGGACCCTGAGGACCGCGCGGTCCAGCTGCGCCACCAGCCTTCGACCTGGAGGAGGGGCTGGCACGGGTGTCCCGGGATGCAGGAGGAGGAGCAACTCGCCGAGCGAGAGGCCGGCACCCGCCAAATCCCGCGGGAACGTCTCTCGGACGGAGTTCGCGCCCCCCGCCCCCCCCCCCGCCCTCCCCGCCCCCCCGCGGCTGCCATGGAAACCAGGGTCCGCGGCCCGAGGCCTGCGAAAGGCGGGGAAGGCCTACCCTTCCGCGATGTGAGCCCGCGGGTCCACCATTTCGCACTCTACCCGGCTCCGTAGTCGCGTCCGCGAAGGGCCACTGTGCGTAGCCAGGCGAGGTCCTGAGGCGCGCCCGCCTTCCGGGAGCCGGAGCGAACCAAGCACCGGAAGTCGCGACCCCTGCCCCGAATCCGGCTGGTGGGAGAGGCTGCCTTTGAACCAAACGGCCTTCGCAGGCCGCCGTCCCGCCGTCCCGGGGCTCCTGGGGGCACTGGTTCCGACACCTGCCTGCGGTGCCCGAAGTGCAGCGGCTGCCGCGTCTCGGTCCCCAAGCCCCGGGCAACATCGGCCCTCTGGGGTAAGGGAGGTTGGCGGGAGCCGGTGAAAGGGGCGCCCGTGGGCCGCACACGCGGCTCGTGGGAGAGCGCTGCCCCCCATCGGGGAAATCTCTGGTCGCTTCGGAGGCGATTCCTAGCCGTCTCCACCGCCCTCGCTTTCTGAGCGTAGGGAGGTTTCGTGGGGCTTGTTCGGCTCCAAGTATGGGATGCTCGCATCGGCCGGTAAATGCCACCTCTGAGTCTTTCAGGCCACCACGAAATGGGCCGCCAGGTGTGGTCCTGCAGGAAGAGTGATTTACCGAGATGCCCTTTTCTTTTCACAGAGACGATGCTTAAGGTCCAAGGAAAAACATCTGACTTGTAATTCAAGCTTGAGTTACCGACGACAGTTAAGAGGCAGACATGCTGAACTCCACAGGTGAACTGGAGTTTTCGAAGGAAAACAATACCGAGATCTCCCAACTCGCTTCCCTGGCACTGTCACACGACGCAGCATCCGGCGAAAACAACTCCACTGGTTTACCCGAAAAAACTGGCTATCCGGACTCCGTTTACGTCATGGCAGCGAACATTTTTCAGGGTATTCGAATCGAAAAGTCACCAGAAAAAGTCTTAATAAAATATGGGAGTGAACCCCTGCAGTCCTTGTCCGAGTGTGAGGATGAATCCGTTCAGCGTTCGTCCTATGAGCTGGCTTTCAGTGCCCTGAAGTGTGAGTAGTCCCAGTGTGGAAAATCAGCACTAAAAAAAAATGATAACGAGAGAATTTGTAGACTGCCGAGCCCCTCCCCGCCCCCTCATACTCACCAGCTTTTCTTTTTATGCATATGCATCTCTTCGGTGAGTTGCAAGTGTCAAGGAACTAGGAGAGTTCCGGGAAAACAGGCTCTTTCAGGCCAGAACTGTGACTGCAGATTTCCTGGTGCCCAGCTTCGTGCCTTGTCCTTAGATGTAATGCACAGTCATTAGCTTGAACAAGGAAGGGCGCCAGCCCCCTGGCATAGTGGTTAAGTTCCTGCTCTGCTCTTGGTTCCTGGGTTCAGATCCAGCGCAAACCTGTACATCGCTGGTAAAGACATGCTGTGGCGGGGTCCCATATACAAAATAGAGGAAGATTGGCATAGGTGTTAGCTCAGCGACAATCTTCCTCACCAAATAAGTAAATAAATAAATTGAACAAGGAAAGAATCCCATTAGTGGGAAGAACAAGAATCCATTGAAGTATCCCATTATAGTTTCTGCTCCTTGGGTATTTCTTTTTTCTGTTCTCTGCGTTTACAGCTTGTATTTTAGTGTATGAACTTTCACAAGTAGAAAAACCAATAAGGAGCGGGGGAGAGGAACAGATGGAATAAGAAGAAAAAGCGCAATATATTAGAAATGAATACCAAAATTAATTTGATTGGGAAAGCTCGTAAATTTATTTCTCCAAACTTTTGTAGAATTCCTCTTTCTAATTTGCCTTCAGGGATTGAGATGCAATGTTTCACATTCCCTCAGTAGTGGTGAATTATCAGCTTCGGAGTGTGGAGTTGACTGTAGCACAGAACCAAACATTGTTGCTATGAGAGCAGTCAAAGGGCCTGAAGATGTTTATTTTTGCATTAGCTATAAACTATAGGATAATACAGTATGTTATCATATAATATCAACTATAAAGTTTATATTGGTTTGTAAACTGAATATTGTTCCAGAAATGTTTGAGTATTGGCAGTATTGCTGACATGTGAGCATATGGCTTCCTAAAGAGACCCCTTGAAAGGGCAGCACTCATTTGCGTGTATTTCCTTAGTATTAGTTCTTACTGGGCCTTGCACATCCTTGCTCATAGGCAGTTAAAAATTGCTCAATTGAATTAAAGTGTCTTATTAATTATCTAGACAGGAATATATATTTTTGGTTGACTGTAGAGATGACGGTTCAACTTTGAAGCCAGGTGTTTTTCGTCACAGAAAAAAATCTGATGTTAAGAAGCAGCTTCTCTTTAGTTTTCGTGTTTCTTTTCTGTTTGTGATTTTTTGTTTCTTTTTAAATGTGTCTTAACGATTTTTCCTCCTCCCATTTAATCTTTCAGATTCTGTTTCATCCCTTCTCTTCACCCCCTTATTAAAATGTACTTTTAAAGACGAACCAAAATATTGCACTTTAAATAATGAGTCGGATGACATTTTAACATTTTCTCCATGCAACAATGAAATGCAGCCCGGGCATCTATGCTGATTAGTTGGTATTTAATGTTAATGTCAAAACTCTATCATAGATGATTTTTTTCCTAGTAGAATATTGACTCTTATGTTTAGAAATCAATAATAAAAGCCTGAAATTATTTTTTGTAAAATTAATGCGCTAACTAGATGGCCATGCTCTAGTGATATGTCTGGTGTATTATCTTGTTCTTTCTCTCAATCCTTATTTCTGTTTTATGAAACGGTCTTTGATGTTTTTAATGACCCAGAAAACCCCATTCAGATAAATTATTGTCATAGGCCTTTAGAAACCTGCTTTTCCTTAAAATGTTCATTTTATAAGTTCAAATTCTAAACTAAGATGGCTTTGGTTGTTTACTTGGCACAAGTATTATTTTCTTCTTATGATAATATCTATTAATATTTTGCTTTAAAATATTGGAGGCTCTCGTGCATTTCATTTTTATCTTCTATTAGTGTTCTATCAATATCTCCACATGTAATATTTTATAAACTCATGTCTGGTTTAACAGTATAGGTTCAGAAAAGAAAACTCAGAATTTCTTCCCTGAAGTTTTATAGGAGCAGTAAAGCTGAAAAGGTTAGTGTACAAACTAAAGAAAGCTTGGGTAATGGTCCGTTTTATGGGTAAACTTGTGAATTAGGTAATCGGATCATATTACCATATTTTTTTAAAGGAAGTACAAGGAAAAAAATGACAAGGAAAATCTCTTAATTATACAAATGTTAAGTATATTCTTTTGGTTGTGTCTTCCGTTGTTCAATTTTATTGTTGGCTCCTTTGTTGATGTCCTTTGTGTATGAGCTCTTTCAAAGCCGAGTGTCCTGTTTGTCTGATTAACCTTTTAAAGATTTAAAGGACTCAGTATAATGTTTTTTTAAATCAAGACAACCGCTAGTCCTGCTTTACTAAATAACCCCGAGGTCGATTTTCTGCTAATGAAGGTAATGAAGAGCAGTCTAATTAAGTTTGGCTTCTGTCACAGAAGTAGTGTGCTAGCAGCTAGTTTATTTTTTCAGGGAATCTCTGGATATTTCAAGGCATTCTAAATATTAAAACAGAAGAAAAGACTGGAAAAGTGATTTCTTAAAAAATAAATTAATGAACAATAAATAAAGGAAAAAAAAAAAACCAGAGAAAAGAGATGTTCCCGAAACTGTTGCTCTTATTCCTGGCTTAGTTCTTTCTCCTGCCTCTCTAGGTGTATAGTAATCGGTGTATTTTCAGAACCAGGAACTGGCTGTGGCATTAACCTGATCCTTTCATAATCATGTAACTGTCAGTAAAAAACCATGTAAGTGCTTAATGTATGGTTTAGTTATGGCTTTGGGAATTAGTAACTGTCATCAGGGGTTCCCAAGGCCACCCTCAGGTTCACTGATTCACTGGAAGGACTCATAGAACTCAACAAAGCTGTTATCCTCATAGTTGCAGTTTATCACAGTGAAAGGATGGAGATTAAAATCTGCACCAGAAAAAGGTACGTAGGACAGAGTCCAGGAGGGACCAGGTATGAGCTTCCTATTGTCCTTTCTTAGTGAAGTCTTATGGACAGTGCTTGATTCTCCCAGCAATGCTGTATGACAACACAAATGAAGTATTGCCAACCAGGGAACCTCACCCAAGCCTTGTTATCTGGGATTTTTGTTGCAGGGTCAGTCATGTAGACAAGGAGTGACCTCATGACTGACCTTCCTCAATCTCTAGCTTTTCCAGAGATCAAGCTTATACCACGTGGCCCAAGGCCCCAGGTAGATAAAGACAGTTCGATCAACAAGGTGCTCTGAGGGCTTAGAGGTTATTGTCCAGGAGCTCTTCAAGGGTTGAACCTTTCTTTGGAATGTGCAGGGCTTGGCCACCCAGGCCTGCTGAGTTAATTCTGGATTGCACAGTGAGTCATTAGGAAAATGATCTAGAGCAACAACCTCTCAAGCTCTGGTTGTCACCTAAGAGGTTAAAGCAGTTCTCTTGAATGACAATAATAATACCTTATATCTACATAGCTCTTTGTAATTCACAAAATAATTATATATGTATTTTTTTCCTTAAAGATTTTATTTTTCCTTTTTCTCCCAAAGCCTCCCAGTACCTAGTTGTATATTCTAGTTGTAGGTCCTTCTAGTTGTGCTATGTGGGATGCTGCCTCAACGTGGCTTGATGAGCAGTGCCATGTCCACGCCCAGGATCCGAACTAGCGAAACCCTGGGCCACCGCAGCGGAGTGCGCAAACTTAACCACTTGGCCACAGGTCTGGCCCTAATTATATATTTTGATATACCAGTTTTTTGAAATGGAAGATTCTCATTTGCAGATGAAAAAGTTGAGAGAAACTCAAGAAGAGGTTAAATGATATACCTAGGGAACCAAGCAGGAAGAAGGATAAAAAGAAGGGTTTCATCTAGTTGAAAGGGTGGTAGAATAGTAACCCTCATCCCTAATTCTAGTTTTTTATCATTTCACATTGTTTCATTTTAACAATGACTTTGTATTTCATGATGCCAGCTTTTTTCCCCCGGTATCTACTTCTCTCAAATATCCTTTCAAAAATGTGGCTATTCTTACTAGTTTTGCCAAAGAGGCTTTAATAATTTTGTCAACTTTCCCTCCTTCCACACATTAAAAAGCCCTATATACCTATATTTATAATTATAGGAGGGCCTTGACATTCTTGATGTGAAGTTTCTAGAAGTGACTCATATGAAGGAAACTCTATGAATTCATAATAAAAATAGAGGGGGAGAACACAGGGGACAGTCAAAAGAAGAAACATCTTCCGTCTTTCTTCCAGAATGGGAGGGATGACCAGATGGACTGTGTAAGTTTTAGGAGTCCAATATATAGCACTCCTCCTTTACACTTGAGTTTGGGACCAGTTGAGAGCGAGAAAAAAAATGCTTGGAGACATGGCTTTAGATCTCCAGTCAAATAGGCTTGCAAACACTTTGCTCCTGAATTAGAACTTCCCATCTAACCCGTGGCACAGCTGAAGAGTTGCAGACCCCTCCACCCCAGCTCACACGAGGCACATGGTGAAAGACCTCCTGGAATACATGCATGCCTCCTGCAGAAATGCTGGCAGAGAGAGAGGGAGAGAGGGCCGGGGGAGGAAGGGAGATAGGCCCCAGTTCCTTCTTCCAGCTTCACCAATCAAACTCAATTTTCCTTTCTTGGGGAGTGGTGATTAAGGGGTAGGGAAAGTCCAGGAATGTTTCTCTAGGGAAGGCCCTCCCCACTGGAAACGTGAGGAATGGAGAGTAAGAATTCCCTTCACAGACTAAAGGGAAGAGGCTTTAATTAGTGGGGGACTAGAGATAATTGGGGCTATTATCCTCAACTAGGATAGGCAAGGTTTGCAGTAACCCAAATTGGGCATTAACAGTGTGTGTTATTTAGCCACTCTGGTTTGTTGTAAGAGTAAGCTGAGGAAAGGCAGCATAATGTTGTGATGAAGAGCAGGCACTAGGGCTTCAGACTGCCAGGGTTTGAATCCCTCATCTACTACTTGCAGTGTGGCTATGAACATATTGTTTAACCATTCTGTGCCTCATTTCCTAATCTATAAAATGGGGATAATGATGGTACCTAATTCATAGGGTTGTCATGAGGGTTAAGTGAATTAATATATGGAAAGCACTTAGAACAATGTCTAGCTCATGGAAAGCACTGTCTAAAGTATAGTCATGTGCTGCATAATGACATTTCGGTCAACAATGGACTACATGTGTGATGGTGGTCCCATAAGATTAGTACCATATAGCCTAGGTGTGTAGTAGGCTATACCACCTCGGTTTGTGTAAGTACACTCTATGATGTTCACACAATGAGGAAATTGGCTAACAACCCATTTCTCAGAACATATCCCTGTCGTTAAGTGACACATGACTGTATACATTATTAGTGTTGATATTACTGTGTGAGAATGTTAGGTGAATTGTAGAAATACAAAGGCAGTGCATTCTGCACAGTATCAAAGGCAGCCCAGAGATGATAGCAGTTTTGAAAAGAGCCCTAGAAAAAAATGCAATGTTGGCAAAATCATATTCCGTCTTCTTTCCCTTCATTCTGCCTCTCCTGTTTCTTAGGAGTCCAGCACTTCCATTGCTCAAAGTTCTATAGCCTATGCAGGTCTGCTGTCTTAAAAGTCCTTCATTCTTTTTTTTTTTTTAAAGATTTTATTTTTCCTTTTTCTCCCCAAAGCCCCCTGTACATAGTTGTATATTTTTTTAGCTGTGGGTCCTTCTAGTTGTGGCATGTGGGACGCCGCCTCAGCATGGCCTGATGAGTGGTGCCATGACCACGCCCAGGATTCGAACCAGCAAAACCCTGGGCCCCTGAAGTGGAGTGCGCGAACTTAACCACTCAGCCACCGGGCCAGCCCTAGAAGTTCTTCATTCTTATGAGGACTATATTTTCCGTGACAAAAACTGGGACTCATGCTGAGAAGTATGAAGTATATAGGGACTCATGCTCTACTATGAAGTAGATAGGAATTGGTTTGCAGGTGCTATGGGTGTGAAACCCTAAACTTCATTTTCTTTGTAAGTGAAGTGGGGATATTGCCTTGTACCATACAGCTGTGATTGGTGGCCAAAATATGGAAAGATTCCCAAAGGATTTCCTGTGAAAATTGGAGTCTGTGCTTCCCAAGTTAGTCACTTATTTTTACTTTGCCCATCCCACAGATAAAAACTGAAATTCCATGTGTGCTATTCATATAGTAGGTTTTTCATAAATGTTGAATGAATTGAAGCTAGACCAATTTTCTTTTCTACTGATTAAAGCATTTGTTATATGATGTACATATAGTTTAAGTAGTGATAACAAAAGGAATACTCGCGTTCTGTGGAGGTTTTAAAATACATCTACTTGTTTCCACTTAGTACTTTTTTTTCTTTTTTGGAAAGGAAGATTGGCCCTGAGCTAACACCTGTTACCAATGTTCCTCTTTTTGCTGAGGAAGATTGGCCCATCTTCCTCTATTTTGTATGTGGGACACTGCCACAGCGTAGCTTGATGAGTGGTGTAGGTCCACGCCCAGGATCCAAACCCACAGACCTGGGCTGCTGAAGCAGAGTCACCAAACTTAACCACTACGCCACCAGGCCAGCCCCTCCACTTAGTACTTTTTCTTATCCCTCTGCCTGGAATGCTCTTTCCTCCCAAATCTTTACATGGTTAATTCCTTGTCATTTGGGTCTTAGATTAAATGTCATCTTACTAATGTCTTCACTAGTGAGTTCTACCAAATATTTAAGTAAGAAATAATACCAATCTAACACAAACTCTTCGAGATAATAGAGAAAGAGGGAACACTTCCCACTCATTTTATAAGGCCAGCATAACCCTGATACCAACATGGACAAGGACATTACAAGAGAAGAAAATTACAGACCAACATCCCTCATGAACATAAGCATAGAACAAAAATCCTAAATAAAATATTGGAAAATCAAATCCAGCAATACATAAAAAGGATAAGACATTGTAAATTAGATCCTCTTTAATGTTTTTCAAAGGACATAACTTAAAGGTTGGAATTTGTTTATTATTACTTTGACTATTCAGATATTTCTCCTTTGATTATGATCCATGTCGAGCCTGGGTCATAAGGGTCTAGAATTCATGAAGATTACAAATATTTTATCATGTCATTGTAATTGAAATCTTTATCAAGAATTGAGGTATATTTTAGATATGAAATTAAAAGTATTTTATGGCATTGTCTAGAGTGTATTTTATTCCAAAGTTTTTATTTTCAGCTTTGATATTTTTAATAACAGACCTTTTCCTTGTCTTGCAGATCAAGATATTTTGGAAACTATATTAATAGATAGCTATATTTTTCCAAGTACCACAATAGTAAGTAGGCAACTTTTATATAATTAGCTGTCTCATAATTATTTAGAAAGTATTAAAAAGCCTTCACACTAGTTTGCTGCACACAACTAGTTTGCTTAGTGCTGAGACATCTTCGAAATACATCCTTAACTCTTTCTTACTTCTAATGCTTCTAATACTGACCCTTGTCCTTTCGTTTTGAGGAACATATCGAAAATTGTCTTTTGAAAGGTTTATTTTGAAAGGATTTTTTTCTATTTTGAAGACCTTTTCTATCTCTGAATCCAACCAGAGTATGTAAAAATGTTCATATTCCTGCTCTCTTATGAAAAATGATGGAATGGAAAATAGTGCTATTAGATGTTGTTAGTATACTTTTCTTCGTGTGTTTCCCCTTGGTAGCCAGATCATTTGAGCAGCCTTATTATTGTGATGCTGTATGATTTCCAAGACAGAAAATTTCAAGCTCGTCTCCTTTCTGATAATGAAGAGTCCATAGCGGAAGTTCAAGAAGTAGAGAACCTTCTTATCAGGTAATTGTAAAAGCAAAAAGGATGTTTTATATAAAATCATTGTTCGTATTTTCATTGGTTAAATTGTATACAATATAATGTGTAAATAAGTGTTAATTTACAGAGAAAAAATATAAAAGTTCATAAGTTTCTTGAGTTCCTTTGCAATCTTGAACAGGTTAAACATACTATTTAAAATCAAGTTGTTTTTGAAAACTTGAGTTGTAAGATCCAACTTGTAAGCATGTAGAAAATCATGAAAAGTTCTTAATAATTTTCAGCACATACATAAATTAAATTTCATTTGAAACAGCTATTATTTATTTACTTAGCTTTGTTTACAGCTCTTAAAAAAATTTGACATGTATTAAATGAGAAAATTCCAACAATAGACAAGAACTCACTTCTTTGCCAAATTAGAAAAAACTTCTCCATAGTTGAGAACAAACATGTTCCCAGTTTGTTTTCTTTTTGCCCTAAATATCAGCAGAAACCTACTACAGGAATAATAGTAGTACCTACCTCGAAGGGTGTTTTGGAGAACTGATTAAACTAATGCATATAAAATGCTTAGTTTAGAGCCGGACACATAGTAAATGGTCAATAAATGTTAAGTGCTACTGTTGTTAGGGCTTTTGTTATTATGTTGTTGAACTTTAATAGAAAGTACAATATAACAACGACAACAACAATCTTGTAGGAAGATTTTCGCCTAATGAACAGTCTGAAACAGTTGTCAATACATCTGATTTTATATTTTTATGAAATATTTTTATTTTTTATTGCAAATTCAATGAGTTTCGTTTAAATTATTGAAGGCTGAGACCAGAGGGCTCAGGTAATGGAGTAATAATAATATCTTACATTTACTGAGCAGTTAATGTGCATCAGTCATTGTCATAAGAAGCTACAACAACCCTGTGAGGTGGCTACTGTTGCCAACCTGTATTTTCACACATGGGAAAACTGAGGCACAGACAAGGTAAAGGGAGAATGCCAAAGAGCTAGAAAGGGGAGTAGCTAGATTTCAAACTCAGGAAGTCTGACTCCAGAGCCCAGGCTTTAACCATGTATATGCCACCGCTCCTCCCGCCTAGGATAGCAAGGGTTGGTTGAAGTACTCCGGAAGATTAAAAATATGACATAGTCATATCTCATGTCAGTCACAGCCATGAGAAATTGTGGGATGGAGAAGAGCAAGAGCAATCAGACCTGTGTCCTATCTCTGTTAGAAAAGTAAAGATCTCGCCTCTGTTTACTGTGTGGGTTTCTGAGCAACCACCTCACTGTGCATACCTACATCGGATGACCTGCCTCCCAGGATGGGTGCAGATACATCAGAGAAAAATCGGTGGGGCAGTATGCTGTGGGACAGGCTCTGAGTTTCAGCTTTTCTGAGCTTCTCTCAGTTTCTGTTTGACTTAGTCAGGAGACTTCCATGGAAGTCTCAGCTTAGTCTCATGAGGCTAATGAGAGCTGAGGTTAGACTGAGTCAGCCAGGAAAGCCACAGGGCTCTAACCAAGTCAGAAAGACCAGACTGTGGTTTCAGCAGCAGCAGATTTTAGCTGAGAATGCCAGCAAGGCAGGTGGGAATAGGACAAGCAAAGGCTGTGGCTCAGGAGGCCAGAGGAACCAGGAAATATTACTGTCAAAGGATTCCTGATTCCCCAGATTTTCCCCTTTCCCCATATTACGTACCATGCTACCTTCTGCCTTGACACATATCTGGTTACAAACCGATAGATCTTCATATAATGTAAATCTTATTCCTAAATCAGTTTTATTATACCCAGTTCATACTATACTCAATTCATAATATGCTAGAGGAGAAATGCTTGTATTTAGTGACTGAACTGCAGAGAATAGTAGAGCCGTGCTGAGAAAATATATGTATAAAGCTAATGCCAGAGAGTTTTAATCGAGAGTTTTAATCAAGAGTTTTCAAGTAGTAGAAGCCATCATCAGTTAACTTGAGCAAAATTGAAAAATATTCTTACAAAGATACTGGGATATCTCATGCAACTCGAGGACTCAGGAAGAATATGAAATCAGGAACTGGAAAGATGTCAGGACTTTATCTCTGCTTCTCTCTTAGTATCTGCTTCATTCTCTTTTTCTCTGAAGATCTGCCTTCTCTGCTTCTCTAGTCTACGTAGGAAAGGCCCTACCATTGCACCCCAGTTTCTGAGCTTACATGTTACAGTTGTATGTTAGTTTCTTCACTTAGACTAACTTCTTATCTCTACAACCCAATTCTGAATTCTAAATCCCTGGAAATTTGATTGGTTCCATGTGGATCAGATGCATTCCCTCTGGCCACTTCCCATAGCCAATGGAGTGGGATTGTGAACTCAAACAGGATGCTGGAGGCCAACCTCTGTAGATCTTCTGGGGCTTGGAGCTGGGCGCTGTTGTTCCCAGGGAAGTAAAATCATTGTAAACTTGAAGTATACCATAGTATGTTTCTACTGAGGGCATAAAGACTAATTTTAAGAGGTGATAGAGGAAGAAGTAATTATTTAGCAAGAAATTGAATGAGAATGATTTTCTCCTTAGGAAAATTGTGTTTGACCTTTGTTGCTGTTGCCTGTACCAGGGATCCTGGTGTTTTATCACTTTATGTACCAATTTGTATCTTTTTCTTCATTTATTCATGGCTTTAGAGATATAGTCCTAGATGACACCTCTTACCATTTTTGACATATGCAAGGTTTTTAAGAACTCATTCCTTGGGGCTGGCCTGGTGGCGCAGTGGTTAAGTTTGTGCACTCCACTTCTGGGGCCTGGGGTTCACCAGTTCGGTTCCCAGGCACGGACCTATGCACTGCTTATCAACCCATGCTGTGGCAGGTATCCCACATATAAAGCAGAGGAAGATGGGCACGGATGTTAGCTCAGGGCTAATCTTGCTCAAAAAAAAAAAAAGAACTCATTCCTTGTATAAAATGCAACTTTTTAATACTATGTGACTAGGTTAAAAAAAAAAGGCCACAGCCTCTTCCTTTCTTACTCCTCATGACCTCACACTAACCCAAGAATGTTTCTGCCAAATAATTTGTTGGACTTTTGTGAGGCAGAATTGGAGAATGGGCACAGAAAGACTAGAAAGGCAGCAGGAGGGGAAGGACTTTGTAGTCCATACTCCTACCCCACCCCAAGGTATTCGTCCTGAAGTCTCCACATTACGGCTGAGGCCCCACTGTCTACCCTGATAGCATCCTTGATCCTTTTTTCTTCCCCTCCCCTGCACCCATACCACACCTAATGCATCGAGTCCTGTAACTCCAGTTGGAAAACATGCTAAATCTACTTCTTTCCATCCATTACTACCATCCAAATCCAAGCCACCATAATTGTCACTTGGACTTGTCACTTGTCAATGGGAGGCAATAGCCTCCTCATTGGTTTCCTTTCCTATAATTCTTACTTTCCCACAATCCATTCCACATGGTAGGTAGTGTGATATTTTAAAAATGTAATTATATAGTCATGAGAGAGTATCTTGGATCAGACTTGTCTTCCTATTGTAAATGAGAAAACTGGACAAAATATATGAGGCAAAGGTTTTGGACATTAGACAAGAAGCAGCACAGAAACTTGATCCCTGAGAGAATAAAAACAAGTGAGGTGAGCCCTAGAGTAGTCCTGGCTTCATGCCTAGAGGTACTTTCCAGCTGCAGTGCAGGAAGGGGAATGCCAAGAGGAAAACAGTTGTCTTGCTAAGTTAAGAAAACAGAGATCAGAGTTTTGGGAGGCTGAAATGATCATTTGTTTTTTCTTCTTTATTCTATTAATATGGTAAGGTAATTTACATTGAATGGTTTATAAACGTTAAGCCAACCATGTATTTCTGTGGTAAATAACATTTGCTCTGATATATCCTTTTTCTCATCTTCTCCAAATTTCTCATTCCCCATAATGCTTCAGAGTTTCTCATTTGCCAAAATGCTCCCTAAATACTTGTTCATGAGATTTTCTCTCTCATACTTTCTCCACCCCTTCTTTGGAAATGCTTATTAGCCTATTTCACTTACTTAGTGAATAGTCTGAAACAGCTGTCAGGACAATGTCTGACTTTATATTTTTATGAGACATTCAAGCAGTTCACTGAAGATTATCTTTTGTCATTAAGAAAATATTCAATTTATATTTAAAGAGAATCACATTTCTGATGTGTTAGGCATTAGTAATGGCATTCAGAAACGTGAGTTATTTTGTTCATTGTTAAATAAAATTTCTGAAAATTTTGAAGCCAAAAAGGAGTAAAACCCATTTCTTTAAGAAATTAATGAAAAGAAAATGGTATATCAGTTAGGATTCTTTTTGGCAGCTGGCAGGACCCCACCTCAAACTGGAGAGGTGAACAGGGAGCATTTCTGACCAGGCCTCTTGTGGCAGAATTGAACACTGAGACTGCAGGAAGGGCAGTGCTGTGGCTGCGCTTCTAGTAACTAAGTCTTTTGACTAAAATATCATCAGGACGCTCTTCAACTCTAGTGTCTGCTTCTCTGTGTGCTTTGGCTTCATTCTTTCATCTTTCTTTGTTCCCAGAATGGAAAACTTGGCGGCTGACAACTCAGGAGCTTTACGTTTTATAGCACCAAGCACTAGAGAGTCTGGCTTTCCTCTTTGTTGCTACACCCGAAAAATTGCTTCACCTTGGTTTGAGTCAAGTGCCCACCCCCTACCAATCAGCTGTGGCCAAGGAGATAGAGTCAGTCAGAGATACTTCCCAAGAACGTTATGTGAATGGAGGGCGGGAAGGAACATTTTCAGAAGCGGAGAGGTTCTATTCCCAGAAGGGAAGGGGTGCTTAACAATACAAACCAGTAGGTTTCTACTATAAATGGAAACATTAGGATAGCTTTTTTTTTGCTATGATTTATGGACATAAAGTTTCTTGGGACACACTATATTAGGTATAATTTGATTTTACATGTAATATTAGTTTATCTCGTTTGAGCCCTACGATGTTATCTTCCTTTAGAGAGAGCATATACTTTGCTACTGGCAGCCAGACTTGGGACACTAACAAGCCCAGGTGACCAATTCTAATCAGAGATTGCAATGATTAGAAGTTCACAGGGTTTCAGTCCCTGTGAAGACCAGTTGTTCCTTTTTACGTTTTCCTGGGCTTGTCATTTGGTGACCCATTCTAAAGCCTGGGACTTTATCAGAGCCCCTCTTCCATAAACTTGGCATGCCCGCATTTCCATTTTTGTTCCCTGCCCCATGAGTCATTGAAGCTCTGCATATCACTCAATTTCTCAGACACATATTTCAGAATTGGCAGATAACTCATATGTGATGCTCCCTCTACTTGGAACACTGGTCAGCTCTTCTCACACCCCTCCCTTACTCCTGGCTAACTCCTACTTCTCCCCGATGGCTTAGCTTAAACCTAGTTCCTGGGAAACTTCCCTTGACTCCCGTAGCAGTGCCTCTCCTTTGTGCCACCATAGCAGCCTGCCTTCCCTTGGCATTAGTACTTGGGACCTTTTAAAATAATTGCTTTGTCTCTCCCTACCAGACTCTATACTTGGTGATGTCAGGAATGGCATCTTCCTTGCTCACTCCTTTGTTTCTGGAACCTTAAACAGTGCCTGGAATATCGTAAGAATGCAAATGTTTGTTCATGAATTAACTTTATTTCTCTATCCTTAAATGCCTTTCCATTTCCTGCAGAAAAAAATTCCTACTTCCTATGCATGGTGTGTAAGATTTTTTGTGATTTGAGCCCTGGATCTCTCACTACCCCATGCTCTGTAAATCTTTGTTGTTTAACACCTCCATATCTTTATGGTGCTCTGCCCTCTGTCTGTGTGTCTTTTCTCCCTTTTTGGTTTGGAAAACTCAGGCTATCTGTGTGTCTTCTCTCCTCTTGTGGTCTGGGAAATTCTTGCTCCTCCTTTAGTAGTTAGCTCCGGTTTCTCCTCCTCGTAGAATTTCCTTTGGGCTAACTCTTGTTCTTCTCCCAGTACATTTGCTTTCTCCTTTATCTGTGTATCTTATACCATTCATCATATTAATCTTTATAGTCCAGTTCTGATCACAGTACTTGGTTAATAGTAGTAAAGGAATAAACATATTATTATCATTTCTTGAATAGCCTGACTTTAAATACAAAAGTATTTAATTCAAAAGTATCTTTTCTTTTCAACAACTCTGTAAGTAAGGTACTTATTCTTAATTCCTAGAGCTTAGAGAAACTAAATAACTTGTCTGAAGTCGTATTGCTGGTAGTTGGTGGAACCAGAATTTGAACCTAGGTAATCTGTTTGCAGAGTCCAAACCATACTGCAGAAGGGGCGAGAGGGAGAGGGCGAGGGCATGTGGCATGTTATAGGAGTGGCAAATCGTTCAGTATGTAACCAGCGATAGTGTTGTGGATGGGAGTGGTGGGAATTGAGGAAGGGAGAGTTGGTTCAGGTTAAATTTTTAATATCCTAGTGTATTATGATAAGGAATTTAGAGTCTGTCCTGTAGGTAATGGGCTCATTTAAAACTTAAGCTTATGAATTACATAACTACAATTTAACATATAGAAAGAAAGTTCTGGTTGTACGTACAACAGGGATGCTGGTAAAAGAGATAATTGGGTAACTGTGATAACATTCAAATTGTAGCAGGAGATGGACTTCTGAATCAAGAATGTTGGGATAAGGCTACTTCTGCTTCCGTTTTCATCATTGCAGCTTGCCTTACAGCTACGGAAGAAGTTTTTTTAGTAACCACGGGATATTTCATTTACAGAAGTAATATGTCTGGTTATCTTAATAGCATTTGGATTTGGTTTTTGTCTTCAGTCTGATATTGCATATTTATATAAAAATCTTTATAACTGTATATATACTTTAAATTACTTTGTGGTTGATTAAATTGTATTAAAATTCACAGTCTGAAATGTTTGCTATCTAGAAATTTGGAAAATTATTTCTCGCTGTGCTCTTTCTATGTACACAACACGTTTATTTTTCTAGGCTTCCCAGCTCTAATCTCTATATTTAATGATTGAATGATTCATTCAATAACATTTATTATGGTAAATTTGAACTACATAGATATTTGGAAGGACTTTTTAAACAAAATAGTCTGTATTCAGAAACAGCTCACAGTGTATAATATAGAACAGTAACTCACCCCCTTTATATTAATTTATTCTTTGATGTGCATTAATATATTATGTAATTGTTCTTAGTGTTCCTTCCTGTAGTTCTGTGACATTAGAACATAGCACTACACATATCTGATTTTATCATAGCCCTAGAAGGTTTAATGTTTGATAACCCTTCCCTCTCCTCTCCCATGCCCCTGTGTTCTCTCTCTCTCTGTCTATTTCTCTCTCCCCCTCGTGCATGTATACACATCCATACATAAACACATTCTTGGGTGAAAGTTTCTCATTCTACTGAGTGGATAAGAAGCTTAATCTTCTTAAACTTTCTGCAGCCACACACACCACTCAGGTTGTGCTTGCCCTTTTTTGTGGCATCTCTTCCCCATTTCTCATTCAAGGTTATCCTTGAGATTTATTATTCAGTTAGATTCCTCCTGTGGAAACGTTATGAACATGGGTCAAGAGTAAGTCCTGTATTCTCATTCATTAAAAACGTTGGCCATGAGATCAAGGAAAATCCTTGGGTCCTCATGGTGACGCTAACCAGTTCTTGATTTTCTTTTCTGTTATTTGGAACTTTGAGGCATGGGATAATCAGAACTGGGAAGGACTGGATACAGATTCATGAAAGTTCCTTAATCTTATTAAGTAATGATAACTAGCCTGTAATGAGTGCCTGCCATGTGCCAGGCACTGTGCTAAGTATTTCACACACAATTGGTAATCATCACATTAATAGCAAGGAAAGTCAGCCACATTTTACAGAGGAGAAAACAGAGGCTGAGAAAAGAGATTCAGTAACATACCTGAGGTCACATAGCTGGTTACTGACAGAACCTGGATTGAATTTCAAATTTCGGCTCTAAATCATACACCTCTTCCACTACATAAAATTGTCTCTCAATCAGCGATTAATGTAAATACCTGAGGAGATGCACAACTATACAGGGGCAGCAAAAACTGGAAAAAGGAAGCAGGATTATTGGATTTCTGTTTTCACATATGGCAAATTGTTATTTTAGACTTAGAAAATTTGAAATAGAATTATAGAAGACTTGTTAAAATTTTAAAGTTGCTTTGTTAATGTTTCCAGTGGAAAATTGATAGTCTTGTCTTTAATGCAGTAGTCACTAAGAATGGATTTTCTCTCTCTAGTTTTAAGACAAAATTGGCTGCAGCATTGGCAAGGTATCGAATCAAACATGATGCCCTTTCAATTTACCACATTCTTCCAGAAACAGTTAGGAACCAGGAACTAAGGGCCTCCACTTTGCCACTTTATGCTTGGATAAATACTTGTAAAATCAGGTAAGAGTTTTAATCAAATTCTTTATTCATATTTCAAGTCACTAGCCTTTCAAAATAATATGGTAAGAAATATTACCTTTTTAATGGAGGGGGGCACATCTGGGAGAGTGATTGGGGAATCATAGTTTGGTTCAGGATCTTATCACCAAATTACCAAAGGTAATTACATAAATATGTTAACTTTTCTGTCTCTAATGATCTTTTAACTTATTGTTGGCTACAATTTAAGTTCCATTAGATGCAATACATGCAGTGGTATTTTTACTTATTGTAGGAAAAAGATGCTAATGTTAATACATTTTTAATGTATTATATTTGTAATTACAACCTAATGTTGTATATTTACAGCCCTGAAGAAGTTTATCATAGTTTGAAGAAAAAAGGCTATCATAAAGTCAAATCTGTACCACATATTGGTGATAAAGTCTTTGCTGTGGACCAGCATTGCTATGATGTCTTAATTTTTCCATCTCATCTTAAAAATGACCTTCTAAATATAGATCTTTTCAAAGAGTATAAACTTATATTTCAGGTAAATAAACATTTACATTCATTGTGGTTCTCAATAATCCTACTTACACAAAGAATCCCTCCACTTAAAAATAAAACCTGACAAACTGATTATATATTTTACAGATTATCAGGGAAGTTCAAAAGGCCTAATTTTCACCTTAAATAAAATTAATACCTCTACAATCAGTGTTCCTATTATACTTTGGCATCTTTGTCCCACGTGCGGTTGTAGAGGACATATTCTCCTCCCTGGACTGCATGGATGGGGATACTTGTGTTGCTGGCAGCTCAAAGGCTGTATTTTTCTCTCCCAAGGGATGATTCAAAAGAAGGTAGAATAACACCTTTTCTTCCTTGCCTTTCTGGGCAAGATGCTAGTGCCATCCTGCATTTGAAAATGCAATGTGTAATACTTTCCCCTTATCTCTTTGACATAGGCTTACAGCTTTGGTTTGTAAGAAGTGTATAATGGCTATTAATGCAGGAAGAGAATGTGAGGTATAATGTGGTTTCAATAGAATGAAAAATAAAAGGTCTGAAAAATTGTTGTTAATTTTTATGTCCTTAGATTCCAATTCCTGCCTCAGATTCACCCTAGTCTTCTATGGTTTATGCCTTCACTGTACTCACATTCTTGGGCAGAATCTCTTGCCCTTATTTTACGGTAACATCCTAGTGAGCACTGAGATCAACTGCAGAAATCCAGTCTACCTAGCCCGCTTTTTATAAGCTTGTCGACCATCCTTAATTTTAATATCTGTGAACTAGCAGCATTTAGATGACAATGTAATGAAAGAATGGCAGTAGCAGAGGAGTGGGTTTTCCTGAAGGGGTAAGAATGGGAGCTAAGGCAGGACATCATTAATCTGTTAATCATGTTTTTGGTATTTTGGCATTGCCTTATCACTATATAAAAGTTAAATGATAACAGTCGTAATTTAGGCTAAACAAAGTTAGGGTCTTTGTTTTAAATCAGTTTATATCAGTTATCTTTTTTAATTTTGTATTTTAACATATATTAAGATGTTTTAAACGAAAACGGATTAGGTATCTCTTCAAATTCCTACCAAGTACTTTGTTTTACCTAAGGCAAAATGAAGTCAGTTCATGCTTCTAGTCTAACTCTTTGAAGTTCTAATCATACCCTTGTCTTGTAGGACAAATCTCGAAGTCTGGCTGTCCATTCTATAAAAGCTTTATTAAACATGGATGATGATATCTTAATGGTCAATACAGGTTCGTGGTACACAGTTGCCCATATGTCAGTCCTAACAAATAATAATACCTCAAAAATATTTGTGTGTGGAGTACAATCACAAGCTAAGGATCCTAAACTGATGAACCTTTTCACAAAAATGGGATGTAAAAGTATGTACAAATATTTATTTTTTTGGTGCTTACTGTTCTACAAGATTTAGAAATGTTAAAAATGTTTGAATTTGTTATTTTTTAATAAGGTAAAACTGTACTCCCAATATTCTGTTTCTGTTGCCAGCTGGCTCAGAAATATTAGGCTCTGCCATTAGAAGGTGCTGGAGAGACACTGCAAGACTGGAAGAGGAAGGAGAAAGGACTTTTGTTTTTCTTCCAGTGTTTGTTTATCCCTGTGGTGGCTGTGCAGGAGTCTTGGCAGTGTTAGCCTTGCCTTCTTTGCAGAGATCTGAATCTCAGCCTTGCAGGGGCCATGCTCTTCTGACTTTCTAAGTTCCTTGTTCACTTTTCTCTCAGCCATGGTTGGTAGTGGCTACTCTCTGCAGTTATTACCTCTGTACACGTTAGAGTTCTCAAGTTGTTGACCACCTTTTGCCTAGTTAACAGAGATGATAGGAACTACTGGGTAACCAAGCAGTAGAGGAAAGGAAGTTTCTCCTTTTAGAAGTATTCTAGGTAATAAATGAAAAAAGGATGACAGAATTAGAATATGACTATTTTGCAACCCCTTTCCTGATACCACAAAGGCAGCTTAATGGATGAATATGACACCAATAATGAAGTAGTTTTGTTCTCCTCCCCACCAAAAAAAAGAACAAAAAAGAATCTGAATCTAATTATGCTTCTAAATATCCAACTACTAATTTATAGGAAGCACAGAAGACAGGAACA
Organism: Equus quagga; assembly: GCF_021613505.1. Classification (NCBI taxonomy): domain Eukaryota; kingdom Metazoa; phylum Chordata; class Mammalia; order Perissodactyla; family Equidae; genus Equus; species Equus quagga. The sequence goes on along the minus strand of NW_025796728.1, from coordinate 9,321,576 downwards.
TGTGAAACTACACTCTAGGGAAGCAATTAGCAAAAGCCAGACTGGGAAACTCTAGTAGGACAAATAACCAAGTTTCATTAAGAAATAAATGGTAAGAAAAATGGAAAGGGAACCTATAGATAAAAAGAAAATTAAGACATCAACCAATTGTAATGTATGTTCCTTATTTAGATCCTGATTCAAAGAAACTGTAAACAATTTTTGACGTGTGTGAGACTATGGGGAAATTAGAGCCATGATTAGATGCCATTATTATTTGATGATAATCAGGAATTTTTAAAAGAACTTTGTGTGGTTGTATTTTAAAGGGATTTTTATCTTTTAGAGCTATATGGTGAAATATTTATAGATTCAAAATAATATGGGGGTGGTGGAAGTGGGTGCAGATATAGGTGAAACAAGATTGGGCATGAATGGTTCACTGTTGAAGCTCCATGATGGGTACTTGAGAATTTATTATATATTATATCTATTTTGTCTATATTTTAACTTTTCCAATAAAAAGTTAAAAATAGAGGAAAAAAGGAAAAGGCCTACTTGATTTTTTTAAAAAAATTCAAAAGAGACAGAATAAAAAGAGGGGAAAAATTGACCAGGCAAGAGAAAGGAGGTGAGTAGGGCAGTTTCAGGAGTGACTCCTCAGCAGTTGAGGGAAGTGGGAGCCATTGCAGAAGTGAGGGGGTGGCCTTAAGTTAGGGGCACAGAGAGTTGTAACTGAGGGAGGGTGGACTCTCTTAAACTAAATTACAGTGCCTCATAATCGCTACTGATACTCATTTTTTCTAGGGAAGATAAAATATAAACAGGGCTTAAAAATGGGAAAGAGAGGGACTGGCCCTGTGGCGCAGTGGTTAGGTTCACACGTTCCACTTCGTTGGCCCAGGGTTCGCCAGGTTTGGATCCCAGGTGCAGACATGGCACCACTTGGCAAGCCATGCTGTGGTAGGCATCCCACATATAACATAGAGGAAGATGGGCACAAATGTGAGCTCAGGGCCAGTCTTCCTCAGCAAAAAGAGGAGGAATAGCAGCAGATGTTAGCTCAGGGCTAATCTTCCTCAAAAAAATAAAAAGAAAAAAAAATAGGAAAGAGAAATAACCAATACTGAACACTTACTGTATACTAGGCACCATGTAAAGCTTAACTACTTTACCTCAATCGTCACCACAATAGATGAGGTAGGCATTATTATCCCATTTTATGCATAAGGAAAGGAGCTTAGAGAGATTGTCATGCAGCTAGTAAATGGTGAAGTTGGGAGAAGACTTGGGTATTTCTGCCTCCAAAGCCCATTTGCCTCTCCTACATCATACTGCTTGGAATCTGACGTTCAGAATGGAAAATTTACATTACATTTTATGTAGAAGATATTTAAACTTCAAAGTTATTCTCTCAAGTGAAAGAGAAAGCACTCCATTAAGAAAATTCATGTATTTGAAAAGTTATCAGAGAAGAATAGCCCTCTTTTCTGGCTGCATTAAAATGACTTTTGTTGGGGTTGAGGATTTAAAAATGAACAATGATAGATATAATTACATACTGCATTAAGATTTTTAATTAATATTTTTACATTAATTTTTCTGGTTTTTTTTCCTCCCAGATGTTGAAATACTTCCTGAGACATTTATTAACATTGACTCAAAGGACCATAGATTACAGAAAGTTAAAGTGATCCTGCTGCTCCCTCGTTGTTCAGGACTGGGTGTTAGTAATCCAGTAGAATTTATTTTAAATGAGCATGAAGGTACTTGTTTTAATTTTTAATTTCTAAATTATTGAAATTTGTGGTTAATAATTTAAAAAATAAAATTATTTAAAATCATTAAAATGACATATCAGATATATCTGATTAATGAATAGCTACCATGTATAAAGTACTTACTAAGTATAAAGTACTTACACCCATTACTTCACTTAATTCTTATACCAATCCTGTGAGATATGGGCAAGGGGGATATTAAAAATATTTCATAATTGGAATGATGTAGGTAATTAGAACAGATGCTGGCCAGTATGGTATTCTCGTATTTACCAGAGCTCAAAATATAGGCATGAAAATTTCTCAGCATTTTATAGATGAAAAAACTGAGACTCAGAAAGATTACTATAGTCTCCCTTATCCATGGTGGTATGTTCCAAGACCTCCAATGGATGCTTGAAGCCTCGGATAGTACCGAACCCTATATAGACTATGTTTTTTCCTATACATATGATAAAGTTTATTTTATAAATTGGGCAGAGTAAGAGATTAACAACACTAACTAAATAATAAGATAGCATAATTATAACAATATGCTGTAATAAATGTTATGTGAATGTGGTCTCTCTCTCTCAAAATATCTTCTTGTACTGTACTCACCCTTCTTGTGATGATGTGAGATGATACAACGGCTACTGATGAGATGAAGTGAGGTGACTGACACAGACATTGTGAAGTGGCATTAGGCTACCACAGACCTCACTATAGTCAGAAGGAGGATCGTTGAGCCGTCACGATGTCAATGGCTGGGTGTCAGGAGCAGGTGATGTCTGCAGTTGACCACCAGTAACTGAAACTTCAGAAAGTGAAACTGCAGATAAGGCGCGTCTACTGTAATTCATTTGTATAAGGTCACACAGCTAGTTAGTAACAGCCAGGATTCAAATTTAGATCTGCCTTACTCTGGAGCTTATGCTCTATATACAATCCTAATTAAATCATAATCGGACTATTTCAAACTCAAGACTTCTTTAGCCTCCAGTATGTGTGTTTTATGATATGAATACCCCAGATTAAATATTAATTCTAGAAATATTTTATTTTCTTCTTTAATAAACTTTAAAATATTATTTAACATTAACATTTATTGAGCACTTGTATGTAAGGCACTGAGTTAAGCACTTTGCTTGGATTATTTCATCAAATCCTCACAAGAACTCAGTAAAGTAGTACTCTTATTATCTCCATTTTACAAATGTGGACTCTGAGGCTCAGATTTTGGAGCCTCCCAGAGTCATTTGACTAGTAAGTGACAGAGGCTGGATTCAAATACAACCGCTCTGACCCGGAGGCTGGCACTTTGAATCACTCTCTTAATCCTAGTGTTAACTGAAACTGATTCTTACTTTAATCCCTTGTTTACATTGAAAGGCATAGGTAAGGTTAACTAGAATATTAGAGAAAGAAGACATTCTATCAACATTCAGAGTATGGTAATTGTTTTCTGTTTCTAGTAAGGACAGAATTTTAAATGGAGAAAAAGAAATGGAGGGAAAGGAACTAATATTTATTGAGCACATAGTCAGTATTCTAGGTAGTGTGCATGCACTGTCACTTAATATTTACAATAACTTTTTGAGGCTGTGTCATTTTATTATCTCTATTTTATAAGGGGGAAAAAACCAAGACTCAGAGAAATTTTTCAGGTTGCCTGAGGTCATGTAGCTAGTAAGTAGGGAAGCTGGGATTCAAATTCAGTTCAGTTAGCACATTCCACTATACTATGCTATAAAAAGAATTCCACTGTACCACACCATCTTCAACTGGGCTTACACTGTACCATGTGGAATTTTGACTTGCTATAGAAAATTTCTTTCCAGTAAGAGTTAAACAGAAGAAAAACCAACTCAGATGGGAGAATGGTAGGCTGAGAAAATTCCTACACTAATTTTGGGAAATGATCAGAGAAGAAGAGTTAGTAGACACTGAAATAAGAGAGGAGGAAACAGCAGCAGCTATAGGAAAGCATTGCAGTCAAGAGAACCAAGAGCTTAGAAGTCTGAGACTCTGGTCTTATCCTGGGCCATCTTGAAGTGAGAATGCAGAAAAAAGGAAGCCATAGGGAAAAATAAACTAGAGGCTGGGGGGAAAAGCCCAAAGGGAATTACAAATGACGAAAAGAGAGAAGTAAAAAGTTTCCTAGGTATTGGCAGTGTTTTGAAAGCCTTGATGAAGAGGTGACAGGATAAGCCAAGAAGTGGTCTTTGACAACCCTGGGGAAAAAAAGGAGGGCTTTTGAAGGAAACTGTGCTCTGATGAGGTAATAGCTGGAGAAAATAACTGCTGACCTAGCGAGTGTGGTAGAAATAGTAGCCAGAAACCTAGTGGGGATGAATCTAAAACATTATTTTATCACATTTAGATAATAAGTGGAAGGGAGCAATCATGAAATAGTTTTGAAAAATATTTTAATATTGAAAAATATTAGAACCATTGAGGAATATATCAAATTGGTCATTGCTAACAACTTGGAATTATTTTAAAGTGGGATGAAAGAGGTAATTGATGTGGTTTTAGAGTATAATATGTAAATAGTCCTTTAAAAAGTGACTGATAGTTTTAGAATAGAGATAGAAAAATGTGAAGTATAAAACTAAATTGGGAAGAAATGAAGTTTTATTAATCTTCAGTGATACTACTGGAATGAGGAGCAGCCAAATAGATGGTCTAAATAATTGGCTCTGGTACTCCAGGGAGTTACTGAGAGGCGGAATAATACAGAGGCTAGAAATGTGGGCTCCCTGGTTAGATTTCTGAACTAGAATCCTGGCTCTGTACTAATAGCTATGTGACCTTAGATATGTTTAATGTGTATTAAACATTTTTCTCAATATTAAAAGAGAAAATAATGCTCCAAGGGTTGTTGAATAAGATAATCGATATAGAGTATCATTCAATATGTCTTAGTTAATATTATCAAGAAATATGTTAAAATTAGTTTTAGAAATTAAAAAAGATTACTGCAAGAGTTTCTTGATCTGTTATGAAGACATGAGTTGCTTCCCTGAATTTTTATCTTCCAGAATTTCTTTTGGTGAGTTAATGTTTTCTACTGTATCCATTTGTGTTCTTTCCTACTCAGATCTGATTATAGCCCATCAGTTCTACTGTGCAAAATCAATCTTCTCTGCTCCTCTATTAGCCTCCAGACTAACTGCATCCTCTCTTCTCTACCTAAAGGACTTATTTGGCTGCTTGGATGACTATCCCAGGAGAACTTGGAGAAAAAAGAAAACAATATTAAAACTAAACAAAATTACCTTTATCAATTTAGTTTTTTAATTTTAAGTCAACATTTTTACAATACTATCTAGTTTTAATAAATATTTTCCATGAAAACTCTCATTAATAGGGAAAATGATTGAAAAATTAAATAGCAATTTGATAATAGGAATATATGGAAAACATCTAATACTTATATATTTAAAAGCATTGATTTGCTTTTAGATACAGGTTTACTTAAAGATTTCTCTCAAGGAGGCACATCAGAAGATAAACTTCATGTTCTTGCTCAACAGCAGTATGAACAGCTAACACATGCAATGAAATGTAAGTTTGTTATCTGTGCAACCCTAAAATATATTGTAAATCCTAGAAAAATCATTTATTTATTATAATCAGTCAATGAGGTATGAATCATAAGTGAATTTTCCAGAACTCAGCACCTTCAAATAACAAAATATTTTTACCAGTTTAATCTGTCTTTTAAAAATATAGTTTAGCAAGCATAGTTAAGAGTTTCTTGTTGCTGATGTGAAAATAATTATGTACTGTATATCTATTATTGTAGTTTCATCTTCTCTATTTCTTTTCTTTGGCTTCTTACTTGATGTAATTTTTCTGTTGTCCTTGTTCCTGACCCTAACAACTCTTCTACAATCCAAATAGTAATCAAACTCTTATTTCCCTTAATGCTAAATAGAGAATAGAGAGATGCAATTATAGATAAAGCCTAGATCTCTGGATTTGAAGCCTGAGTAACAAAGCTCTTTAAGTATTTATATTATTGCTTCAATCACTGCATTTATCTTTGAGTACCGTTTAGATTTTGAGTACCACTGCCCTTCCACACATGGATATGGAAATTTAGAAGTCTCTGAGAAATTACATAAATTTTTATGAATTCAGTCAGTGTTTATCAACTGTCTACTCTGGGCTAGGCATTACGTTCGGTGTTAGGGATATGAGTGTGAGTAAATCCTGACCTCCAAAGGCTCCAAGATAAATATGTGGGTATAGATAATTCAAGACATAAAGATATAGCATACGTGAGGGAGAAATAAGGCGAAATGGAAAGCACAGAGGAGATCTGCCCTTTTAGTTGATGCTGCTAATAAATATTAATTTGAACATGATAGTATGTATATGATCTATGAAATGTGTTGGTTGGAAGTTTAGGAAGTTGATAAATAATTTTTCTAATGCTTTCTCTGACTACTCTATTTAAAATTACAGGCTCATCTTCTGAAACTAACCCTCTTCCATACCTTCTTTGTTTTTTTCTATAGCACTTATCACCTCCTAACAATACTATATAATTTTCCTATTTATTCATGTCAATAAAACAGGAAATAAGCTCCCCAGGGGCAGGGATATTTGTCTGTGTATCTCAAATGGCTAGAACAGTGCCTAGCATGTAGTAGGTGCTTAATGAGTGTGAATAAATGAGTGGGTGGCAGGTTGCAGTATTACTGCATATTACAGATAAGAAATCTGAGAGTTTAAGTAATTTTCCCAGGTTCATACAGCAGTGAGTAACAGAATGGGGATTCACATCTAAGTCTGTTTCTAGAATCCTTTTAACTAGTTATGCGATATGGCCAGTAGAAGAAGGGGTGAAATATCGAGCTCATGGTAATCTGCAGTATTTATTTTTTGTTTGTTTCTAACTAGGTTGGTCACATTGATTGAATTTTCAATTTCCATAAAACTCCAGTTAGATTTACTTTATTTATTGGCCACAGAAACATTACTAATACTTGCTTTAAAGGAGAGCCATGCAAACATCTGTGGAAATCATTCCCATCAAAACCATGCAGTACTAGCATAAATAGGTGTTTGGAAACATAGCAAATTTGTTTAGGATTGTTAATGGGATCATTATATTAATTACATCTTCTTTAAATATAGTTACTAAAGCTCAAGCAGTTGTTTACTGCACATGTTCAGTTTATCCAGAAGAAAATGAAGCTGTTGTTAAGAAAGCACTGGAATTTCAAGACCATGGGATTAAAGTACAACCTTACAGGTAAAAAAGAAAAGGGTTCTTCTGAACAACTTGATCAAATATTTTTGAAAGTGAATGATTATGATTTTCTAAGTTGTATTAAAGACATTCCACTTCCTTTTTGTTAGACTTTAATATGACCAAATAGCCTAATTTTTTTTACAACTTTATGTAGCTTCTGCTGAGCCTTTACGATGGCTTGGCATGAGTGTTCTTTTGCATGCCAAAAGATTCTTTTTGTTGTTGTTATTGTTGGTAAAGCTAAGGCATTTTGGCTTTGACTTGTCTGGTTCTGGATAAATTGGATCCAAATTTTATATCCCAAGCTTTAGATACATCTATGCCTCAGTACAAGAAAAATAAGTATGTAAAATAACCTTAGAAAGTAGAGAGAAAATTGGATGTTATCTGAAAACATACATTTCATAGACACTTTTAGCCTTTGATACCCACCAGGAATGAGGTAAACATTGCCTAAATAACTATAGTAGCTTCTGGGTAAAATGCTGCAATAAACTAGAGGAAAAGAAGAAAAACAGTGATATTCATCTGAACTGTGGACATCAAAGTAATGAGTAGAGCTAAGAATACATGACACCAGTTGGTTCTTCAAGTCTGTGACAATTAATAAGGTATTTTGAAACGTCTCTTCTATTTTTTTACTTATTTCTCATGTGCACTTTTTCTTTAATTCTTATAGTAGGTTCTTAATATGCATATGGTTTGCTCCCTCCATTTAATTTCGTGTTTCCCCTTTGCCGTTTCACAAATGGCCGTGTTAAACACACCTGCTTTTCTCTCCTTACTTAGCTCTACCTCCTTAGTTAGTAGCTCCTGTTGGGGGCTGACAGCCAGCCTCACATTCTGAGAGCTTCTCAGCACAGCATTAGCTAAATCACCATCTAGTGGCAAAGAGAATTATTGCGGGTATATAACCAAATTTCATTTGTGTGGATGACTCTGAATTTATGTGTCAGGGATAAGGTTTCTAAGAATGTAATCTGGAAAAAATGGAGTAACAACTGTATTTTATCTTCTAGATTTTATTTCAGGTAAGCCATGATTAGTAATTAATCTATAATATAGTATAAAACACATAAGTAATATTTAAAGTCATATTATAAAGACAGAATAATCTGGGCTTTAGGCTTAAATTGGAGCATGTATATTGAAGAGGTTTGTAACTACTTGTTAGAAATGCTGTTGAGGGGGCTGGCTCAGTGGCCGAGTGGTTAAGTTCGCACGCTCCACTTCTGTAGCCCAGGGTTTCGCCAGTTCGGATCCTGGGTGTGGACATGGCACCACTCATCAGGCCATGCTGAGGCGGCACCCCACATGCCACTACTACAAGGACCCACAACTAAGAAGATACACCTATGTACCGGGGGGCTTTGGGGAGAAAAAGGAAAAAAATAAAATCTTAAAAAAAAAAAAAACCCAGATTTACCTTGTCAGAAAAAGCCTGACTTTTTTAGTTCAAATAAGCATGTTAATATGCCCCCATGATTTACTTCTAATTTTAATTCTAAGATAGATAGATAGATAGATAGCACTAAGGAAGGGAAGGAGATGGAGGAGGAGAGGGCAGAAGAGGGAGGGCAGAAGGAAGGAAGGGAGGGAAGGAAAGAAGGAAAAGAGGGAGAGAGAGAGGAGGGAAGTTTGTTCAAGAACAGAGCTTTGCTGAGAGTTTGGCGTCCTCTTAAAGATTTCTTCCCTACCTCTGCTGTGCTACGGTAGAAGAGAGCCACATTCTTGAGTCGTCCCTTTGTTTAGCACCCCAGAGATTTTAACATCCCAGGACAACGTGCAATAATAAGGTAAGTGCACTTTTCTGTTAAGTGGGAGAGTGTGCTGTGAAAGGAGGAGAAGGAAGGGTGGCTGTCACATATGGATTATGACATTACCCACCTCACTGGATCTTTGTGGGGAATGAGTATATTAAAACATGAGCAGTGCCTGGCACATAATAAATGTTCCATAAATGTTAATTGTTACAGTTGTTATTATGAGTTTGTAAATTGCCTGTTCATGTTCTTTAGCACTTTTTCAACTGTATTATTCATCTTTTTCTTCTTTTTATATGTCTTGTCATTGTATAGTAGGGATATTAGCTGTTTTCATATTAATTACAAATATTTCATAGATTTTTTGTTTTAAATATTTTTAATTAAAATATTAATAAAAATTTGCTTTATAGAAATCTTAAATTTCTGTGTAGACAATTGTATCAATCTTTTCCTTATGGCTTCTACATTTTGTGTTATATTGATCCTCAGCTTATAAATGCTTTTATCAGTTTTCATTTAGTATTTTTATAATTTCATCTTTTTGTATTTAAATAATTGATTTATCTGTTTATGATCAAACTTTATTCTTTCCCCAGAAAATCCGTCCCCTGCCCCTCCCCCCACTGATTTAAAATGCCACCTTTTGTATATGCTGTAATCCCATATATACTTCTGTGTGGATCTGTAATTCTATTCTATTGGTGCTTGGCTATTTCTATACTAACACGACAATGCTTTAATTACTATAATTTTAAATAGTTTTCTCAAATTTTATTAATTGTTTAATTGCAAAAACCCCTACCCACATTTGTGTATCAAATGAAACAATCCAAATGTACATAAGGAGAAGGTTAATAATTTCCTCGCTATATCCCTCTGCCTCCAAATCCCAAAGTGTGCAGTAGCTGGAGCAGGGTCCTGAAAGTGCCTTGACAAGCCAGGTGTAATCCTTCATTCCTTTTTATTATGTGGAGGTCTGGAGGGGCACTGGGAGAGCGGGAGCACCTAGACTAAGCCCACAAGTACTGATATTTTTACCACTGGCGTGACCATCCCAGTGTGTCCCAGTCACATAGCAGCCATATGAGTGTGTGTGTGTGTGTATTGTTACAGATAATGTATACATTAAATGTATGGAACTGTCCCTATTTTAATAAGTTTTTTTTATTGAACTATAACTCACAAACCATACAATTCATCATTTTAATGTGTACAATTTAATGCTTTTTTAGTATATTGAGAAAGTTGTGCAACCATCACTACTAATTCTATAGCATTTTCAATCACCCCAAAAAGAAATTTCATACCCACTCAGCCGTCACTTCCCATTCCCCTGCTCTCCTAGCTCCTGTCAACTGCTAATCTACTTTCTTTCTCTATGGACTTGCCAATTCTAGACATTTCATTTAAATGAAGTCATACAAGATGTGGCCTTTTGTGTCTGGCTTCTTTCACTTAGCATGATGTTTTCAAGGTTCATCCATGTAATACAAAGTATCAGAACTTCCTTCCTTTGAAAGCCAAATAATATTCCGTTGTATGAATATGCCACATTTTGTTTATGCACTCATCAACTGATGGGCATTTGGGTTATTTCCACCTTCTGGATATTAAGAATGATGCTGTTATAAATATTTGTGTACAAGTTTTTACGGGGACATAAGTTTTCATTTCTCTTGGGTATATACCAAGGAGTAGAATTGCTGAGTTGTATGGTTAACTCTATGTTTGAGGAACTGCCAGACTGTTTTCTAAAGTGGTTGCATCATTTTACATTCCCATCAGTGGTGTAGGAGGGTTCCGATTTCTCCACATCCTCACCAATACTTGTAATTATCTGACTTTTTAATTCTAGCCAGCCTAGTGGGTGTGAAGTGGTATCTCACTGTGGTTTTGATTTGTATTTTGCTGGTGACTAATGATGTTGGGCTTCTTTTCATGTGCTTTTTAGCCATTTGTATATCTTCCTTGGACAAATGTCTATTCAGATTCTTTGCCCATTTTGAAATTGCATTGTATTTTTATTGTTGAATTGTAAGAGTCCTTTATATGTATATCAGACCCATCTCACGTATATACTTTGCAAATATGATCTCCCATTCTTTGGACTGTCTTTTTACTTTAGTTATAGTCCTTTAATGCACAAAAGTTTGTAATTTTGAAGTACAATTTATCTGTTTATTTTGTTGCTTGTCCTTTAGGTATCATATTTAAGACACTGTTGCTTAATCCAAGATCACAAAGAATTATGCCTATGTTTTCTTCCAAGTGTCTTGTGGTCTTAGCTCTCACATTTAGGTCTATGATTCATTTTGTTTAATTTTTGTATACGATATGAGGTAGGGGTCCAACTTTATTGTTTTGCATGTGGATATCCAGTTATCCCAGCACCATTTGTTGAATGGTCCACATTAAATGGTCTTGGCACCCATGTTGAAAATCAATTTATCATGGATGTATGGACTTATTTCTGAACTCTCAGTTCTATTTCATTGATCTATATGTTTATACTTATGCCAGTACCACAATAAGAGGTTTTTAAAATGGATGCCTAGTTTTATCGAAAATTTTGCAGCATTTTATGATATTAAATGTTTTTCTCATCTGACATTCTAACATGGTGGTGAATTAGCGCTAAGTATTTTCTAATAGTGAACAGTCTTTGAGTTTGAGGGGTAGGTACTGATAGATCGTATCTTACGTTTTGATTTTCTGATACCTAGCAAAGGTGGAGGGTGGGGAAGGTAAGTGGTACATGAGAAGAATTGGATGGCTATTCCAGCCTTTGCACTCATTATGATCATCATTAACCACATAAACCTGGCTTCTGACAGGCAAGTTGCTCACCTGGTCTCTATTGTCTCTGGATCCTTTTATCCTCATTGCTGTCAATGAGCCCAGGTCTGTAATGGCCTCTCCTGTTGTCAGTGCTGGCCTATGGAGGAAAGCCGCCCCTGAACTTCTGAGAGCTGCTGGTGCCACTCTTACCAGCACATTCCTTGTTGCTCTGATAAGGGGTGTATCTTCCAGGCCTCCTCTCAACACAGTCCACTAGTGTGTTCTTCAGCCTTAATAGGATATCCACTGGAGCAAGCTCCCTCCTCTGAGGCTTCTCATCCTTCTCCCCCGTCTGCCATGGCAGTCTGCCATTTCTTCTCACTTAATATGAGCCCGTATGTATTAGTTTTCTATTTCTGCTTAAGGAATTACCACAAATATAGCAGCTAAAGACAACACCCATAATTAGCTCAGAGTTCTGTAGGTCAGATGTCTGGCATGGCATGGCTAGATTCTCTGCTCAGGAAGTCAGCCTGATGGATTCTTTGCTGGCAACTCTGGGGAAAAATTCACTTCCAACCCCATTCTTGAGGTTGTAGAACTGAGGTCCTCATTTCTTTGCTGGTTATCAATCCAAGATTGTGCTCAGCTTCTAGAGGCCATGTTCATTCCTTGCTATGTTGCTCCTCCATCTTCCAGCCAGCAATAGTGCCTCATACTCTTCTCGTGCTTTGACTCTCCGATTCCTTCCATCTCTGACCTGTAGACCTGTATTTAAACGGCTCATGTGATTAGGTCGGGTCCACCCAGATAATACCAATAGCTTAAGGTTAACTAATTTGAGACCTTAATTACATCTGCAAAATTCCTTTTGCCATGTATATTATTTTCCTGGGCTGCCACAATGCATTATCCCAAACTTGGTGACTTATAACAACAGAACTTGATTCTCTCACAGTCCTGGAGACCAGACGTCTGAAATCAAGGTGTTGGCAGGGTTGGTTCTTTCTGGAGCCTCTCAGAGAGAATCTGTTCTGTACCTCTCTTCTAGCTTCTGGTGTTTGCTAGCAATCCTTGGCATTCCCCGGCTTGTAGCTTCATCACTCCAATGTTTGCCTCCATCTTCACAGGGCCTTCTTCCTCTGTGTGTCTCTGTGTATCCTCTCTGATACAGACACCAATATTGGATTTAGGGTCTACCCTACTCCAGTATCACCTCATCTTAACTAATTATATCTGCAAAGATTCTATTTCCAAATCAGGTCACATTCTGGGGTTTTGGGTGGACATGAATTTTGGGGGACACTGTTCAACCCACAGTCCGCACTTTGGCCCCCCCAAATTGATGTCTGTCTCATGTGCAAAGTACACTCAATCCACCTCAACATCCTCAAAAGCCTTCATCCATTACAGGATTAATTCCAAATCCAAAATCTCATCTAAATATCATCAATTCAAAAAATCCCATATGTCATATCTAAGTGAAGTATGAGTGAGACTCTGGGTACAAACTTATTTTATTCTTAAAAGATGTGAGCTGTAAGCTGGGGTGGAAATCATTTTGTTATGTAGGGGCAATTTCTGCAAAGTAACTTGACCAATCTTAATTATGGATTATTTCTAGCATTATAAAAGACAGCATATATGTAGCTAAAATATATCATAGTCTATTAAATAAATATTTATTGAATACTTACTATGTACTCAGCACTCTTTTAGGTTCTAGGAATGTATCAGTGAATTAAAACTGAAAAAAAAATCCCAACCTTCATATTTACTTTCTGGAGCTAAATATTTTCTAAATTGTTCAGAATTATCAGAGAGTATTCTCTACCTAATATATAAGTAAATAATTTTTCTTTGATAATTTCTATTTGTGTGGGGAACATATATGAATAGGCTTCAGAAATTCAGTTTGTTGGTTACAAGGTTGGTGATAGGAGCAACTAGCTCTCTTGCCTTTAGAATGTACACAGCTATTATATATATATATATTTTTTCTTCACCTTCTTTTGGTGAGGAAGATTGGCCTTGAGCTAACACCTGTTGCCAATCTTCATCTTTTTGCTTGAGGAAGACTCTTGCTGAGCTAACATCTGTGTCAGTCTTCCTGTGTTTTGTGTGACGTCACTGCAGCATGGCTTGATGAGCTGTATGTAGGTCCGTGCCCAGGATCTAAACTAGTGAACCCTGGGCTGCCAAAGTGGAGCACACGAACTTAACCACTACGCTACCAGGCTGGCCCCACAGCTATTACATTTCAGCTTAGTTCAGCATAAGCATTTATGAAGTACCACCATTTGCCAGACTCTTTGGCATGTGTGTCTGCCTGCATCCTAAGTGACCTCTACATCCCCTTACTCACCTTATACCCCAGCCGCATGGAAATACTTGCTGTACCCTGAACATACATTTTCATGACACATGTGCTTTTGTTCCTGTTCTTTCTGTCTAGAATCGCCTTCTTTACCTTATTGGAAACCTACTCATTCTTCAAGATGTAGTACTGCTGCCGCTTCCTCTGTGAAGTCCCCACATTTGCTCTCTCCCCTGGCTAGGGTTGGTTGCACCTTGTTCTGTACTCCTACATAATTTTGTCTCTACTTGCCCTCAACATTCTTATTTGGTCTTCATTGTTTTAATGGATTTCTTATGCAATTTTTATATGGCTGGTCTTCTTTATATTATTGCAAACCAATTAGGTTCTCCAACTAAATTGTAAACTATTTAAGAGAATTAATATTTTATTTATGTGCTTTGCACATAGTAAGCAAATAATGAATTAATAAATATAAACTTACAATGGTTTTAAATTTTAGAATAAACAAAATTATTAATAAGAGTTCCTGGTATTTTAATTTATGTGGAAAAGTGTTTATTGCTTTGATTAAATATATTTTAGTTGTAAAAGTATGGGAATATAAGAATTATTTAAAAATGAACCACTTACTATTGAAGGAGAAATTAAATATAAAAACCAGAATTTTATTTTATTTATTTTTTAAAAACTGAAATTTTTTTTTTTTAAGATTTTATTTTTTCCTTTTTCTTCCCAAAGCCCCCCGGTACATAGTTGTGTATTCTTCATTGTGGGTCCTTCTAGTTGTGGCATGTGGGATGCTGCCTCAGCATGGTTTGATGAGCAGTGCCATGTCCGCGCCCAGGATTCGAACCAACGAAACACTGGGCTGCCTGCAGCGGAGCGTGCGAACTTAACCACTCGGCCACGGGGCCAGCCCCCAGAATTTTATTTTAAACATATTAGTGATTAGAGATTTTTATATTTCTGACACAAAGTCTTTCTGTTGTTGTTACGTACTTGCTTTCTTTAACACTACATAACTCATCCATTAATACTCAAAAAGTGATTGGTAAGAATAATGTAGTGAAAATGATAGGTCATATTTTTACACAGTTATGTGTTTCAGTCAATGATAAATCGCACCGATGATGGTGATCCCATAAGATTGGTACCATAGAGCCTAGGAGTGCAGTAGGTTATACCATCTAGGTTTGTGTAAATACACTCTATGATGTTCGCACAACGATGAAATCACCTAATGATGCATTTCTCAGAATACAGCCCCGTCATTAAGCGACTCATGTCTATATTGTAGTTGTGGAAAAGTAGCCAAAAGAAGGAAGTTATACTTTTTGTATTTTGACAACATGTGGAAGTAAAGGATATTTTGGATTATACCTTTGTGATTACTATACATATTTACCTGCTTTGATAATGGAAGCCTTTTTTGTTATATTAATGACTCAGGGAAGAGATTTTAATTTGTTGGAAGGTTGGTATTCTTGGCCTAGTTGTTTAAAGATGGAGAACTTAGGAAGAATAAATTATGAGTTAATATGAAATATGGGACTTTTAAATTTAGAACAGTATTATACTTCTTCAGCACTTTATCCTTATTTGGAATTTTTGTTTACATGATTGGTGAAAAACCTAACAGAAGAAAATTGGTTGCAATTTACTGTTCCCCTCGATTGGCAAATAAGCCATCCTAACTGTGAATTGTTTGCTCATATCTCCTGCAGACTTAGTCCTCCCGTCCTGCCACTGTGCTCCTTAAAGGAAATACATCTGTCTACTGATAAATTTTTTAGAATGGAACCATCTGAAATTACCAATGGTTGTTTTCTTTCTGTTCTAACAAGGGAGGTAAGGAAAAAAAAATTTCAATCCATGGCATACTTTGGAATTAAGAAACAACAAAGCCTCATAAAAGGAACCTAGGAATTTGTGAACATTTTGTAATGGTGTGCTTATTTTCATAATCGACAAAGGGAGGAAAAAGAATTATTACCGTGTGGCAAAAAAAAATCCCTATTTTTATCTTTATACTTTCTCCTGAGTGTTCCTCCCTTGCTTGCTGTCCACTCCCACCTCTCCATGCACTTTGTCAACATCTAGTTCACCTTGCTTTATATGCAAGAAATAAGCTCTGTAATTTTTTTCTATCAGGTTCACAAATGGGGAATTTAAGCACAAAAAAAGTCATTTGCTGAGGCTTAAGGGATACCTTAGAAACAAAGATCTAAAAACGATTTCTTTTAGTATAATAAGGATACTCTTATTTTTACTGAAACATTGATAAATATTTGTAATATAAACAGTAATAGCTAACTCCCACATTTAGTAACTGCTTCTTTAATTGTAGCGGGACCCATCTGAGACAGTGTCTGTGAAAGATGTTTTGGCCCGCGCTGCAGCAAAGGGTCTACTGGATGGGATTGAGTTGGCTAAATCTTCAAAACGGGAGAAAAAGAAGAAAAAATCAAAAATATCATTCCCCAAAACTTCCACCACTGACAGTAATGGCATCCAAATGAAAATTGCTGAGTTCCTGAATCGAGAAACTAATGCAAATGCTAATCAGTCAGAGACATTAGCCAAAACATCTCTTCAACAGAAAAATGTAACTCAAGTGGGTTCTTCCACACAGGTCAGAAAATCCAACAAGCCTGCCACTAATCCTTTAGTGCCTACACTTATGAAGAACACATCTTCCTCCAGACCGTATGAACGGCCGACAAACTTCCTAAGACCTCGACCAGAAGACAAAATGGTTGCTCTGAAACCTGTAGAGATTGTTTTGCCTCCAGTAATGTTGCCATTTCCAAGTCCTCAAGGGACCAGAGCTCAGATGCCAACTCAACATTTTTACTGTCGTTGGGGTGCACCCAAGACTCTTGTGTCCGGCTACCTTCCTACACCATCATTATCCAGGAGAGGGGAAAAGCCTAAAGAAAACTTATCTTCCTCCCTGCCCAGGCGTTCTCGACCATGGCTTTGACTGTCTTGTGTTTTTTACAGCGGTCAAGAGCAGTTGATTTTGTTCAAAGTCTGCTATTTCTCTGAAAGTTAGACATCCCTGCACAAGATACTCATCCTTTCGGTCACTTAGTATCTTCTAAATGTGATATTACCTTCAAGAGAATTAAGACAGATGAGAATAATGTAGGCGATTAAGCAAAGCAGAATTCAGAGATTTCAACAGCTCAGTGCTGATTGTTCTAGACTGTCCAGTTGTGGACTCAGTATCAGCTGTTAGCTTTCAGTCTGGACTTAGGACACCAGTTTTAAATGAAAGCTGCAACAGTTTTTCTGGAAGGGAAACACTATCTGCCTTAGACCTCTTTTCAAACTTAATGTGCGAGGCAATATATCAGAAAGCATAGATAGATAAGGAAAAGATGATGCTGGCCTTCTCTCACCGACTTTAGATTGCTCTTCAGCGTCTAGTCAGTTGTGGTTTAATATTTTCAATCACCATCGAGGTTGGTTTTTTTCCCTTAAATATCGAAATACCTTTAAACAGATAGGAGTTTTTGTAATGTGACTGAGCGTGAGTAGGAAGAACAGGAAGTTGCGGAGTTCCAGGTGGGGTAGTTCAGACGTCTGTTTACAGAGTGAAAACTGTTTCTCATTGGAAGAGCGTCCAGGAAGGATCCTGAGCAGACTGAAAATAGCCAGCTCTCTTCTATCTATGACAAAGACTGATGTAAAAAGTGACTGTAAGCAAATTTCCATCTAAACAGTAATAACTCTGAGGAACAGGCAAAAGTGTTGAACACAAATGATTCCTATTGTTGAAGAAACCTATAAAAATTTCCAATTCTAGTCAAAGATCAGGTGAAACAGTAAAATCTACAAGTCATTTCAAATGGCACACAGTAATCTAACTTTGGCAAATGATTTCTGATGCACAATTAAAATATATTGTAACACTATGTTAATTATATTAAAAGTCACTTCATCTTGAATGTATTATCAGTTGCCTACCAAGAACTGGTATGATGATCATTTCTGGGTCTATTGATTTTTTTTTCATCATGGCAGCAGAAATTGTTTGACATTAAATCAAATAAGTTACAACTATAAATCCTATTGTTTTTTAAAAATGTCCACAGACACATTCATACAGTTTGAATTTAAAGTTCCGTTTTCAGAATCCAGTTGTGTTGAACACATTATGTAAATTTCTCACGTTCAATTCAGGTAGCATGATTATAGTAAAATATTATCCTCTTCAAAATGAATATTTAGGTCTGTTTTAGCTCTAGTATTTTATTCTTTATTTCCTCACCTGAAGTGAAAATTTAAAAATGAATTTTAGTAGTAAAAATTTTTTTTAAGCTTCAGATTTTACATTTATCAGTAAAATGTGTCAGTGAAGGAAACAAGACTTTTTATACTTGAACCAGGCTTATTATATTTTAAATCCCAAAAGAATTCTCATGTTAATTACAACTCTTAAAAAGTACAAAAATGTTTTAAATGCTCACCTTATTTTACTCATTTCAAAAATCAAAAACTATATATCTCTTTGCTCTAAAAATTATAATTTCCTCTTACTCCCACTCTCTAGCTGGCTCAGAGTAGTCCATGCCCCTAGGGGGCCAGAGCAGCTGAACTGAACTGTGTTTGGTGAAGAGCTGGTATTTTATCCCAGGAATCGTTTCTCCCTTTCCTGTCCTCTTCCTCCTGCCTGAGGCTGAAAAGTATTCCATTGTCCAACAGTAGCAGGTCTGAGATTTTTATTTTCTGTGTAAGTTATAAAAAGAAAACTCTCATTGTTAGAAATAGTTCAAGCATGTTTTTCTGATCTCTATAGCAGCATGTGATTCGTGTCATGTCACAACTTCAGCCACTGATTTTCAGTATCTCATAACATGCATCTTGTTGCTAAATTATTTTTCTCTTTAGAAGCGTATGGGGATTTTGAATTAAACCATTCATTAATTAAGCTTGCAGTTTTCTTCTTTAAGAATCTTCTAAGAAGGACATGAGCAATTATTTAAATACTTTGGTAGAGTAAAAAGGGAAAAATACTTTGGATAAAAACAATATGCGAGAATTCTAATGAAGAAGAATATTGATTACACCAACATTTTTCTTTCTTGAACTTAGTAAAGTGCTGCAAAAATCTAAAACAATGAAATTACTAGTATTTAGATACTCCAATAGAAAATTCAGGTTTTTATCTGAAATTATTACCACTCTATAATATCTGAAACCAAATGAAATTTTGTTCCTTGAGAGTAACTGCCTTTGACAGAGTAAAAGAGAGAAACTACTGGGGGAAATGCAAGATGAACAGAAAATGGGTACATCCTTTAGATTGTTTCTCTTCCTCCATGTCTCATACTTAAACTAAACCAGATTCAACTGAGTCTTCCAGTTACCTTTCATTCTGGATTTAGTGCCTGTACAACTCTGTCCTTCATTCTTTGATGTCAAGTTGTTAAAGGAAATGAAAGACAGACTATCTTAATACTAGAAAAACTGTTCACACAAGCCTCAAGATGGTGACGAAACAGGCCTCTGTGTCCAGAAGGCCAGCTGTCCTTCCTGATCACCAAATGAGGACAGTGTGATGAACTTTTTTTTTTTTTTGCTGAGGAAGATTCTCCCTGAGCTAATATCCACTGCCAGTCTTCCTCTTTTTGTATGTGAGTCACTACCACAGCACGGCCACGGACAGATGAGTGGTGTGGGCCAAAGTAAGGCTGCCAAAGTGGAGTGGGCCAAACATAGCCACTAGGCCACCAGGGGGTGGGCTCGAACTACTCAAAATTTAAAGTTACTTTCTAGTTCTTACCAGGTGGAAATATGCAATCAAAGCAGAATTTGACATTACTAAAATGATTTTAACTTGGAGGTAAGAAAAATTTGAAAATAAAATGACTAGGGTGGAGACACTAAACTGGTATTTGTATTCCTGGAGATATATGACTGAGGTGTCAGATAAATGAGCCAAACATTTTATGCAGCTAAGTTTATTCTCACAACATATTACATTTAAAATGTGTAAAAGTGGTCAACAGCAAAAGGGGCAGAAAGCAAAACCAAATGTTCTCTTGGGATAAACAAGCTGCTTTGACGGCAGGGGAGTGTTCTCACTGATGAAGTGTGAGCAGGACCTTTTCCCTGAAGCTGAAATAAACTCACTTCATTTTACTGGCTGTATAACACACGTTAGCTCTGTATTATGTTAAGTCAGCCTGGCAAACTAGAGTGCTAATGATTTTACTAGTTAAATTGTGCTAATATCAGTTAGGGAAATGTTTTTCTTATGGTTTACAAAATCTTGAATTTGTGTTGCAACACTTATGAAATGAGTGTGTCATACAAGCAAAGGAGGAAAGATTTAGGGCTTCTAGCAACCAATCTCGTGTAGGATCGCCTTACAAATGTCTATCATAAAATCAGAAAGTGGACTTTTTAAAAAGTAGCAGTGCCAACAGTTTATCACCAAGAACTTATTTTAATGGAAATGGGTCTAATGTCCCTTCATGCAATAAGACAGAGACAAACAAAAAACAATGGTCCTAGTTAGATATGGGTAATCTTATATCCAGGGGGAAACAGAGGGCATGTGGACATGTGTCTTTCAGATGAGATCACACGTGTCGTGAAGGATATAAAAACGAAGCACCAGGCAGTGCTTGAGTTTGCAAAGTAAAGTTTCTAGCCATAGGCATGTTGGCTATTCCCCTTGATGCTGCCAAGGAGCACAGACATGAGGTGGCAAGTCTGCGTCTATCTAGCTGCTTTTAAAAAATAAAAGGAACTGTAAGCATTTTGTCTTCTACATATTCCAATAAAAATGTGACTATAAATCATTACAAAACCACCTTTTAGGCAATGTATACAGTTCACTGAGATTATTTAGGCCTGGATACATTGTGAGATAATATCCAGTAAAGATAATACATTAACACAATAATGCAGTATATTTCAGTAAAAATAGAATAAATAAAATAAAAATATTTTAAGCTGTATTTAACAGATTAATTAAAAAAATGATAAGACATCCAAGGCATAGTGAACATGGCTGCCTGTTTACCGAATCACAGATATAAAGAATGCATAGATAACTGAAGTCTCACTACGTCATCAGGTCACACACTGGCACCCTTTCACAGAAGAAGACACACGGACTCTCATACGTACTTTTTGGCCATGGCAGGAAGTGTCTGAACATACTGTTTAACATAATTAATTTTACAAAATTAATTGCATTTAGTATGCAAAGCTATTTTCAAATGAAAATATCTGCAGTAAAGTTTTCAATATGTAAAGGCTATCATTCATCTTAATGCATCCTATAATTGCATATATAAATCAGTTTGCTACTTAAAGCTAGCTCAGTACTCTTGATCCTGAAAACAAATAAATGTATGCCTTGAAAAACGAACAGTAGAGAGTTCCAATACAAGAGTGGATGACTTGTTCAGGATTTTGAGGTTTATCACACTCAAACATTTCACTGTGGAGATCAAGATGAATGATCATCAGGATTGAATTGTGAACAGCTTTCAAAGGGCACAGTAAGGATTTTCCTAATGCAATAATTTCTTACGATGGTATTGGTTACTTCAGAGAGAACAGTATATAGGCTGGTGAGAAGTATAATTCATTTCTAGAGTGTCATCTTTTTTGTCACAACACTAGGGTGCTAGCAAATAATTCCAGAATTCTGAGAGGGGACGGAGGGAGGAAGCCACCTAGTCATTCCATCACGTTCCCTGGTGGCGAAGTATCACGAGTTAGGATTATGTCTACCATATGTGACATCCCCGGAAAATCTTGTGGGTTGAACCAGCTGTACTGCATGTAGAATCCTGTCCTCCACAACTGGTTTGAGGCACACAGCAGGAAAACAGTGCTGGACTGAGAGGGCAAGCGTCTTGTAATTGACAGCACTGCGTGAGTAATTTGGACACATTGCCCTACTTATACAGGGAATCCTAAGATTTCCTGACAACAGCTGGATATGCCCGGAGTAATTCCAGAAAGACTCTTGCTGGCTGGTGTGGAAGCAGCATAACTTAGAGTTGGGAAGTGTGAGCCCTAGTCCTGGTTTTCTCACTAACTTTCATGAGATCTTAGGCTAAATGACTGAGCCTCTTGGTACTTCATATTTTCATTTCTCAAATGTGTTTAGTATCTTCTCTATCTTATAAGGCTCAAATGTGATAAGAATGTGGAAACCATTTTGACAAGTACATAAAAGTGGATTAACATAGAGCATTACTGTTATAACTGAATGTTATAAAATGCTAATTTTGACATTAAAAAGGAAACAAGACCAGTGTTTAGATTGATCTCCTTAGCAACTTCCTTTTAAAACAACAATGTCAACAAGAGTCTAAACCTATGTAATCTCTACAGCTAAGTTCCTTTATCTATAGAGAGAGAAGCAGGAAAGTGCTATTTTTGGGAACCTTGTTAAACAGTCCATTGTTCCTATGTATATTTTGCTCTGATAAATTTTTAAATCTTGGAAATAAAATGGAAAAAAATACAAATTTAAAAATATATCTAGTAGAGTTGCAACAAATTCTAATATTAAATACATAAAATTCAAGAAAGGTTCGATTTAATGTAATTTGTTGCCATGGACTATACATGATGGAGAGACAGCTTTCTGGGCAAAAAGCATCAGGGTAAGATTGAGCTAGATGCAGGATCCTAGCAGATGCTTACCTAGGCGGTGGACTAACAAAATAATGTGGTGGTGGAGATCTAAAATAGAAATGGTACGTCCTCAACTCCAAATTGCATATTGGCTAATTATCAAACTCCTAAGGATGAAAGGCTGACGAGGAGCATTTCATTTTAATATTGTTTAAGTAGAGAATGGCCATAGTGAACTATAATTCTCTAGCTGCATTGTACAGTATAAGGCAGAAGTTTGAAAAATGTCCCACCCGAAATGCGTTATGATTTTGTTAATCTCTTTTTCTTAATAATCACTTTGAAAACCATCTGAAAAGAAAGGCTATTTTTGTTTGATTTTGATTTCTGAAATTTAGTCTGTTTTTCGATTTTGAAGTTTCACTTTTTTCCCCCAACATCCCACAAACAGCTGTAGACATGAAATGGTGTCCATGTGTCAAACAGCTCGCCAAGGAAAGCTGCCAGTTTGTTTCCGTACTGATGCCAACAGCCAATTTTGTCAACCTAGAGGTTCAATTTTATGAAAAATGAAAACAAAACCTGGTCATCCTATCCTTACAGCAATTCAAATGTGTCTGGTACACAGCATCTACTCCAACGTTGAAAACAGGGTGAAGTGCCGTAGGACTTAAAGGTTGCTTGTGACAGATCCAGTCAAGACGATGGTGACACTACCTCAGACGTCATTCACTCCAAGGACTCAGGATTAGTTCACTAGGAGGGGTGTGGCCACATCCTTCTCTGTGTGTGTGAAACAATGTTCACGATATTTACAATAAGAAAAAGACCTTCCACTGCTCATGATGTAACTTACTGACAGCAAAAAAAAATTAGTCATGCTTCTTTTCATATCACATGATGGTGGCGAGACGAGAGATCATGCTTGTCTAACACTGGTTAGGAATAAATTCTCTGAAGACAAAGCATCAGCAACTGAACGGAAGGCCAGACATCAGTTCATCTTCTTTAGTGTAGCTGTTCAGTCTTCAGGTAAATAGTAGAGAATCCTTTAACATATGCAGCTATGGCGTTTCTGTGACAGGGCGTTTCTGTTTCAAAGTGTCAATGAGGGATAAGACCCCTCGTTTTACATTGGTTGTGACTCTCCTGGTCACTGAGTCTGCTGGCGGAGGAGGTGGTCGAACTTTCTGTGAAGGCGGCCTGGCTACCAAGCACTTCTGGTATCGTAACTGGAATGAAAAAATGTTTTGTGGGCGTTAATAACATATCATCTCTTGTTGAACGTGATTTTAACTCATCACATTAGTTAGGTTATCACGTCTCAAAAGTTAACAACCTAGCTCCTAAACATAAATCCAAGGGTAAGTTAATTTTTTTCTTAATGTGGGTGTTTTAAATTCTCTTAAAAGATCATTAGGCTCAGCAAAGGTGTTGTGGCTTTTGCCACCCTTTTCTTCCATCCTCTACTGTCTATTTGTTCTCTATATTGACAGGCTGCAATTAATACAGCTCATAGTCAAAGAGCTAATGAAAAGAAAAAGGATTGGGAGAGACGGTTAAATCCTTCCTCAGAGACATGTGCATCTGTGTCCATG
The DNA here is from genome assembly GCF_021613505.1 of Equus quagga. Taxonomy (NCBI): domain Eukaryota; kingdom Metazoa; phylum Chordata; class Mammalia; order Perissodactyla; family Equidae; genus Equus; species Equus quagga. The sequence goes on along the minus strand of NW_025796728.1, from coordinate 9,297,493 downwards.
AGGTAAGTGCTCACGTTGAGGGAGAGCACAGTAGAAAGGGCAGAGTTTGAAGCTAGGCTCCATCACCTGTGGACCGTATGAGCCCAGGCTAATTATCAAATCTGTCTGAGCCTCAATTTTTATTCATTTCTTACTGTTTTAATTGCATTAGGGCAACAGCTGAAGGGGCTCAGCCAATCCAGTGTAAGGCACACTGATAAAATCAAACTTTTCTTTACACCCTGAATCCAGCATCTCTAACTCAGTGGCCTTCCTCTTGATTCAATGTAAAATGGCTGAAGAATGGGGACCTTTACAGAGGGTGTTATAATTAAGGAATACTTGTAAAAATGCCTAAAATAGGCCTAGCAATGCAGAAGGCGTTCATAAATGTTTGTTCTTTCCTCTATTTCCTGCTTTAATACAAAGAATGATGTATTAAGATTTAAGGATACATTTTATATACAAGTCTAAATCCTAATGGATTAATTGTTTTGTTTGTTTCTTCTTCTCCCCAAAGCCCCTCAGTACCTAGTTGTATATTCTAGTTGTAGGTCCTTCTGGTTGTGCTATGTGGGACACTGCCTCAGCATGGCCTGATGAGTGGTGCCATGTCCACACCCAGGATCCGAACCTGTGAATCCCTGGGCTGCTGAAGCAGAGCGCACCAACTTAACCACTCAGCCATAGGGCCAGCCCCCTAATGGATTAATTTTTAAAAATCCATTAGCACTGGTATCACGGACAGTTTCTATCCTTCAGACATATAACATAATCCCCCCACTTTTGTATTAATGCAAAGATAAATAATTCTTCAAAATTAGATAAGAAGGTTAAAATTTATCAAATGTGGGGCCGGCCCCGTGGCTGAGTGGTTAAGTTCACACACTCTGCTTCAGCAGCCCAGGGTTTCGCTGGTTCGAATCCTGGGTGCCAATATGGCACTGCTCATTAAGCCATGCTGAGGTGGCGTCCCACATGCCACAACTGGAAGGACCCACAACTAAAAATACACAACTATGTACTGGGGGGCTTTGGGAGAAAAAGGAAAAATAAAATCTAAAAAAGAAAAAAATTTATCAAATGTTTTTTCCTAATCTGAGCATTTTAATTAATTCCATGGCTGAGTTTTAGAAATCTACTTAAATATTAATAGGTTCTTTAGTATAGTTGTGAAAAAAGTTGATGTTTCCCCTGAGAGGCATAACCTGTTTACAGCAAGACTCTGTGTCACAAGGTTTTGTCATTGCCCAAAGGCCACAAAACTAGTCCCTTTCAACCTAATCACATGAAAAATGATTTATCATGTCTCCTCTATGTAAGGTATCTTGCTAGGTCTGCCTCACAACCAAAACCACACTCTTACAAAGCATGGATTTATAAATGGGCAGGTGTGGCAACATGGGACACTGGACTGGGAATTTCTAATGTTAGTTAGGTTCATCCAGTGTGAATCAAAAGTGCACCTGAGGCCTTAGGAGGGGGAGAGGAAAGGGACTGAATCTGTTTAGTCTAAGGAAATTAGAGGCCATCAGAAAAGGGACTATCTTATCCACGAGATTTTGAATACAAACCTCAGGGTAATCACTAAACAAAAAAGCAGAACAGAGACACAAATAATAAATAAGGAGAAAACAAAGAAACATAACATAAAAAACTATATAACTCAATTGGTAGACCAAAATACACAGGACAAGAAACAAAGGAAATGCAGGAGAATTGGAAAACGAGTGATAAAATGGCAGCATTCAGCCCTCATATATTGATAATCACCCTAAACATAAATGGATTGAATTCTCCAATAAAAAGACAACAGAAGGGTGAGATGGATTAAAGAACAAGACCCAACAATATGCTGCCTCCAGGAAACACATCTCAGCTCCAACAGCAAACACAGGCTCAGAGTGAAGGAGTGGGAGACGATACTCCAAGCTAATGGCAAACAAAAGAAAGCAGGTGTCGCAATACTTATATCAGACAAAGTAGACTTCAAGATAAGACAGGTAAAGAGAGACAAAGAGGGGCAATATATAATGATCAAAGGGACACTACATCAAGAAGAAATAACACTTATAAATATCTATGCACCCAACACAGGAGCACTAAAGTTCATAAAGCAACTATTAACAAACCTAAATGAAGACATTAATAGTAGAGGACCTCAACACTCCACTCACATCAATGGATAGGTCATCTAGACAGAAAATCAACAAGGAAACAGTGGAATTAAATGAAAAGCAAGAACAGTTGGACTTATATACAGAACAGTCCATCCATAAACAGGAGAATACACATTCTTCTCAAGTGTGCATGGAACACTCTCAAGAATAGACCATATGTTGGGAAACAAGGCAAGCCTCAATAAATTTAAGAAGATTGAAATAGTAACAAGCATGTTTTCTGGTCACAATGCTATAAAGCCAGAAATTAATTACAAGAAAAAAGCTGAGAAAAGGGCAAAGAGGTGGAGACCAAACAACATGTTATTGAACAAGCAGTGGATCACTGAAGAAATTAAAGGAGAAATCAAAAAATATCTGGAGACAAATGAAAATGAAAACATACCATACTAATTCATATGGAATGCAGCAAAAGCTGTATTAAGAGGGAAATTCGTCACAATACCAGCTCACCTTAACAAACAAGAAAAAGCCCAAATAAGCAATCTCAAACTACACCTATTTGAATTAGAAAAAGAAGAACAAACAAAGCCCAAAGTCAGCAGAAGGACAGAAATAATAAAAATCAGAGCAGAAATAAATGCTATTGAAACAAAAAAGGCAATAGAAAGAAAGGATCAATGAAACAAAGAGCTGGTTCTTTTTATTTTTTTTATTTTTATTTTTTTCAATTTTTTTTTAATTGAGTTATTGATAGGTTACAATCTTGTGAAATTTCAATTGTACATTAATGTTTGTCAGTCGTGTTGTAGGTGCACCACTTCACCCTTTGTGCCCACCCCCCCACCTCACCTTTCCCCTGGTATCCACTAAACTGTTCTTGGTCCATAATTTTAAATTCCTCATATGAGTGGAGTCAAACACAGATTATCTTTCTCTCGCTGGCTTATTTCACTTAACATAATTCTCTCAAGGTCCATCCATGTTATTGCAAATGGAATGATTTTGTTCTGTTTTGCAGCTGAGTAGTATTCCATTGTATATATGTACCACATCTTCTTTATCCATTCGTCTGTTGATGGGCACTTAGGTTGCTTCCACGTCTTGGCTATTGTAAACAGTGCTGCAATAAACATTGGGGTGCACAGGACTTTTGGGATTGCTGACTTCAAGCTCTTTGGATAAATACCCAGTAGTGGGATGGCTGGATCGTATGGTAGTTCTACTTTTAGTTTTTTGAGGAATCTCCATACTGTTTTCCATAGTGGCTGCACCAGTTTGCATTCCCACCAGCAGTGTATGAGGGTAAAGAGCTGGTTCTTTGAGAATATAAATAAAATTGAGAAACCCCTAGCCAGACTTACAAAGAAAAAAAGAGAGAAAGCTCAGATAAATAAAATTAGAAATGAAAGAGGAGAAATAACAACAGATACCACAGAAATACAATGGATTATAAGAGAATACTGTGAAAAGCTATTTGCCAACAGAATGGACAATCTAGAGGAAATGGATAAATTCTTAGACTCTTACAACCTCCCAAAGCTGAATCAAGAAGAAATAGAGAATCTGAATAGAACAATCACAAGTAAAGAGATTCAAAGAGTAATCAAAAGCATCCTAAAGAATAAAAGCCCAGGACCAGGCGGCTTCCCTGAGGAATTCTACCAAACTTTCAGAGAGGATATAATACCTATCCATCTCAAGCTATTCCAAAAGATTAGGGAAGATGGAACACTTCCTAACAGATTCTACAAGGCCAACATAACTCTTGACACCAAAGCCTGACAAAGACAACACAAAAAAGCAAAACTATAGGGCCAATATTGCTGATGAACATAGATGCAAAATCCTCAACAAAATATTGGCAACCTGAATACAGCAACACATCAAAAAGATCATCCATCATGATCAAGTGGGATTTGTACCAGGGACACAGGGATGGTTCACCATCCGCAAATCAATCAATGTGATACACCACATTAACAAAATGAGGAATAAAAACCACATGATCATCTCAATAGATGCAGAGAAAGCATTTGACAAGATCCAACAGCCATTTATGATAAAAACTCTGAACAAAATGGGCATAGAAGGGAACTGCCTCAACATAATAAAGGCCATATATGACAAACCCACAGCCAACATCATACTCAATGGGCAAAAACTGAGTGTCATCCCCCTGAGAACAGGAACAAGATAAGGATGCCCACTATCACCACTCTTATTCAACATAGTACTGGAGGTTTTGGCCAGAGCAATTAGGCAAGAGAAAGGAATAAAAGGAATCCAAATAGGAAGTGAAGAAGTGAAACTCTCACTGTTTGCAGACGACATGATCTTATCTATAGCAAACCCTAAAGAATCTATTGGAAAACTATTAGGAATAATTAACAACTACAGTAAAGTTGCTGGGTCCAAAATCAACTTACAAAAATCAGTTGCATTTCTGACTCTAATAATGAACTTACAGAAAGAGAACTCAAGAATACAATTCCATTTAAATCGCAACAAGAATAATAAAGTACCTAGGAATAAATTTAACTAAGGAGGTGAAGGACTTATACAATGAAAACTCTAAGAGATTATTGAAAGAAATAGATAATGACATAAAGAGATGGAAAGAGATTCCATGCACATGGATTGGAAAAATAAACATAGTTAAAAATGTCCATACTACCCAAAGCAATGTACAGATTCAATGCAATCCCAATCAGAATCCCAATGACACTCTTCACAGAAATAGAGCTAAGAATCCTAAAATTCACATGGGGCAACCAAAGACCTCGGCTTGCTAAAGCAATAGTGAGAAAAAAGAACAAAGCTGGAGGCATCACAATCCCTGACTTCAAAATGTACTACAAAGCCATAGTGATTAAAACAGCATGGTACTGGTACAAAAACAGGCACATAGATCAATGGAGCAGAACTGAAAGCCCAGAAATAAAACCACACATATACAGACAGCTAATCTTCAACAAAGGTACCAAGAACATACAATGTAGAAAAGACAGTCTCTTCAATAAATGGTATTGGGAAAACTGGACAACCACATGCAAAAGAATGAAAGTAGACCATTATCTCACGCCATACACAAAAATAAACTCAAATTGGATCAAAGACTTGAAGATAAGTCCTGAAACCATAAAACTCCTGGAAGATAATATAGGTAGTACACTCTTTGACGTCGAACTTAAAAGGATCTTTTCGAATACCATGTCTTCTCAGACAAGGGAAACAAAAGAAAAAATAAACAAGTGAGAGTTCATCAGACTAAAGAGCTTCTGCAAGGCAAAAGAAACTGGGATCAAAAGACAACCCACCAATTGGGAGAAAATTTTTGCAAATCATATATCCAATAAGGGGTTAATCTATATAATATATAAAGAACTCACACAAGTGAACAACAAAAAAGCAAACAGCCCGATCAAAAAATGGGCAGAGGATATGAACAGACATTTTTCCAAAGAAGATATACAGATGGCTAATAAACACATGAAAAGATGTTCAACATCACTAATCATCAGGGAAATGCAAATCAAAACTACACTAAGATATCACTTTACACCTGTTAAAATGGCTATAATCACTAAGACTAAAAATAACAAATGTTGGAGAGGGTGTGGAGAAAAGGGAACCCTCATACACTGCTGGTGGGAATACAAACTGGTGCAGCCGCTACGGAAAACAGTATGGAGATTCCTCAAAAAACTGAAAATAGAACTACCATACGGCCCAGCTAGCCCACTACTGGGTATCTACCCAAACAACTTGATCAACAATCCAAAGTAACATATGTACCCCTATGGTCACTGCAGCACTAATCACAATAGCCAAGTCATGCAAACAATCCAAGTGCCCACTGACTGATGATTAGATAAGGAAGATGTGGTAAATATATACAATGGAATACTACTCAGCCAGAAAAAAATACAAAATCATCCCATTTGCAACAACATGGATGGAGCTGGAGGGAATTATACTAAGTGAAATAAGCCAGACTGAGAAAGACAAACACCTGATGATTTCACTCATATGTGGAATATAAACAAACACATGGACAAAGAAAACACATCTGTGGTTACCAGGGGAAGGGGGGTGTGGGGTGGGCACAGGGGCTGAAGGGGAGCATCCATGTGATGACAGACAAGAAATAATGTACAACTGAAATTTCACAATGATGTAAACTATTATGAACTCAATTAAAAAAATTGCACCTGAGCAATTTCATTAACGATCGCTCTTATTCTAAATTTCACCAAAATATCTTCAGCTGGGCCTACACCACACAGCTGCAAAATATGCCTACTAATTAAGTAGATTCAAAAGAATGTGTTAATGCTGTAGATTTTTCAGTTGGTATAAATTCATGCACAGATATTTCAGACAGAGAATCGTGCAGATATGAATCAAGAGGTAGGCCACTGAGTTACAAATTCTGGATTTGCACTGTAAAGAAAGGTTTGATTTTATCAGTATGTCTTACACTGGATTGGCTGAGCCCCTTCAGCTGGTTGCCCTAATGCAATTAGAACAGTAAACAAATGAGTAAAAATTGTTTCTAAGAAAATGAGACTGGGATTTGGAAAACAAACTGTAACTTCTGATAAAAGCTAATTATTTAATTGTCATCAGCACTTAAAGTGTATAATTAAGGCTGAAAGCCATTCATTTTGTGACTAAAACCATCTGTTATGATCCTTTTCAATTTCATGAATTGCCTAAATAGTCACCCTCCATTTGTGCTCAACTGAACTTCCTCATTGGCTATCCCATCTCAGTTCCCTGCGGCTGGTCAGGAGGCGCATCTTGACACTCCCCTCCGCCTGGCCCTGCTCCTTTCCATGCAGGCTTTTGTGAGTTAGAATTCGGCTCCACGGTACAAGGGGAAACTGTCCTCTCACAGAGGACTGTGGTGAGAATGGAGTCAGATACTGAGTGCACAGGTTCAGGTCTTCCCATCCCTTCTCCCACCTGTCCTCTCCATTTCACAGGTGGCTTTTAAGATCACAGTCGATTGGCTCTCTTTTCTCATTCCCCACCTTTGCCAACTGCCGTCGTCCTCTTCCTTTTTCTTCATTCTTAACCTAGCGAGGTACTGCATATACAAAACCAGAACTCCCACAACTCTAAATTCCACCTAGTCTTGATTCTTAGCATCTGGCCAGTCTCAAAGTCGCTCTAACCCAACTGGGAGGCTAAGCCCCAACCCCAGGCTCTTAATCTGCCACCAAGACCTTGCCTCAAGGTCTTGTTATATGTTATATGTTATATGTTATATGACCCCCATTTCAATCCAGCTTCACTGGCTCACTTCTCTCAGCCTAAAAATGCATGAATCTCCCCAATCCTAAAACAAATGAGCAAACCCCTCAGTGTTGTGCTTCAAGCTACCCCTTCACTGTCTGACTTCATGAGTTATCTACTGTCAGGGTCCCCACTCCTTTCTCTCCCAGTCACTTCTCAATCCAGAGCAGTCTCATACTTTTAGTTATAGCACTCTCTACACTACAGCAGAATTTTGGTTAACCCTTCTCCCCCATATACCTAAACTCCACCATGCAAGGATCATATCTCAGTCCTACATGAACCTCCTAGAGTCCAGCCCATAAATGATGGAGTGATTAAATGAAGCACAGGTGCCTCAAATTCAGCATTCCTCCTGCCAAGGCCAAGCGATTCTCTACAACGTCTCTCCAATCATCTGCTCCTGTTTATTCCCATGGCCACTCTCCCATTTAGATGCTCCAAAGCTCTCACCCGGACCAGTAAACTGGCCTCCTGGCTGATCTCCCCACCTCAGCCTCGTCTTCCACATTCTTTTCCTTTGTTCTGGAGTACACTTTTAAAACCTAGCATGATCAATTCACTCCCACTTAATGATCTTTGCCGAAGATAAACACCTTAGTATGACATCACAGGCCTTTCATGAGGTGGACCTTGCCTCCTCCCACTTGGTTCCACCAATCCAATCTGCTGTTGCTAGAATATACCAGCACCCCAGGTTTGGATGCCTACATTCATACAGTCCCCTCATTTTTACTAGAACTTTTTCAGTGCTTGGCATAATAGGTGCTCAAAGGATATTTGCGGAATAAATGATGAAGTACCTTTGTTTGAAATCATATATGTGATGCAAAGAGCACTAGCTTTGGTACCTGGAAGACCTGGCACTGAATGCAGGCTCTGTCACTTACCAACTCTGTGCCCTGGGGCCCGTTCTCTCCTCCGACCCTCTGTTTTCTCATAAATAAAACAGAACTAACAACTACCTAACAGGATTGTTGTAAGGACTGAGTTCACAGATAGAAAGAAAACAAAATATGTAAGAACAAGTCACTTAAACAAACTTATCTAAAATAAAACTCACTCAATACATTGCATTTTATTTTTAAAGTACTGAGTTGGTCCCAAACAGCACCAACTCACTCATGCACGACCAACATTTCCTGACCACATACTCCAATTAATTAGGGACCAAGAGTTGAGAATCCTCAATTTGTGGTTTTGAAGATCACCCTTTTTGATGTTACTGGAGTCCCACAGAATCTGGCTCCACCCGGCGCTGCTGCTCTCAGGTGTCCTCGCCTCCTGAGATGGCAAACTGCTCATCATAACTGACTCTGTCCACAGGAATGAGGGTGTTATACGGTAAAACAGTACTTTAGAGATTAGACTTGTCTTCTTTTAAATTAGTAACTCTGCTCTAATTTATGGCATATAAAACAAAGGCAGGGGCATGAGGGTTGAACCCCTGTGGTGGGATTACTCACCATGCAGGCGGCCTGCACCGCCTCGGACACGTTACCGGCATTCGGCTCGCACCAGAAAACGTGGCACTCAAAGCGCTGGTTCCCAGTGTCCATGATGAAGGCAAATGTGTGGACATCCTTCCCGACGCCCATGAAGGACAAGAATCGCACACGACACTCCACTAGGATTTCCTCTTCATTCTGCAAGAGACATAGTTCACAGCCCTCGCTCTCTGGGAAGCCAGGCAATAGTCACAAACAGGTTCAGCTCTTAAATCATGGAATCAAGCTTAGAGTGGCCGCATACAGGAGCTGGTACTAGGAAATATATAGCCACACTGAACTTAGAAAGGACTTGTATTTTTCTAAAGAGGCAAGTTTCTAAATGCGTCTGGAGAGGCCATCACTGCTATAGTGTCTCATTCCGGTATTTAATTTTGCTCCGAACTACACTGCAACCGTGGTTTGTGTGCTCTGTTCCCTATCCACTGTGTTGCAAGCCTGTGAGTCCACCGAAGGTAGGAACAATGTCATGTCTATTTCTCACATCTTGCTCATACAGGGCACCCAGTGGCTCAAAACCCATTTGCCCAGGGGAACCCACTGGAAACCCCAGGGCACCAAGAGAAAAAGAGCCATGGGATCCTTTTCCATCCAGTTCTTCTTCCCAAGCTAAACAGGACGTTGAACCATATTTCTGTGTAAAACAAAAAGTTGCCAAGTCATTTTCTTTTTCTTTTTCACAAACTGATATCCATATGGTATCCATATGATGCAGTGCAAAGAAATGTTCAGAATTCATTCTTATGAACGCCACATCCTTTGCAGCAACCATATGCAATTTTTGAGTTAGTAAACACATCCAGAATGTTGACTTTTGGATCATTAAGATCTTGAATTATTAAATATTCACTCAGGTTATGTGGGATTGTTTAACAAGAAAACTAAACTAGTCTGAGAGGCCGGGAAGTTTTCTTAGGAGAAATGACATCTGAGTTGAGCTCTGGGTAGGGGCTGGGTAGGCAAAGGGGTGGAGCACAGAAGGAGCAGCTCTTGCAAAGATGCGGAGGTGGGAAAGGGCATGACGACTGAAGACTTGAAGACAACCCAGCATGGCAGGCTGGAGAGGCGGCTGGGGTCAGTGAGCACCTCACTCCTCTTTAGAAGGTGAACTGGCTTGAAGGTGATCTGCTAGTGGACAGAAGCAAGAGCAGGCCAAAGACTGTGGCCTTTTCATGACAGCTGCTTCACAGAGGCAGACAAGTGGTAAAGAGTTGGGAGCCAGTTTGCCTGGATTCGAATCCTGACCTTACTACTTCTGACTGTGTGACCTTGGGGAGTTACTTAATCTCTCTGTGCTTTAGTTTCCTCAACCACAAAATTGGGATAGTTTGAGTTGAGGCTAATGCTGGCCTCTCTCAAGATGACCAATGGCCCCTGCTACTACTGACAGAACAAACCACAGGACCTTCCACGACAGAAGCGTCTCCTGTGCTCCAACCCCAGAAAACTGCCTAGTCAATTCTGGAGCCTGGAGAGTGACTGGCCAGAAAACCAAACCCCATTAGTGAGTTACTGCTAGCGTCATACAGTCACTTCCAGTGAACGATTTAAATCTCTTGGGCATATGAGGAAGAAAGAATCAGGAGCACCAGAATAGGAGCTTCTGAGTCCAGGAAAGCAAAGGTGTGCAAAGATCCAGACACAAGGGGAAAAATCTTTTTTTTTTTTTCAAATGTAGGCTATTCTAATCACAAGCAAGCACAACTCCCCAGAGGTCGAGACGTGGCTCTGTGTCTAAGTTTCACGGAAAGTTATTGTGTCCCAAACCTCACTGCCGCCCACATAGGCCAATGGCACCTACAAGCCTCTGTACCTTTTCACTGATGACGGTCACAGTAGCATCGGCCACGTTCATGTTCACTGACGGCCAGTCCTCCTTGTCAGATGAGGTCATGAGACTTTCTATGGCATTGTTCAGGGTATCCATTCCTGTGGATGGAAGGGACAACTGAGAAAAGTCCTCAAGCTATTTATCACTCTCAAATGTGGGCCCAAATCACCCCGTAAGGGCTGTGACCAGACTGATCTTTAAAACCCCAGAAAACAAGACGTTTAATTTCTCATGTTTGCTTAAAAGAAATGCCAGCTCCTTCCACAGGAACATCCAGAGATGTAGTGTGATGTCCTGACTATCGGACCATCGTACTCCTTTCTCCTGCTCTCTCCAAAGATTCCCCAGCTCCGAGTGCATCAACAGTACTCAAGCAAATGCAACATTTTCTAAGCAAGGGGCTTTGGGAAAGGGGACCCAATGGAAGCCAGCGTCTGCCAGTACACCCCCACCTTCCTTCATCTGACTTGGTTACTTAAGGCCAAGTTTGGGTGGCACCTTTACATGAGCTCTATGTGCTAGTCAATGGGGCACTTTTGCTGGGTGTTCCCACAGCTGTTTTGTTGGAGGTGAGGCAGGACAACTTTATCAAGATATAATTCACATAACATACAAGTCACTCATTTAAAGTGTATAATTCAATGATTTTTAGTATAGTCACAGAGTCGTGCGATCATCACCACAATCAATTTTAGGACATTTTCATCACTCCAAAAAGAAACCCTGTACGTTTTGGGAGTTACCCTTCATCTCCTCCCAGCCCCTGGCCATCACTTATTTAATTTCCATCTCTAGAGATTTGCCTATTGTGGACATTTCATATAAATGGAATCATGCGGTATGTGGCCCTTTGTGACTGGCTTCTTTCATTTAGCATGTTTTCAAGGTTTATCCATGTTGTACTATGTTTCAGTATTTCGTTCCTTTTTATTGCCAGATAGCATTCCATTGTATGGCATTATCACATTTTATTTATCTGTTCATCAGTTGATGGACATTTAGGTTTCCACTTTTTGACTGTTACAAATAACGCTGCTGTGAACATTTGTGGATATATTTTCATGTGGACAGATGTTTTCATTTCATCTGGGCATGTGCATAGGAGCAGAATGGCTGGATCCAATGGTAACTCTACGTTTAACTTTTTGAGGAGCTGCCAGGCTGTTCCAAAGCAGCTGAGCCATTTTACATTCCCCTCAGCAGCACATGAAGGCTCTGATTTCTCCACAGCCTTTTCTACCTGGGAAAGGCCACATCTCCCAGGCTCCTCTCAGCTTGGGATGGCTAAGTGACTAAGTTCTGCCCCTGGGATGTGAGCTGACTGCTGTGTGTGCTGCTGCTGACTCACACCTTGAAAGAAAGGCATGAGGGCTCCCCCAGCGCTTTCTCCCTGCCCGCCAGCTGACGAGGACTGAAGCAGGTGCCTGGCCCCAGAGGAGGAGGCCCTATCTGAGAATGGCAGAGTCCTGCTACAGCCGTGGATTGCGCATCTCTGGACTCTTCGGTAAATGAGAAACGTGTCTGCTTTGTTAAGGTCCCTATAATGTGGGGATCACAGGTCAGAGCAGCTTAACCTGTCCTCTCCTATCATCTCATGCTCTTTTGATCAGGACTATTCCTGTGCTCTGGCTGGTGACAGTGCAAGGGCCAGAGTCCACACATGGAAAGGCAGTGACACAGTAGACCCCACCCTTTTGGGAGGCTGAATACCTCCTATGAGGTATTCCCAACACCTGCAAAGTGGAAAGACGTGTTTCACATACCGACCGGCTTGTCTACAGGTAACATGCCCAGGTACTGCACGTGGAACTTCTGGACCAGCTCAGTCTTTGGTGTTGGAAAATCTACTACAGGGAACAAAAGCAACACGTTTTTCTCAGTGGTTCCAACATACACATAAAACGCAGCCATCACTATGTCACCTGGAACGCACCCCCGGTGCCATATTGTCCTGTGTTTCTAAAGGCAAATGCGCAATTGTTCTATAAGAATGGAGACACTGGGCTCTGTCCATCCAAATCCCATCCAACTTTCATTTCTAGGCAGGAAAACATGTAAAAGCAGGAACTGGAATCTGTGTTAAAGCTGCTACTGTCCCTTTGATGTGTGCTAAGTAAGAGCTTTTGATGTCCTATTTGTTAGATGTGGTTTATGCTCAGAGAAAATTTAATCACAAAGGGCACAGTTTGGGAAAATAACAGAGCCCCACCCAATATCAACCCACATATTTTTAAACCAGCTGGTCTTTACTCTAGACTGTACGTGAGCTATAAACCCACCAAAGATACTGTTCTTTAATCTTGTCCAACAACAAAACTCACCTGGGCCCTTCCTGACTAATCCTACTGACACAAAATCAACTCTACGCCATGGGGAGGACACCGGGTGCATGCTCAGTGCGTGTTTGTTGAGTCGAGCATTGTTTTTAAGGAGATTAGAAACACCACGGAACCATCTGAGACCCTTTGGTTCTTGACTAGGATGGACAGCACCACCAAGAAGGGAGCAGTTGCCACCGACTTACCTTGCAAGGGAACGTCGAGATTCACATTGTTTCTTTCCTGTAAGGAACCACAGGCCAGGGCTTTGGCATTCTTCCGTTCGGCCATAATCTGAAGAAGAGAAAGCACAGCTTTGGTTTGTGGTTGAGACCCCCTGTCTTCAGCCATCCCAGCCAGTACGTGCCCAAGCTGATTTCACTTCCAGGTTAACCCAGCTTTAGTCTGTTGCCTCCCTTCTCACCCTCGTGTCTCTGAGCTACGTATATTGAGAATTGTGCTCAGTCCTCTAGGGATAACAGGTGAATGACTATCCCTCAGAGTAAGTCTCCTAATTGTTTGGAGTTCATTCTTCCATTCACCAGGCTCCCAACTCTACTAAAACAACCCAAACAAATATCCCTAGTCAAGGGTGGGCCTGTTGGCCCACTGTGGTCAGTGGAACACAGAGCAGTGGACTCCCCCCACTGCTTCCGGATGCTGACTTTTAGGTTCTCTTTTAAGGTAATCTGGGGACACAGTACATGGGTTCAAATCCCACCTCCACCATGTACTGGCTGTGTGACCAAGTCACCTGACCTCTCGTGTCTCATTTTCTCCACTGTCCATGGGGATACTGATAACATTTATGTCCCTAATAACAATAATGTTATGTTGGTTCTGAGGATCACATGTAAACGCTCAGAAATATTAGCTGCTATCCTTGTGATTGTTTTTCTCAAGCTGTTTAAATCTGTCAGCTGTCTTCCAAACTGTCTCTCTTCCGTTAGGGACATTAATGTCTCCTCTATCTAAGAGTCTTCCCTTTCCCTCTTGTTTACACAGTGCTGTGGGTTCAAGGGCTGAATGAAGCCCACCCTTCAAAGATCCCAAAAGCAACTCAGATCTTCATTTCCAGCCCAAGCTTTCCATTCCAACTGGAACAAAAGTCATTTCCTCTCCAGAGCTCCGCTCCGTCCATTTCCAGACCTGTGCCTGGGGCGGTGGGCAGGAGGGCTGCTGACAATCATAAAGTGGAGTATTTCTTGAGCACTTGTTCTGTTCCAGGCCAGGTTCCAAGGGCTTTACACTCGAATACAAATTCCACAAGGACAAGGCCTTTTTTCTGTTTTGGTCTCTGCTGTCTCCTCAGAACAGTGCCTGGCACATAAATGGTGCTCGATTATATTGGTGGCATGAATGACTGAAAAAAGGAAGCCTGGGGAGTGTGCTGCAACGCTGCAAAAGGTCCAGCTGTGCCTGGTCCTGTCCATGCAAAGCGTGACTATTGGCTGGGATAAACGTGGTGGTCCCCAGACCCATCCTGCATGTCCTTGTCACATGGGTCAGAGTTGCAGACTGGCGGGCTGTTTCTTTTGGGACTGGAGACAGTTCCCACAGGAACTGTGGCTTGCATCTGCTTCGTTCCTGTGGCTCAGATATCAGGCTGTGCCACGGCGGTGGCTGTGGCCACAGCCTGGGGCTTGCCAGCCCAGGAGGAATTGTGAGAATGTGGCTGGGTCATGCTGTCGGCTCAAAATCAGAAAGGTGATGTTCAACAGAGGTGATGGTGAAGTGTTGTATTTAGATTCAATAAGTAGGTTTGGGGAGTGGAAAGGCCTGGCTGAAGGAAGTCAGTGACAGCGTCCTGAGGGTGTGGCCAACCACTATTTGAATATAAGCCAGTGGGTGATATGATTGCTAAGAAGACCAATCATCCTAGTACTATATTCTTCTTCTTTTTTTTCTTCTTTAGGAAGATTAGCCCTGAGCTAACATCTGATGCCAATCCTTTTTTTTTGTTTTGTTTTTTTGCTGAGGAAGACTGGCCCTGAACTAACATCTGTGCCCATCTTCCTCTACTTTATATGTGGGATGCCTGCCACAGCATGGCTTGACAAATGGTGCATAGGTCCACACCCAGGATCCAAACTGGCGAACCCCAGGCCACCGAAGTGGAATGTGCGAACTTAACCACTGCGCCACCAGGCTGGCCCTAGTACTGTATTCTTGAGGTCAAAGGACAGGGTGGTCCATGGTCTGTTCTCTGCCAGCTCATTTCTGGAACACTGTGTTCATTCAGGGGCAACCAACCAGAGTATGCCCAGAAGAGGCTGGTTAGGAGCTTGGTAACCACATGACCCAAAAGTGGCTGAAGAGATGGGGGTGGGGATTCTGGAGAAGAGAGGAAGTCAGGAGCAGGAAGACTCAACGATGGATACTTGTCCAGCATCTCTAATTGTGCCAGGCACAGGGCACAGCTTCAACTAACAAAGAGCTGCCCAGCAAAGAGACAAACTGAAGGAATCTTTCTCTGTTGCTACAGGTCACGGATCTCAAGTAAATACACAGAGGTTCCAGAGAGGAAAAGTTCAGGTTAACACAAGAAAGAACTCTATAACAGCCAGAACCACTCAATAATAGAAGGCTTTCCTGAAAGGTACAAGACCCCACCAATGGATGTGAGTGGAAGCGCTGGGCAGAGGGCGGGGACATTTGTGTTAGGAATATGCTGGAGGGAAGGTGGGAGGCTGGGCTGGCGATGCCCGGACTCTGGTTAAGGAAGCGGGACCCTCACCAGTGTGAGACAGTGACCACAGCCCTGCCTCACGGCTGGTCAGGGTTTCCACGAGCTGCCGTGTGTCCTCATGAAGTCAGCATGCGTTCATGGCAACCCCCAGCTGCCTGCATTTCCACAGACACCCAGCTGGTTTGTTAGCACCCTCGCTTCTGTGTTCACTCTCAGATCAGGTGGCCCTGTCCCTGGGAAATCCGCCCTAACTCCTTTCCCCTGTTTCCTGGCTGGGCTTGGTTTACACAGCTCTGCCCTGCACCTGCCACTGTTGTGTCTACCTATTATACCCCCCGGGCTGTGGGAGGGACTAAGGCTGCAGTCATTTGGTAGACAGAGTGCCATTTAGAGCAATGCCTGACAGGCAGCGAGAGCACTATAATGAGGTGGATGGAACAAAGAGTCAACCCGCTTCTCCCCAAGCTCAATTTGCAGGTCCACGTGGCCCCTCTCCTGACCTTTCAAACCCCCTCCCTGCTCAAGCAGTGAGAAAAGAGAGGGATGGACCACTGTGCTCTGACTCCCCCTTACCTTGGAGCAGATTTCGTGGAGACTTGTGGCGATGGCTTTTGCTGGTGTGTCACATCGAAATACATGACATTTCAAAATTCTTGTATCTTTGTCTCTTGCTACATAAGCAAAATCTCTGTGCAAACAAAATTCATCAGTATATCAGTAAGGAACCTTTACCAACACACATTCTAGTGATGAATGTTAACTGAGAGTAGGCAATGGTTAAAAAAAACTTAGGGGCCGGCCTGGTGGCATAGTGATTAAGTTTGAGCGCTCCACTTTGGCAGCCTGGGGTTCATAGGTTTGGATCCCAGACACGGACCTAGCGCCGCTCATCAAGCCATGCCGTGGCAGCATCCCACATAAAATAGAGGAAGATTGGCACAGATGTTAGCTCAGCGACAATCTTCCTCAAGCAAAAAGGAAGATTGGCAACAGATGTTAGCTCAGGGCCAATCTTCCTCACACACAAAAGAATTTACATTTCAACAGCTACCTAAACCAGAGGAACAACTTTATGGATACTAGGAATTCATTTCTGAGTAAAATGACTAGCGTTCCCCAAACCTGGTGTGTTGAACTCTTGGAATCTCTAACAACCCTTCATGAAAAACGAATTTTATAGGAACTTGCTATCTAGAGTAACAACAAATATTATGATTATAAATATTACGATTATAAAACAGAAAGGCTTGAAAGAACAGGAATTTGTATGAGTGATACTGAGACAAACACAGTGGTGTTGCAGAAGCTCTAATGTGTAAACATGAGCACAGAGGATGGATCAGACCCACAGCTGCTTGACAAAGATGACGGGCAATCACAGGGCAGGCCGGAACACAAAGAGACACCACAGGCTGAACTCCCGTCAAAGGCATTTGATTCTGTTAAACGGCTCTCATACTCCGAGCTCAGGGAGACGGCAGCACCATCACACCATATATTGTCAGCTCAGCCACCACGATGAGCATGCAGCTGGTGCTGGGTTTACCATCTGTTTCACTGATGAAAAGGCTATTGACTGTGACATTACCTGGCTTCAAAAGAACCATGCTATACAACTAAATTTCTCACTGTTGTTATTGGAGGACAGTGGTTGAAAGATCAAAATGCGTATGAAAAATAAGTACCCAGATTTACCCATCAGGTAATGGATCACAATGATTTCTCTGCATATGTTGCTAAGCCAGGATACTCTCTGTAGACATAACCACAGATGAGTTTATTTTTATTTATTTCTCCTAATGTAAGAACTGGCAGTCTTTTCACAGACTGTGGTAGATACTTTCTCCAAGATATCCTTGGCTTCCTTGGGAAGGCAGAAGGATCTACACATTGGAGGCAACTGGCCATCATGAAGGCCCAGCCGGAAAAGCCTGGCCCCCCTCGCCTTGCCACGCCCCAGGCAGCCTGCAGCAGGGCTCCCAGTGATGGGCATCTTTACCCGGCTGTCCCATAGGCACTTTCACCTCAGCCTGCCTGCATCTGACCTCAACATCTGCTCTCCCCAACCTTTTCCTTCTTCCTCATGTTCTGTCTCTGGTGTCCTCCACGCTAGAACCAGGAGGCCTCCATGACACCCCCTCACCCTGCATACCCAACCCCCACGGTCAGCCCATTTTACCTCCTGAAAATGTCCTGAACCTACTCCCCCCTTCCTCGCCAGCCCTACCAACCCTCAGGCATCCTAAGCAGGTCCCCACCTCCCTGCCTCTGCTCATGTTCTCTCCACGCCCTTGCCATGAGCGTGGGACTCAGCTGAAGCTGGGTAAGCACCCTTCCTGGTGCTGCTGTGGCTCCTTGTATTCTGGTAAGTACACCACACTTACCACTGAGTCCTGTGTCTGTTTACGAGTCTGCCTTCCCCACAACTCCTTAAAACTTAGTGAAGATGATTTGTGCCTTATTCATCCCCAATACTCAGCCCAGGCCTGGCCATAATAGGTAGAGTGTTCCTTCCTCCCTTAAGCACAGGGCCTGCGGCACACACGTCCCGATTTCCTGTGGGGAAAGTTGGCCCCTGTTCAGAGGCGTGAACAGGTCCCATGACAGTGGTTTGAGAGGTGGGTCTGGGTCAGGAGCTGGGCCAGACTTTGAGAAGTGAGCACTGTCTTCTTCCATGCAGTGTACCTGAGGCCTTTCCATCCTAATGTCAACCACCATCAAGGCAACATGTTACTTAAAAAAGAAACAAAGAGAAGGCATCACTTTTGGAGACCAGGCTCCAGGGAAGCCCTGTACTTGCCCCTCTCGCTCTGGCTACTCTTCTTCCCTAGATGGATCCTAAAATAACATGCACAGTCTCACCCACACACTCTTTTCTTTCAAAATTCCACGTTCAGTCACCATTTTTCTGAGGCCGAATCTCTTCAAAGCTCTATCGTCACCCATAGAAAGTCCAAAAACTTTTGTCTGGATCTTAGGAGCTCCAAAATTTGTCCCACCAACTCTTCCAGCCTCCTTACACCAACTAAGGAGCTCTCCCCTCTGCTCCAGAAAGGTGGGTCTCCATGTCCACTCGTGGTATCTCCCCTCGCTTGGTGACCTCTGGCCTCCCTGCCCCGTTTGGAGTGCACTACCCCATCGACTCTGTATGGTCTGGCTCAAAATCCTGCCTGGCCCTCCGGCCCCCAGGACCTTGCTTGTGTCTAAATGCTTAAGAGTATTTAAATTCTGTATCACAAAGGATAAGAGCTTGTTATCCTCTCTTCTGTAATTACTGCACAGGTCTCAGCTGTGTCGGTCCTCTCTCAGAGATAGTAAGGGCGAGGAATCGGAATGGGGGCAGCCCAAACTCTAGCCCCATTCCTGATTCCACTGAGCTTGACAAACTTGGGCACAGAGTCTAACCTCACCTCTAAGTGAAGGGGTTGAAAAATATGATTTTCAAGGTCCCTTTCTGGCTCTGATATTCTGTGATCTAAGCTTCCAGATGTAAGCTATGATGTAAGCTTCATCACACTCGTCATGACAACTGGCTGGCCTACAGGTGTAGCAATTCCAAGGTCACCATCAGTAGGGATGAAACAGGCCCTGATCAATAAGCAATGGATCATTCCGATCCGATTCAGCTCTGTGCCCTCCTCTGTTCTTTCATACGTAACCCCTTAGGAGTCATTTTTTAAAAGTTACTGTTATTAATCTTCATTTTCTTCTGGCTCAGGAGAGAGTGATTAATGCTTCAGGCAACCATCTGGAACCCACATCTTCGCAAAGGAGAAGCTCAGCAGCTGCAGGCTTTGTTTGGGAGATTCTGACGATTTTTTTTATGGCCTCATCTTTTCCTTCTCTCTCCCACGTACCAGGCTAATAGATCAGAGAGGCAGGACTCTGTCAGTCCCTGACAGTGAATGAGTCTGGTGACTCACCCTCTGGGGGTTCCCTCTCCTTCCCGGGAAAAAACAAGTTTCTTCTCTTCACTGTGGAGGTCAAGAGATTTGCACGACTCTCCTATTTTATTCCCATGAAACATATCCCGAGTCACCCTAAAATAGCTGAAAGCCCCAAACGCGGGGGTGTGCAAGAGGCAGTGAGGCCTCTTTCAGACCTGGCGCACAGACAAGTCGAGCAACTTCCTTTGTGTGCAATGTGATCCATGGCTGATCGAATCTCATTATTATTCAGAATGAAATCCAAACATCTTTTAACTGGTTGTTTTAAAAGCTTGATTTTCAGCACCTGCCTTCTGCAAAAGGCTGCAGTGGTGTCTCCCAGAACCTGTGACTATGTTGCTTTACGTGGCAAAGAGACTTTGTCGATGTGATTACCGTAAGGATCTTGAGATGGGGCCATTATCCTGGATCACGTGGGTGAGCCCAACACAATTACGAGAGAAAGAAGGCACTTTCCCCGTGACTGAAGGAACAGGAGTAGGGGCCATGAGCCCAGGAAGGCAGGCAGCCTCTAAAGGCTGGAAAGGCAAGGGAGCAATTTTCTCCTAGAGTCCTGAGAAGGAACACAGCCCTGCTGACACCATGCTTTTAGCCTTGTAAGACCCATTCTAGATTCTGACCTCCAGAACTGTAAGAGAATAAAGCCACTACGCTTGTGATAATTTGTTACACCAGCCACAGGAAACCAGTACAGCTGCCAGCTGGTTTTATAGTCTAACTAAATTACGCTATGATATTAAGAACTTATATTAAAAAAAAATGTTCAATCCACTTCCACAAATACCTTCTGAGCCACTATTATGTACCAGGCATCAGAGATGAACACACAGACAAGGTTCTAGCCTAGGAAGCCCAATGTCTAAATGATACAGATGTTCAGTGAGATTTGAGCTGCGTCTCACCAGGGTAACAAGGGCAGTGGATGGTTCAAAGAACCTTCGAATGAGCATGAGCAAAGGCACGGAAGTAAGAAAGCCCACAGAGTGTTTGGAAGGACCAGTCCTGTGCGTATGCCCTTGGTTCTGTGGTGAGGGGTCAGGGCACAGCTGCAGGGAGCTTGTTAGCAGTCCGGAGTCAGCTTGCAGAGCACTTTGTGCCCTCCCAGGAGTCAGCCCTTACCCTGAGCCAGCCAAGCCTTGCCATATGGCATGTGACCCCACCTAATATGTTTTTTTAAAAAGTTCCTTCTGGTGGAACAAAGTGGGTCATGAGAGCAGACCACTGGGGGCTGCTGCTATGGTGCAGGTGGGAGAGGATGAACAAGGTGCAGGCTAAGGAGAGCAGGCTGGAGGCGACAGATGGAAAAGAGGTACTGGAAGGTATGTGGCAGAACTGACAGGTGTGGCAGATGAGGGAGAGAATCAAGAATAACCCTGGGGTCCCTGCTAGGACAACTAAGTACGCTCACTACTGGGGCAAGGAGAGGGGAGGGATTTGGTGAAGGAAGCCGATGAGCGTCAGGTTGGACATAAGGCTGGATAAGGTCAGGTACTGGAGGGGCACCAAGTGGCTGGGCACACCCAGCAGGTGGACACGCAGTCTGTGAACTCAGGCCTGTGTCTGGGCTAGAGACAGCTGAGGTCAGGGCAGCAGAATGTGGAGAATGGGAAAAGACAAAACACGGCCTGGACTCTGAGGAAGAAAGGCACTTAAAGGCCTAGTGGTGGCTGAGGACCCAATGAAAGGGTGGAGAAAATGTTGGGGAAGGGGGGATCCCAGGACAGGCTGGTTCCAAAGACATCAAAGAACGGGTGTTTCAGGAGACGTCTCCAGAGCCGCAGAGGCTGAGCAGCAGAAGACCGGCCATTAGGTCTTAGTGACAGGGAGGTTCTGTGATGACTTTGGCCTCCTGGGCTCTTTCCCTAGAGAACGGAGTTTCGGGTGCAGCTTCAGGAGACTGAGGAGTTAAAAGAAAAGAGTATGCCTTTTTCTTTTTTCTTAAACTTCTCATTCTAGAATTTTTCAAACATACACAAAAGTAGAGAGGATAGTCAATGAACTCCCATATCCCATCATCCAGCTTCAACAGTGACCAAGACTTTCAGATAGACATTCTTTTCCAACCAGTGTTATGATCCTAAAAGACCTTATGCTCACAGGTAAGAGCAATTTAATATTTTCTAGAGGTTTTCCTGTATTCTGAGAGGGAAAAGAAATTGCTTTATGATAAAGAAACCTCCACAGCTAGAGCGTTCCTGACAGACTGTGCAAACAAACTGTTCCGGTCAGCCTAGCGCCACTCATGTGAATTTGGGAGGAAAGAGCATGGGGTGCCTTCGGGTGTCACACAGCCAGGCGGGGCCCGCAGCAGCTCTGACACTGCCTGAGGGTGCGGGTCAGCCCGCTGCAGGGGCATCTTAGGAGCCTTCACCTGCGGGGCCCTCAGTGGCTCTCCTGACACCCCAGTTCTCTCCTCAGAGCCACCAGTGGCGCTTGGGCTGCAGCTACCTGGCTTTCACAGCCCTGAGTGTCCCATCTCAGAGAGCTGAGGTGAGCTCAGATGGGCTTCTCCTCTACCCCCCATTCACCAGGCCCCCCAGTGGCCATGCACCTCCAGGGCCTCAGTGTTAGTCTTCCATGAAACCACAGGACTGGCCCAAATCATCTCCATGGTCCAGTCAGAATACAGCTCTTTTCCAACAAATTATTCTAGATGCCTGTCTGTCTGAGGCATTCTCAGTAGCAAGAACCATTTTTGTCCTCTGCTCCTGCTCACTCCATGTACAATCCTGGATCAGGAGCCATTGGCTAAAAGAAGTGCCAGTCCGGTCCCCTGCTCCCACACACAGAGTTTCACCCCATTTATTTTTCGCAGTCATGGGAATCACGGTTTCTTTTATAAACCAGGAAATGGAAGGTCTATGGCTGAAACCTCTAGTATTGCCTCCTTAAACTGCAACAGAATTGAGTTCCAGAAATCAACTCCCTTTCACCACGCGTTTACTGAGCCCCTGTGTTTCCAACTCGTTTTGTTCCCCTCCTTTTGCTGTTCTCCCCAGTAATTACTCCCCTAGAGGACCAGATTTGCGCTCTGCCAGGGAAAAATGTCAGTGCTAAGACATCTTACACGACAGCCTCAAATTTCTTAATGGCAAAGAAAAAGGACAAAAGATTGCTTTTCTTGTTCTCAGTTGAACAGCATTTTAATCACCCTGTAAGGGCTTAATCCATCTTTATGGAATGAATGAACACTTCTTTATGCAAATAGGTTCTATTAAAAAACAGCCAAGACAGAACGGCTCACCCTTTTCCTCAGTCTCTCCCCTGCAACTCTCTCATGTAAGTGGAATTTGCTCCTGTGTTTACCCCTCCTCAAAAGGATTTTAAGAGGCATCTACAGACCTCTCCGTGGTTACCGAGGCTAACATTTCAAAGTCCCGTCTACAGCCCGGAGAGGTGGTTCCTAGAATATTTCAGTGTATGAAATCTCATTTACTTAATGAATCAGCCCATTCCGCTACTGGAATGCTCCAGGTGAACCAAAATATATTTTTTGCTAAATAATGAACAGAAGCTTGCCTCTGTGCAACTTTTGTTTGTGGGATCAAGCTTTGGTTTCTGGAGCAGCCCAGAACGAGTTGACCTTGTCAACTACATGATAGCCCGGACTCATCCGGCAATAACTCTCTCCCTCTTTTCTATTAGACTCCCTTCCATTCAGTTTCTCAACAACTCGCCTTGGTTAGCATTCCTTAGCAAGTCTCCACAGTTTGATAATGTCTTTCACATAATTTGTGTTTGTTCAGGTCAAGGACACGTTATGTTTGATGCTGGGCATTTGTCAAGGCTGGCACATGATAGGCATTCGATTAACAGTAGTTACTATTATAAATGAGGAAAAAGAAGTCAAAGAAAAAGCCCACTTTGAAATACTCTCCTTATCCATGAGGGATGTCTTAATAACTATTTGCACTCATATGAATTATATTAAGACTTGCTAAAATGAACCTAAAGACACTTTCCTCCCAGCTTATCTTTCTGTAGAAGCTACAAGCCACCAGAGTTGTCACTACTGCAGAGGGCAGGTCCCCTCTCCAAATAAGGACAAGGGGGCAGCATAGAGATTTGATCCAGACATTCCGTCTCCAGCCCTTTATGCCAAGGGGCTGTCTCTCCTCTTTGCTTCACCTGCACAGGGTCTGGAGGGAGAAGGAGTTCTGTTTTCAAGACTGCCGGCTCTTCTTTGCCTACCTGCTCTTATTTTCTGATTGTACTTTGAAAATCTTGTTTTGGGGGTGGGAGGAGGCAAGATGGAGAAAGGGGATGAGAAATGTCGACTTCTTAGATGGCCAATCCAGAAAGGTACACACATGACTTTGCTGTTTTAATTTTACCCAGGAGCACATGTACCATATGTGAGTGTCACCAACTTCACAAAGCTCAGGCTCTAGGTCGGTAAACTCAACTTTCTTTCTCCTCCTTTGCAAGCTTAAGAAGATGCTAAGTTTGAAGATGCTAAATTACTGCGATGCCCCCTGCAGATGGCATCCCAATAAGTCATCGTCTGGGCAAACACACATCTCCACAAGGAATCCTTCACCAAACGCACAGACTGTGTAGAAAGCAGATTTGAAATTCCACCACCTACAAATAATCCAGGTGGCTTGGGCGGACCAGAATTTGTAGCCCTCTCTAGAATAGAATCCAGCTGTTAATATTCAGAGCAACTGTTTCCTGGTGAGGAGACCTGAATAAACACAAAGGGTAGGAACCAGCAAATATCTGAAAATATCCTCATCGTCGGCACAGATAGGACTTGTCTTTGCTTTAGATGGGGGAGCTCACATCCAAACGCGTAGCCCTCATCCTCCAGAACCTTCCACCACCTCCAGAGGCCAGGGCCTCCTCAAAGATAAGTAAAAAAGTCAGTCACGTTAGCAAAGTCTCCTAATCATACCCTCTGGAAGACCGATCCTAGAAGCCTTACCCCCATGCTGTGCCCCTTCCCCTCCTCCCCACTGAGCAATGACAGCAGCTCATCCTAACGGAGGAAAACGGTGCTCAGCTGGAGACAGCTGGGACCTCACCAGGCAGGAGTTCACCTGAGATCGACTCTAACACAAAGAGGCGACTGCCTGTGTTTCTCTTCACTTTGCCAAGCAGTAACCACGACCATTCTTTAAAGGAGAAAAATTTCAAAACTTTCTTCTTCCATCCAAAATGAAGCTTTTATTAAGTGACAGAGCTATGGAATAGTGGAGCTCAAAGCCCCCAATCAGCCAAATGGGCATGCTGACATTCAGAGCGCGGAAACACACACCCGAGGTATCAATACCTCTCATGCCGGAGTGATGTCCTTTCCATAGTTCCGTTCCTCTCGATGTGGGAAGGGAGGAGAAGAATTGCATATATTTTGGCTAGTAATCGAGACTGAAATTGAGTCAGTCCTCTGGCTATTAGCCGAGGGCCAAACCTTACCAATGAAACTCCCGAGAATACGTAAGGTAAGCCAGTCCTACAATTAATTCTTCAAGAAGCACGACAAGCCTCCTTACACATCATGGCACATAACCTGAATATTTCCATCACGTGTGCTCCCTAGCACACTGATAAGACTTCTCTCAGCCATCAGCGCGAGTGACCAATTTCCCGTTACACTTCATCACTCTGCCCATCACCTTCGTCCCAAACAGGGTCACATGCAACAGAGGATGAGGGACCCTGTTGCAGTTCCATCCTCTGTTTGAAATGTAGGACACATAAGAACGATGATGATAAAAGGTTACACAAAACAAAAAAGTTCTGCCTTTCAAAGACAATGATGGCTGTGACGATGGCAATATGGCATGAAGAAAGCAAGTGAGCTCTGCCAGACACTTGAGACATCACAAAGAGGGAGAAGTGAAAATCGCTTGGTTACCTCTCTCTGAATCCGGGAAGGCATGAGGGAACAGAGCAGAAACAAGACGTTAGCATTCACATGGCATCCAGTAGATTAAACAGTCCCGTTAGCGGCAGCTCTGAGCACTGACGTCCCATCTTATTTCCCACCTTTGCTGCTATCAATAGCCTCTCGGTGCTTATTTTAGCTGAACCCTCTCACACAGAAGTGTGTATTTTGAGCCATGTTATGATGAAGCCAAGAGATGCCAGTGAGTTTAGAGGCAACATATCAACCAGGGTAGGTAATCAAGCTTAAAATATCACAGTCAGATACAGGACACTGTTTGCAGTAAACACTGGCAGGGCACTTATCTTCATTTTCCAGCTCCACCTGCTCCCAGTAAAATATAAACGAAAACAATGACATGGAAACAGCCTTACCTGCTTTACTAACACCTTTGACGGTCTCTTAACAGAGCTACAACATTATAGTCTCGGTGCTTTCGCTGAAATACATCACGAGAGGGCAAAGAGCAGAAGGGAGCGGAGACGGAGCAGAAGGTCAAGGGCAGAGGTGTGACGGGTGTGTGTGTGTGGGGGGCAGTAATTGAAAGCTCCCGGGGGAGGAAACAGAGATGTGCCAGGGAAGAGAGGGGTGGAAGGTAGAGGGCAGCTGAGAGCAAGCTGGGGTTTTTGGCTGAATGCTGAGTTCCATCCCCAGAGCTGCCTTGAGCCACCAGCGTGACCCTAATGATGTCACTTAACCTCCTGACCCAGAGTGCTCACCATTCCTTCCTGGTCTTGTCAGAGCCAATTTGCAAGGGCCGGAGGACAGAGCCCCCCAGTCGGTCTCATGCATGTATTATACATAAAGCAAGTGGACTGAAGAGGTGGGAGCACCGGATAACGAGGAGGAAAGGAAGAAATGCAACTTTCACAGAAAACTGCTCTTCCAGGCGCCCTAGGCCAGGGTCATGGATGGCCGACAGGACCCTGCAGAGATGAGAGCTAAAATCATGGTGTGAAACAGCAAGCACGCCAGACAGTGCAGCACGGTCATTAGGTGGAAAGGCAAAGCTGAGCATCCTGATCTGGAACAATGACTGGTACGCATCATCAGGTGGGGAAAGCAAACAAGCAAACCATCCACATCGCAAGACACATGCTCTCATACAAAAAGCAGCAAAGCCTGCGTGCGTATTTTAATATACGCGTAGCGAAAAATCGGGAACAACATAACATCCAAATTGTCAAGTGTTTTCTGGAGGGGGGGTTATGGAGGATTTTATTTAACATATTTGCTTGAATATTATACAATAAGCACATGCGACTTTTGTAATAAAATATGTAACTATCTACCTCAATCTTTGAAGCAAAGCATTGTGAGAAGCATGCCCAGGGCCCCAGGAACAGCCGTGTAATCTATATCACCACTACAGCCATACTCCCAACAACTTCCCTTTACTGAGCTCTGGCTCTGTGTTGCCCTAACAGCAACCTGACATGAGAAATATTACTATTCTCACTGATACAAAAGGAAACAAGTTCAGAAAGGTTAAGGAACTTGACGAAGGTCACACAGCCAGGACATGATGAAGTCAGGGTTTGATCACAGGTCTGCAGGACTCTCTAATTCGAGTCTTCTTAGAATGCACCTATGACGGGTACCCCACACTTCTTACGGTTCTGCAGAACCATCTTATGGGTTGTCTCCCAAATGACCCAGACGTTGCTATGCACAGGTGTTCATGATAGGGGCAAGGGATCGGCAAAGAACCTGGGGTTTTAGATGAAGAAGGGGACCTCCCTCCCTTTCCTTGGCCTGTGAACTTTTGTAGGGGCAGAAGGCAGCTGAAAATTCCCAAGAGAGGCCCTTTAGGCTGAGTAAGTAGACAAGTGTGTTCAAATCCTGCTGGAAGCCATGTTCCTTTGGGTCCATTACTTACCTTCTCTTTTTCCCAGGTCCCTCTATGTGCCGGGCACACCATGTTAGACATGAGCCCTTGGAACCTGCTTCCTCGCCAGTGAAAACGGGATGAGGACACCTGGCTCAGGGTGATCATGAGAATTACCTTAAATGGGATGGTGTATGTAAAGTGCACCTGGCATGCAACAAGGTGCAATAAACCACATCACTGTAGTTATAATCACTGAATCATCTGACAGTTTCACATCTCAGTGGGGTCCTGCTGGGCAGCATTTGAGATGAAATGTCTTGGGGCCGGCCCAGGGGCACAGCAGTTAAGTTCGCACATTGGCAGCCAAGGGTTCGCTGGGCTTTGGCGGCCCAGGGTTGACAAGTTTGGATGCCGGTTGTGGACCTAGCACTGCCTGGCAAGCCATGCTGTGGCAGGCATCCCAAATATAAAGTGGAGGAAGACGGGCAAGGATGTTAGCTCAGGACCAATCT
Organism: Equus quagga; assembly: GCF_021613505.1. Lineage (NCBI taxonomy): Eukaryota > Metazoa > Chordata > Mammalia > Perissodactyla > Equidae > Equus > Equus quagga. The sequence goes on along the minus strand of NW_025796728.1, from coordinate 9,269,564 downwards.
TCCTCAGCACAAGACCAAAAAAAAAAAAAAAAAAGAGGAGGATTGGCAGCAGACATTAGCTCAAGGCTAATCTTCCTCCAAAACAAAAGAAGAGAAATGTCTCCCATGGAAGGGAGCTCACCTGAAGAAGTGTTTGTGGCACTCTCCTGAGATGTGCTGGGCACCAATAACCCCAAGAGGAGGACAAGTCACCTCCCACTAACGCCCCTCTGCACTGCCTTGGCCCTACCCTCCAAGTCAGTATTTGGAGGCAATTCAGACCATCAGCAAAGGCTCCAAAGACCTGGGTTCTAGTCCGAGTCTGAGTAAACATTAGGCAAGTCACGTAACCTCTCTGAGTCTCGGGTCTCTTATCCCAGATTAGATGCTCTAGGAATCGCCAGGTGCTCAGTTTTTTATCAGAAAAGGATTTGTTAAGTGCTGTCACTCTTACTACAAACAAGAATAAGCAGGTAGCATTTCCTTGACTAACTTTTGATTTATACCAAATGCTTTACATTTTTTATTCTTAATAAAAAGCATATGCCTACTGTGTGGCAAAAACTTTGCCCAATAACCTTAGATCTAGAGACCTGAGGATACAATCTGTTTCTTTTGTGTATAATTCTCATTGGAGCCTTGGATATTTTAAATCAGACCCATTACTAGTGATTCACTTAAGGAAATAACGTCAATATGTAGCTGCTGTGTCTTCCCTGAAGGCAGAACTCGGAGGAATGACACTGCAAGCTTTTAACAAGGTTCATTCTTTGGGGGTTAATAGATGCTGCTTGATTTAGATGTCAAAGTGAAAACCAGACATAAAGAGTGATCTTTGAAATGTCATTCAAAAACTGCAGCAGACTCACAGGGGCTGCTCCTCCACCAACGTGACACCTTATAAATTTGCCGGGGAAAAAAACATCAGCCCAAAGCTGGGCTTCCGCACGAGACACAGCAGTCTGAGAGCGGAGAGGCTAAATTGAGAGTCAGGCACAAGCTGACTCCCTTCTCGCTGCACAAGATGCCAGTGGAAGAATTAAACCACAGGATTAATTCTGCACCAGCTGCACACCCAAGCTTGCTCAATGAGCATGCTCTCGGCGGCTGCTGCTTGGGAAAGGGAACGTGGGAGTAATTGGCAATGTTTTCATTAAAATAAGCCTGAAATAACAGAACTACTTGGCATGTGTTACCGGGCACCCAAATGAATAGGAAATTCCTCAAAATAAATAGCACACCAGAATGACAGTGTTTATTCCAGCTTTTGGGAAGAGAACACATCTCCGACTCGCCGGCACAGCCACCTACTTCTCATGCCACGCACGAGCTTCCACTTTTCACAAACCGAGCACGTAGAGCCAAGACTTGCCAGCGTGCGACTCGCTCGATCTTTGCAGAACTCTCTGCGTGGTGCTACTTTTTAATGCTTATCTTTCTTCGTGGTCTTTTGAGCCTTTTGAGCACCAGCCCAGCCCAGCATTATCCACATAACAATGAAGTAAAAACCATAAAACTTTATGGCACGAAAATTCTCACACACTCCTGAACCTGACAGTTTATTTTTCCCCCAGCTTCAAGTTTTTTTGTTTTGTCCCTGACACCTTTTAGGTGTTGCCCTTGGTCAAGGCTCTTCGCCTCCTGGTCTTCAGCTTCCTCAACTGTAAATTGGGAATACGAGTGGTAGCCACCTCCTAAGAGCGCTGTGAGGATTATACGCGTTAATCCACGTCAGACGCTCGCAGTACGACATCACGGTGTGCACTTGAGGCACGTGCTAGGCAGTGCAGTAACCACGGAGGGTAAGGGGGAGGTCTACCAAGAGGAAGGTTCCTAACCTGTTTTGGATCATGGAACCTTTTGGAATCTGATAAAAACACTCCAGAAAAATATGTGCACAGACCCACAATTTTATACACAATCTCAGGAGGGTAGGGGAGAATGTTCAATAGTCCCTGAAACTCCTTCACAGACCCCTTCAGAATCCACACCCTGCGGGTGAAAGTCTTCTGAACCAGGGCCGGGCCTGTGGCCAAGTGGTTAAGTTCACGCGCTCCCCGTCAGCGGCCCAGGGTTTCTTTCACCAGTTCAGATCCTGGGTGCGGGCGTGGCACCGCTCATCAAGCCATGCAGAGGCGGTGTCCCACATAGCACAATCAGAAGGACCTACAACTAGAATATACAACTACGTACTGGGGGGCTTTGGGGAGAAGAAGGGGAAAAAAAAAAAAGAAGATTAGCAACAGCTGTTAGCTCAGGTGCCAATATTTAAAAAAGAAAGAAAGACCTCTGAACCGCACTGAATTCTGATTTTATGCAAATTTACCATCTGGTGTCTGCTGAGTTTCAGAAAATTCAGCTCAGGGAAAGGGTCTGTCCTTCCCAGGACCAAACGGCGACAGAAACAGCTCTCTCAGATAAGTGTCCCATACTTTGCTAAGCTGGTTCCCTTCCTACCTCCCTGCTCCCACTCCCCAGCACCAACCAACCTGCAACCTGTTCACTCATGAGATAAAGGAGTGAGAGTTCCAACAGGAGAAAGTGTGAAGCTGACCGATCTAAAGTGGTTTATTGAAATTCAAGGCACATTTTTCTAAACAAAAGACTTTCTCATGCCACTGGAGAGAAGACACAATAGTTACTAGTCAGCTTACTAATGAGGGAAAAAAGGATATTTGAAAGCGACCAGGAAATGAGCATTTTTTTAAAAGTCCATCTTTGAAAAGAGCAAGAATTAACGAGTATCGGCTTTCATCTGTGCTGTATTACAGTTTAAAAAAAAAAAACTTGCTTCTCTGAATACACCAGCAAAAAGAGAACACGCGCACAACTTATATTTAGTTCTCAAGTGAGAGAGGACTCATGCCCGTGTTACGGTTTCAGGGTACAAAGTTTAGGGCATAATAAAAGGATAAAATTATGTAAATTATGCCTGAACTGTGAAACCATGGGCTGGCTTCTTTTCTGAAAGAAGGGACAGTAAACTACGAACAAAAAATACTTGATACCCAGAAGGGTCCTATCTGACAAGGTATAACGAACATGCGAACGTTTAAAGACTTTGATCCAGAGGGAGGATGACAGCTCTCTGTACTGGGAAAACGGTTTCCATGCAAGAAGTGCCGCGAGGGCACACACCACTGGCAAGGGACACACAAGACTCCTCATGAAAACCATGGTGAGCCTGTGGGTGAATTCTCTTCAAGTCCATGCACCCAGCCACAGGGAGGGCCTCTTGTTGGTAAGGCACATTCTTCTGTTTCTAAATTTTCAAGAGGATTTAGGGCTATCACTATACAGCCAATCCCCCTTTATTTGTGCAGATGGAAGGAGTACTAACACAGATAACACAAAAAACCAAGACACCCAGCCTTCATTTGAATTTTGGAAATTTATACCTAGATACAAGTATTCCTGATACTCTCTAAAATACTTCACAAATACCCCGACACTAAGAAGAATGATTGCTAATAACAAAATAGCAATAGCGGCTCCCATTTGATTGCATCTGCTACCCAGCCAGGCTCTGTTCTTGGCACACATCATGGCCAAGCCACACAACAACCCTGTGGGGAGCGTCACAACTCTCATTTTATAAACAAGGAACCTAAGGTTCAGGGAATTTAAGTTAACTTGCTCAAAATCGCCACAGCTAGAAAGTGCCGGATCCTCATGGAATATAGACCTGCCTGGCCGGTCTCTTCTTCGGTCTGTGTTTTTGGGGCACCTGGCCCCTGAGCCTGCCTCCTTCCCAGTTAATGGGCTCTCGTCAGCACCGCACCTCTCCATGAAGAGAGGTGGCCTCAGCTCTCTGCTCCTTTCTCTGTCCGTAATAGAATTTCAGTTCCACCAGTGCTGGACCTGGTGACTAAAAATTAAGCGCTGTGTTTGGTCTAAGCAACTTTCCCAGGCAAAGGCTGAAGATTTCATCCTTTACACGATAGCTGCTTATCCTGCTGTTCCCCTCTTATGACCCCTCCAAACTCCCCATCTCTCTCTCTCACGTCACTTCCTGCCTTGCCCACCCCCACTGGAGTCGAGCCACACTTGAATCCTTCTGCTCTTAAACCCGCACACCCGTCTCTGCCCTGGAGCCTTTGCTCTCATGGTTCCTGATGCCTGGATTGCTTATCCCCCAGGATAATCCACAGAAGACTCCTCCTTATCATCATTACCTCCAAAAAACCCCCCTGGACCACTCAGTCACCGCCAACATCCATCCGCAGCCATCGAAAACTATCCTGCTTATTTGTTTATTGTTTGTCCTTTCTTCTCCCCAACAAAAAAGTCAAATCTGTGTCTGCAGGAACATTTCTGCCTTATTTACTCACCACTGCCTGGCACATAGTAGGTAATCAATAAGTATTATTGAATGAATGAATAAATAAATAGGGTAAACAAAGGACTTCCCTCCTTATTCCTGATCACATTGGTAAGAACCTAAGGGAATGATGCCATGGATAACAGGGAATCGCCTGGATTCTTTTTCTCCTGCTATTGTTTATCACAGACAGTACTTTAAAAATGACTTTAGTTCACAGTCCGTTTTCATATTATCTGAAACAATGCTATAAAACATATATTTCATCTGAATGGGCAGCAGGCGAGTTCTGAGAAGATTATTAATCTCTCGTGACTCTGTTTGAAAGCAGAGCAACTCTATACTCCGATCATCTCCAGCAGAAACAAGAACAACGTCTTCCAAGTCGATTCCTTCTTCAGAACATTTGTCTAAATGAAAAACGGCTCCTCTGCTCCTCAAGAAATCAATATATAAACTTCCTTTATACATTGGTTTCTATCAAGATTTACTGACTCCCCAGATTATTTTCTTTATATTTGTACTCTAAGAGAAACAAACGGTTGCTTATCATTTAGGGAAAAGGCTCCAGATCACGCATTTCCATAGGCACTGAGGCAGAGGCAGCAGGGCTACAGCCACAGGCATCACAGAGCATCTCCCAGCACCCAGAGGTGGGGCGCTGTCTCAGCAGGAGTTGACTTCTTGCTACAGTGTGAAAGAATACGCATCTTTCCGATTCAGTAAGGTTACTTTTTACATGCAGCTAGTCTCCTTGTTCTAGCATCTTTCTTCTTTTCCATCAAATATAAGAAATCTTTAAAAAACAGAAACCACAATCCCATCACGGTAGCAGACTGTTTTTACAGTCTGAGTTTACCTTTCTTTTATTGTGCACATTTGTTCATATTTGACAAACAGAATAAACACACCATCTTGAAGGAGCTCAAATGTGGGCTTGGGATGTTCGAGTAATGGTTTGCCACGGAAGTACCCCAAACAGCCAGACCTTCTCCAGGAATTCTCTTTGGAGGCTGGTTTTCAGAACACCCCAAAGCTGGCCAAAGGGGATGAGCCTTCTGACTTCCAAAGGACAAGGTCTCTATTTCAGTTAACACTGTGGGTTCCACTCAGGTCCTTTAAATCAGGGATTGCAAACTATGGCCCCAGGATCACAGACCATCCGCCTCCTGCCTGTTTTTATAAATAAAGTGTCACTGGACTACAGCCACACCCATTCATTTACTATTGTCTAAGGCTGCTTTTGTGTTACAATGACAGAGCTGAGTAGCTGCAACAGAGACCATATGGCCCACAAAACCTAAAACATTTAGTATCTGGCCTTCTATCGATAAAGTTTGCTGACCCTGCTCTCAATGACAGCCTGATTCAGGGGTGCAACATACAATGTGGACAAACACTGAGATTGGATTATTAGCTGGGACTAGCTAAATAATTTGTGGGCCCGGTGCCAAACGAAAATGCATGGCCCAGTGTGAGAAAATTGTTACGATTTTTCAAGATGGTAACAGCAGAGCATTAAACCAAGCGTGCATTACACCTGTGAGACTGGCTGAGAGGGTGGAATAATCCTTGTTACAGTTGACAAACTCCAGGGTCAGCCAGAAATTATTCCACCCAGAGGCAGGAGTAAGAACTCTTCCAATTTGCAGTTTCTTTAGAACCAAAAAAATCTTTTGCTCAACTGAAATCTTACATGGACATCCAACAGGAGAACCAGAATCAATATGATCTCTGTTCCAGCCATTTTATTTCAAGAGCAGGCTATCGCTCTTCCTAGAATTTTTTTTTCTTTGGAGGGAGTAGAAAAATAAAAAACGAAACACACTAGACTCCTTGAAAACAGCATTTTCGTGTAACCTGGCAAAGAGATGCATGCTTTGACATGACAGAATCAGGCCAAATCAGCCCCAATTGTCAACTGTGGTCTCTGCAGCTGCTTTTCCTCTATCATAATTATTTCAACTGTCATAATTTATTCATCCCCAGACAAGCTGACATGTTCTAGGGTAACCACTCTGGCCTTCCAGATCAGACGAGATGGCAGCCCTAGTCACTTGTGCCCCTTCTCATCTGCCTAAAACTCGGACTGCAGGAGGAGTATTTTCTGCATCAATATTTTTTCCCAACCCAAACCAAAGTTGGTTTCAAAACCAAAGTTAACTGACAAAGACACTGTAAGCTTTCAATTTCACAAATCTGAAGCTTAGGAGGAGGGAATGAAAAATCCCATCAGAAACCAAACATTTCATTTCTCTGCCTCAACAGATACAAGGAAATGGCCTTTCCCGCTCACAAAATGCTCCGTGAATTTCCCGCAAAGTTGCTAAGGAATTTTACTCTTTCTGATTTGAAATACACATGGAACAAGTTTCACTTGTTACAGAATATCAATTGTTGGAACTATGGAGGATACTGCATGTGAAATAAATAATTTCAATGTAATTATCAATGGTTTTTTATAAAACTGGGAGCAAAGGTAGAGTAATTCCACATGGATTAAAGCTTAAACTTGTCTTCTTTCTTATTTTGATCCTTGATTTTTATGAGAGAACAAAGAAAATGCTCAAAGGTCTGAGAACCAGTTGAGAAGGGCACTGAAGAGTGAAAACGTCTTGGAAAATGTCCAAATGCATAGCACTCCACTGGATATGTCTGTCCATCCACACTGGAGAACAAAAGAAAATTAAGTCAAGGCCTTGATACAACATGAATTGAAAGTAAGCTGCTCCACTGCTTAATAACTTGGTCCTTAGACAGTCATTATTTCTATTGGTATGTATTTTGGACAGAAATAAACAATGAATGTAAAAATCCAGTTGTGGTCCTGGATCACTCCTCTTCCTGCGTCTTCTATAGTCAATCCTGCCAGTTCAGTCTCCACATTTCTCCAACCTACCCGCTTCTCTGCATCCCCTCTGCCACCAGCTTGATCCTTCCTAGATCAATAATTGCTAACTGGTCCCCCAGCTTCCACTTCTGATCCTGATATTCATTCCCCGTAACAGCATTCACTGAAATCTTTTTAATGAAATGAATCAGATCATGGCACCCCCCCTGGTTACCATTGTTCAAAGGCTTCTCATGGCATTAAAAAGAAAACCCAGCAGCTGGCCTCATGGTGTAGTTCACACACTCTGCTGCAGTGGCCCAGGGTTCATGGGTTCAGATCCCAGGCACGGACCCACATACCGCTCATCAAGCCATGCTGTGGCAGCGTCCCACATAGAAAATAGAGGAAGATTGGCACGGATGTTAGCTCAGGGCCAATCTTCCTCACAAAAAAAGAAAAAAGGAAAGAAGAAAACCCAAACCTTCAACTATAGCCAAAAAGCCCCATATGACCTTGTCCCCCCACCTCCTGGCTTGAGCCACCCTGGCCTCTTCTCGCATTCCTGAACATGCTGAGCACTCCTCTTCCTCAGAGCTTCCTTCTTGTACCCCACATGCCTGGCTTCTTCTCAGCCTCCAAGCTCAGCTCAAATGTCACCTCCTAGGACGGGCTGCCTCTTGGTGGCCCCTTTACCCACTGAGCTACCCTCTGTTGCATTGTGCTGTTGACTGTCTTCAGGGAATTTACCATAATCTATATCATCTTGCTTCTGAATTATTTTTTCAGCTTATCTCCTACCCCTTTGAACTTTGTCTGTCTCATTCTCTCATGTAGTTCACAAGATGCCTGACAAACAGATGTTCCATAACTACTGAACAGCAAATATACAGATTATAAATACCAAGTACATGTTATGGCCATTGTTAAACCTTAAAAATAGAAAATGAAATATTTTCATCTACATTTATTCACCTCCCCATTCAACAACCCCATTATTTATGGAGAACATCCTATACCAGGGAGCATGTTAGGGCCAGGGAAAACCAAAGGTGTAAGAATTTCTCAGTCATGTTACGTTCTGTGTTTAAAATAGGTACTTAGAAAAGAACAAGTTACACTACTGTTTACTATGTTTTCTGTGACCCTAGGGATTTGTGGCAGTCTGAAAACCAAGACTACTAAGAAATTATGTGTCATCAGCACCCTCTTCAAAACACAGGGAAAGTAAAGAGAGAGTAAACAGGGGTTTTCCAGCTGTGTTCCAGGTCTCTAAACCTAGGAGTCACCTCTCCACACATGGCAGACTATGGACAGATGTCAAGCTTTGCTCAGTCAGTGGTACAGAATGAAATTCATTTCCCTGAGGGGTTGTTCAAGATGAAAGCTGTTAAGGTGAGACCAGGAGACAGCATGACTGATAGTTTTCCAAACAGACTGGATTACCACATCCTAATAAACAATGGCACTATTCAAACTCTCAGAACCCAGCTTCTGGTCCTCCTGGCAGCCCCAGACTCCTTTGAGAGGTATCCATGATCAAGGTAAGCAGGTTCAAGAGGATGACTCCAGTGCACAGTGATCCACTGGTGTGATTAAGACCTCTCGCCTTGGAGTGGAGGTGACCTCGGCCCACCTGTTTGCACCTACAGCCCTGGGCTCAGCTGACCTCTGGGGCAGCAGCCAGCAGCAACATCTTCTTCACTCACTTCACTGTCGCTCACACTGCTTTCCAGGTATGCGTCAGGTCAGACGACCTGAAATGGGCCCTATGCCTGCACGGTGTGAGCTCCACGAAAGCAAGAAGGTACCTGTTGCATTTACCTTTTAATCATTGTACCAATGCCCAGCACACAGCAGGTGTTCAATAAATATTTGTTAAATAAATTATCTCCATTGCTCAAAAGCCAGGGCTTGCTAGAATGACAGAAAAACTCATAAACACATCAGCTGTCAGAAAGGTGGGGTTCCTGACGACACCAGCACACAGCCCATCCCATGCCTTCACTCACTGAGTCAAGAATGACAGCCCCTTCTTCTATGACAATGGCTGATGCTTTGTGGAAAGTCTTTTCCCCATTAAGCTTTTTATTCGCGTTTCATTTTGGACAACACAGCCACTGATAACCTTTCCAAAATTATAGAAAAATTTACAAATACAGACTTAGAGCTGTTTTCCTTACAATAGTTATGCCTCTAACTTCTTGGGAAAGGCCTCAGGACACCTAATAATTCCTTTCACAAAGCAAGTAACAACTAAAAGGCAGTAGCAAAGATCTGAACTTTAGGGAAAAAAACCTCATGAAACTGCCTTTGTACAGAGCAAGGCTGGAGGAGGGCCTGACTGCCCAATGGTCTAAGAAAACCAAAAGAGAACAGCGTAAGGAAAGCAGGCAGAACCCACCACTCGTGACAGAAGTCAAAGCCAGGCTGCGGCTGCAGTTATAAAAAGAAAGAAAAAGACTAATGGGATTGCCTCCTCCTTGCCTTCTCCCACCCAAGGCAGTAATGAAGATTCACAGCCAACACATTAATTAAGGAATCAATAGACGTGCCTGGATACAATATTGGTCCAGGGAAACAGATAATAGATACAAAAGGCACATATTCCCTAATAACCCAATCGAGTGTTATATGCAGTATTTAAGTCATGTTTTTCTTTTCCAAAAAATTACTCCTTTTCCAATGCCAAAAGCAAGCACGTGATAAGTTGGCTGCTTTTCTACGTTTTGGGAATTTGAGACATTTTCTCACATGGAAGTCACACCAATATTCTAAATCATACAACTAAAAATACTTGGAAATGCACAGTCTTTCTATACCAAAGGATATTGCTTTTAATCCAAAAATTGGATTACCAAGATGCTGCAATATTTTTCACTCGTACTATAGACAAGAAGACATAAATTTGGATTCACCAGAGGGAATGTGAGATGAATGCACTCATTTACTCAGTCATGTAACACTGGCCACAACAGAAATGCCCAGCCGGACCATCTGAAGAGCCCACCAACGGACAGCTTCCTGCACGCTAGTAAACTGGGATCAAAAGACCCCCTACCCCCGCATTTCGCACAATCCTCACCCTTCCCACCAGGGAGGCAGCAAGACTCCTCCTCAGCCCTCCCCGCTGCCCCGACCAGGCACCTCGCGAAGCACGGACTCGGGGAAAGGGTGGGCACAGGCTTTGTCCGGCGGGTCTCCCGGGCCGCCTCGCTGTCCCCGCTAGTGAGCTCAGGCTCCGACCCGGTCCGGTCTGTTACCCCGCACGCACCTGCAGACAAAGGCGCACCACCCCTCCCCACGTTCCTCACCTTGGTGTTCCTCACCTTGGTCTCCGCTGGCCCCGGGGCCGGGCGGGGATGCTGCCTCCCCCCCTCCCCCGGCGCTGGGACGGCACTGGGACGAGGCGCTGGCTGCAGCCTGCCCCGCGCTGTCCCACAGTCTCAAGTTCAAGTGAGCGGCGTCCGCACCTCCCCGCGCCCGGCCCGCCCGCGCTCCTCGCCGCTGCCGCCCATTGGCTGCTGGGGATGCGCGTGGGCCACCCCTCGCCCCCGCCAGGTGCCCACGCCAGGTGGTCCCAGGCGCCAGAGGCTGGGCTCCCGGAGAAGAGAGAGCGGTGGAATACCCCCACCCCGACATACCCCCATGCCAGGATGAACACTTCCCTTTTTGGACTCCCAGGACTTGGAAAGTTCACTCTCATCCCACTGAACCTCTTTAGGAAGTGGACGTCTGGGGCCTGGGTTTCTGGTTCCTAATACCACCCTGCCTGATCCGTGCGACGGAGAGGGGGCGGAGGGTGGGGGGGAGGCGGGGGAGTGATATATAGAAACCCACAGGCGGAAAGCCTCTGCAATGCCACGACAAAGGGGGAGCAAACTGGGGTTTGATTAACTGGGCAGCACGTTTTGAACTGAGCTGAAAGGTCTTTTTCAAAATTCCCTGCCAGTTTACACGAAGCACCTAACGTCACCCCTACACACCTTTCTGATCCCTGCCTCTCAAGGCACCTTTTGTTTATGGCTGATTTGAAGCCAAGATGACATTGGCACCCCAAAATTGTCATCTCTAGCTGAGACAAACCCCCCTCCCCATATATATGGAAGCAGAAAAGTTTTCAGTTGGCTAAGTGATAGCATTTTAAATAAGAGTGCTGGCCAGCCAGTGGCCAAAATAGTTTGAAAGGAAAATCCCAGGTATGTTACTGACTATTCTGTGTGTCCTGAAAGTGCTTCCTCTTTCTAATTGTTTCTGGGCAAGAATAAGTCATTTGATTGAGCAATTGCAAAGTGAAACAGGCAGGAGACATCGGCCATGTTTTTTGCTACTATTCAAAAATACCATACACTCCTTTTATAGGGAAAGGAACAGAAAATAGGAAACATGCAGGGAAAATCAAGGGAGTATGTGACTAGGAGGTCTTATCTGGGTTTAGTAAAAACACACCACAGGTGAAACTCGTTTTAATGTTCATATTTTTAAAAAGGATTAACATCTCATTTATTGGACATTTATTAAGCTCTTCCTAAGTGCCAGGCTCTGTGCTGACAATTTTATATTAGGCTTTTCTGGTTAATGGTTGTCTTTCAAGGGGGGCATGATTTAATTCACAGTGTATCTGAATCTATGACCAGTAACAGCTCAGTTATTTACAAGAGTTGTTTACAATGAAACACTCTGGCAACCATAATTGTTTGGAACACAGCCCAAACTGGAAGTGGGGGTGGGGGTGGGTCTGAGGCTTGGAGTTCAGCAGCCAGAACAGATATCACCAAGTCCAGAAACATGAACCAATTTCACAGGATTGCACCTGTCACCCCTTCAGGGGCAGCCCTTCCTTCCTTACACATAATTCTAGTCAGTTTGGTTATCTGATTATCTGCCTACAGCTGACTGGAAGCAACAAATTAGATGGGGCTGCCAGATGCCCACAGGTGACAGCACAGTGTGACAGCTGAGGGTCTGGAAAGTCATGCTTGACAAGTCCTGCCAGCCCCACAACCCCAAGCATCCCAGACTTTTCCTTCATAGTCCTCAGCTCCTTCACTTCATGGTGAGTTTTATAAACTGAGAGTAGTGTCTGGTTTTGTTCCTGTAAAGAATTCAACCTTGGCCAAAGAGAGGGCTGGCTTTTGCCCTCCCCTCCTGGAAGGTGATCTCTAAGACCGTGGAATGTCATCCCTGACATGAGAGGTTTTGTTTACCTGGGAGTCTGGGGTCACACTAGATAGTCTAACACCAAGGCTTGAATAAACTTCCCTGGTTGGTGGTACTCTGTGCACGGTGTCACACATCAATGCTGGGAAAGTGATGCTGCCCATGACTCCAAGGGGAGAAGACAACTGAAGCCCCATGTTTGAAAATTTCCTGGACTCTGCCCTATGTACCTCTTCTCTTGGCTGATTTAGTCTGTATCCTTTAGCTCTAACAAACCCTAACTGTGAGTTTACCAGCTTGCAGTGAGTTCTGAGAGTCCTTCCAGCAAGTTATTGAACCTAAGGGTGGTCTTATGACTGTTCCCCATTGTAATTTGAGCAGCAAGCACATTTCCTGACACACAGGAAGTGCTTAATACATGTAATAATGATAAAACTGAATAAATATTTTTTCCATGGGTACTTTAAAAATGAGTGTGTAATGCCTTTACAATTTAAAGAATAAATTTCCATTTCCAAATCCAATGTCACCTCTTCCATGAAGCCTTTCCCTACTCCCTAAGATGTCATTCTTGCCTTTGTGTTCTCTGGCCCATCGCTCTGCTTTGGCAGTGGCCGGTAGTACTGAAGGTATTGTGACGGACCTCTGCAGATCAACTCTGAATCCCTAGCATGGGGCATGGTGCTTACACAGAGCAGGTGCACAAAAGGTGTTTGCAGAAGGAAGGCAATTTTTAAAAAAGGGTTTGGTTTATAGAAAGATAGGTTCAGTTATCTGTGCAATTCTGGTACATATAGCAGCTCATTCCATGAAAAATAAGATAGCTGGTCCTGCAGTAACTGAGTGTTATAATGCTGTTCTACTCTATTATATTCTTTCTAAAAATAAAAATGTTCCTCAAAATTATTATCCACTTTAAAAACCTGACATGCTTTAAATAAAAATATGGAAGCAGATTACCAAACTTTAAAAGTCATCTGACTCCCTAATTAGAATGAAATATTACAGTTTATTTACATAATACATTAAGAGAATTTAAAAAAAACCAACCACTAATCTTTCTCTCCTCCATACAAATCTAATTGAAAATTCAACCAGCATACCAATAACCTATGATGTCCCCAAGTAGCATAGAAAAATCAATTTTATTTCCTTCAGACCTGCATTTAAACTGGATAATAACTGCTATAATGTGCAACAGCCATAATCCAATTTCAATTTGTTTGATTAGATGAGTGTAAACATTAAACAAGAAAGTCACGGGACTGTCATAACAATATTCATGCTGTTAACTCATTATAGAACAAAGCATTTTAATTTTCTCCTAGAAAACATGCTACTGGAAAATATATAAATATGAATTTGAACAATCCTTAAATACATCCTCAAAGATCCTTACAGTGGTTCTCAAATTATAATGTGCATAATAATCGTTAAAATGAAGAGCCAGGGTCTTGCCCCAAGAGTACAGTTCAGTTGGTCTGGAACTACCCCCTGCTCTTTTCACATAAGCACCCCACTTCTGACCCAAACAATTGAAGCAGGTGACCTGTGGACTGTACACTGAGAAAACTGTTTCCAGAGGAGACTCGTACTCTGCATGGGTGAAGGAAGTCAAATGATAAGATAAAGACCCTGGACAATGCCATGCTGTAGCTCTTTCTGCATCCCCCACTAGACTCTGAGCTGCTTGAAGCTCAACCATGCTTTCTTTGGTTTTGTATCTGGCGCCCAGCTCAGCACTGAGCATTTAATAAATTAAGTTCATTTGTAGGAAGGTAACATACACCCACACTCACACCCACATGGACATCAGGAGAATCCACCAGTGTGCCCTTCTGAGGGTCACACATGAACCTAACAAGGTTATCAACAGAGCAGGTGGAATGTTTAGGCAGGACCTTGACCTAGATCAGTGCCTTTCAAACTTCAATGTACAAATGCATCCTGTGGGGATTTGTTAAAATGCCGATTCTGATTTGGTAGGTCTGGGGAGGAGCTTGTGTTTCTAAAAAGCTCACAGGTGATGCTGATGCTCTAGTCCAGAGACTCCACTTTGAGTGGCAAGAACCCAGATGCAAATTAGCCAAATGACAGTCACAAGGACAAATAAACAGCAAAAAAGAATTCAAGCTCAGATCTACAATGAATCCAGGCAACAAAAGCCAGGGACTTGTGGACCAAGAGTAGTATTTCTTGACTTAGTTTAAAGCACTTTGCACCTGATGTTGCTCTTGGAGGAATCCCTAACATGCACTTGCAAAAGAACCCCCACCACCCCACAAAGCTCATCAGATACAGCAGAAGCTTTATTTGCACTCACATAAGGATGCAACTTTATTCTAAAGACCTCCTGGTTTTACTATGGTATCTCTTTAACTCAGCTCTAACAAAAAATTAGAAAAAAAACCAAAAAACAAAAAACTTTCCTGCCCAATGGTCTGGAGTCTTCCGTTCTGCCCTATAAAACGCAAAGGCTATTCATAATAAATGTGTACAACAAAAATCTTTGTAAGTGGAAGACATTTCCAAGCCCTAGGCAGGGAGCATAGCTCATTTTCTTTATGCAATATTCAGCAGACAGAACCTCCCACTAGAACAAGGACCCTGGGCAATTCCCCGGCATTCACTGTACTATAAAGAGATTTGACTTATTTTTCCTCTCCCTACCTCAATCAACAGTCCTCATGTTCCCAACTGCTAGGTGGTGGGAAGTGAGCATAAATGGTTACCCTCTATGATTCAGAATCCTAATAGAACCAGCAAAACGCTCAATTCTTCCAACGCATCTGCTCAACCGTCTCCTTACTCAACTTCCTTGCTTTGCTCTCTCTGGAAAGAACTGCAGGGAGGAGCAGGGCACTGAAAGCATGAGGATGAAGACACAGCCAGGCTGTCTTCACGCTCACTCAGGAATGAAAATGGAGGGCCAAGGGAACTGCCTGCTGTCTAGCAATTTCCATGATTAAAGTTAGAGAAAAATCATGTTTGTGTTTCTGTCTTAGAAATTCAAGCTTAAATTGATACTAAATCCATAGTTGGGAAGGTGGGGGCAGGGGTAAGAGGGTAGAGGCTGGTAGAGTGAAGCCAAAAGAAATTCTTGAAAAAATTGTATTTTCCCTCCCCTCTAGACCATGACTGATCTGGTTTCTATCTCTACAGTTTCGCCTTTTCCCAAATGTCATACAAGTGGAATTGTATCATATATAGCTTTTGAATCTTGCTTCTTTTGCTTAGCATACCTGCTGCATGCATCAGTAGCTCATTCCTTTTTATTGCTGAGAATTTCACTGTATGGATGTACCACAGTTTGTTTATCCATCTACCAGTTGATGGCCATTTGTGTTGTTTCCAGTGTGGGCAATTATAAATAAAGCCAATAATAAGAAAACAAACCACCCAATTTTTTAAATGAGCAAAAAATTTAAACAGACACTTCACGAAAGGAGATACATGGTTTTCACAAGCACATAAAAGATGCTCAACATCATTATTCCTTAGGAGAATGCAGATTAAAACAACAAGGAGTTACCACTTCAAACATTCTAGAATGCTAAAATAACAGCAACAAAACTCCACAAACAAACAAAACTTGGCAATATCAGGTGGCAGTGGGAATGCTGAGCAACTGGAACTCTCTTACACTGCTGGTGGGAATGCAAAATGGCACACCTACTTCAAAAAGTGGCTTGACAGTTTCTTATAAAATTAAGCATACTGGTACCAAATGACCCAGCAATCCCACTCCTAGGAATTTACCCAAAAGAAGTGAAAACTTATGTTCACACGAAAATCTGTATGTGAATGTTTATGGCAACTTTATTCATGGTTCATGATTAACTTCCTTTTTCAGGTGTATGGGCAACTGCCTTTTAATGGGTTCCCTAAAACTCCTTTGGTTTATTTTGGTTTTTCAACATTCATGGACCTGGGCATAGCAGTGATTTTTAAAAAAATAATTAGGAGATTATAAAATAGAACCACTTAATTTCTTGGTGGTCACAAAACACCATTCTTAGGAGCTTGCTGTTGAGGCTGAATCCTAGAGACAGTTTAAGCAGGAGCTCACCCTGTTATTGCCACTTCCAGAGTCAGGAAGCATAACAAGAAACAAGCTGCTGTTTTGACCGTTAACTGTTCATGACCTTGACTTCCCCCTTCTCCCTACTTTGCCTGCCCTATTCCACTTACATGCCCTCATCCCCTAAAGAGATATCAGCTACATCAGGGGACTATGGAAAGTAAAGCAGACAAAATTTGCCAGCATTTTGATCCTTCAATATTGAGTTTAAATTAAAACATCATTTACAATTGCAAATATTCGTTTTATCTTCATGCTCAATTGCAAGTTCTTAATTATGAAGGACAGTGGCATTTTGGTACATTACCTAGCACAACTGCCCTTGTTTTTATAAATAAAGTTTTATTGGAACACTGTCATGCTCATTCACTTGTATCTTGTCTATGGTTGCTTTTGCCTAACGGTGGCAGAATTGAGTAGTTAAGGCACACAGAATGACCCCAAAAACCTAAAATATGTATACTCTGGCCTTTTACAGGAGAACGTTGCTGACTCTTGATCTAGCAGTAAAGCCCTTTAGCTATCAATTAATGTGAACTATTAGTGTACTACCTGTGTAACACTGTTACTAATTACTAACATTTGTGTAGCATTTTATATTTTCAGATATGAACAAATGTATGCCCCTATCATCATTTCATTACCCCACTAGCCCTATTAAGGTGGCAATTATTGTTATTACTATCACTTTTTTACAGACAAAATAGGCTCAGAGAGAATGAGTGAATTTATTTATAAGCGGTGAAGCCAAACTTGAACCTGTCTGATTCTCCAAATCTTCTGCTCTTGTCACAAATAAATAAAATAAAACAAATAAATAGATAATGAAATATAGCACACAGAGCAGGCTGATTATTTAGTGGGCGAGCTAAGACCAACTTGGATTTTCATCTGCCTAAATGCTCCACTGAGCTCATTCAGTTAAAGTACATTCCACACAAGGTTCACACAGGAGGGTCATGTCCTCTGAGATGATGTCCCCACGTTCCCTTATTTCTGGCACTTAGAGACTGCTTAACCTACAAAAAAATTTCTCTTTGTTACAAACTGTATTCCTTTCATATACATTAGCTAATTATACTAATTAATTATCAGAGAGTTGTTTCAGGTTTTACGAGAGCTAAAGCTTAGATAATTTCTGGTGCCCTCTTTAAGAAAAAGAATACAAAAATATCTTCCTTTTTCAAATTTTACAAAACCCACGTGAACTCACTGCTAGGGCCCCTCCCCAGGGCCTTGAGAGGGTGTCTTAAATTTTAAACCTCATTACCATAATGGCAAGTCCTCCTCTGTGTATTATCTTCACCCCTTAAAGAAAGGGAACTCATATATTCCAAATTGAGTTCCTAGCCAAGAGCAGAGCCTTCTGGTGAACAAACTAATTATTTAAATCTGCCACCCCCACTGCTTTCTCTTAAAGCTACAAGACTGATGGCATTTGTGCCTCTTCTCAGCAAATCCTCTCTTCAGCCTAGAGCAGGGGTTTTCAAATGTGGTATATAGATAAAGTTAGCCTCACCTGGGAACTGGTTAGAAATGCAAGTTCTCAGGCCCCACCTCAGACCTACTAAATGAGAAACTCTGAGGATGGGACTCAGGCATCTGCTTTATAAAGATCTCCAGCTGACTCAGATGGGTGCTCCAGTCTGAGCACCACTGGTCTACAGGACCACGGATGCCACTTTCTCCACTCATGTAGAAAATTTTTGAGGAAAAGAGGGGAAACTAAATCATTTAATTTCGTATTTCATTTAATCACGTATCATAATTTCTCTTTGGGAACACAACAACCCAATGACCAATTTGGACAGTAAGCAATCCCATTTTTAGAATAGATGTATCAGAATTAAGCAGAAGGAGAGAAGCAAATGCTCACACAGCTCAAAGTCTACTTTGATGACTTCTGAGTGCACTGATGATAAATTAAACGAATTCATGACTTATTGAGTAGAAAATGTATATTTAAACACTCCTGATATAGTCGGAAGACTGAATCAGTAATTCCAAACCCTGAATCATCTTAGAAGTTGAAGGGACTTTCCACAAAGGAGCCAAATTACTTACCTCAAGCAAAATTTCTTATTTTCAAAGAGTGGAGGTTGGACCAAATCGATCATTTTAAACAACAAAGAGCCATTTTACTATTTTAGCCACCAAGGGACCTCTTACTTTAAAATATATTTCTTGTACAAATAACAAATTACGGTGATTTCTCCCCACACCACTTTTGTCTGTTAATCAAAGGTATACTTAGCCACTAATCGTAACTCCTCATCAGCATTAGCTCCCCAGTGTTGCCTCTCTGAGTTGATATATTTTAATTGTTACCACGAGCAAAGACCCTTAACATTTATTTGGCCTGTGCAGCTTTATATTGCACAAATACATAATTTTCCCTTTGGCCTTTCCTCATCTACAAAATACAAATAATAAAACCTGCCTCCTAAGGCTGATGTAAGGATTAAAATTAAAAAACCAATCAAACAAACAAAACTAGATATAATGTAATTAGCACTGTGCCTGGCAAATGGTAGGCGCCCAAATATGGCAGTTGCTATTCCTATGATTATAAATTAGGCTGTGTGAAATCTTGAAATGAGCTCTATAGTGGACACTTGTTGGCCTGTCTGTCCTGGTTCCCATTTCTGGGAAATACCACACCATCCCAACCTATGTGGCAACAGCAGGCCCCTGGGTGACATCTTGTATGGCCAGTTAATTTAGACCAGGGTGGGTACCCGGTCTATGCTGGGTGCAAGTCTCTGCCCTCAGGAATCTGAAATTGAGAGACTGCACCTCTTAGACTGGCTGGAAAAGAAACGCACATGGTCGTTTTCTACCATAAAACTAAGAAGCAGAGAAAAGAGTGAAGCCAAGAAGAGAGGTGAAAAACAGAAGTGCACCCTGACAGTACTTCACACCCTGTTCTTTCCTCAAGTCTTGGCCACCCCCCTGCCTTGGAGTTCCAGAAGACAACCAAATTGTCTTTTGGTTAAGATTATTCAAATTGTTTTCTGTACCTCATAATCAATGATCCTCAACGAACCCCTCTGCCCCCGACCAATGAGGTCTGAGCTCAGTCCCAACACAATGACTCCAACAGCAATCACTGGCAGTTAGGACAGCTGTCTCCTCAGCACGCGGCCAAGCAGACATATCTTCCAGTGTGTGGGAATCCAAAAAGGAAGGGGTCCTTATGCAATACACTGTATAAATTCAGACTAATCAGAGTTGAAGACACCAGCCCATACAAAGGATGGCAGAAGGAGAGATTTCATGAAAAGGGTTTTACACTGAGGTCTGTCACCCACCAGCTGTGGGTCCTGCTCAATTCACTTCACCTCCTGAGTCTCAGTTTCCTCTGAAGTATATGAGACAATGATGACGACAGCAACAACCATAATCATGTGATGATAAACGCTTATCAAGTCTTTATTAGTCGGGGCACAACCAGGAAACCAGAAACCGCTCTGAATATTTGAAACAGAGGGAATTTGATGAAAGTGGTGACGTAGGTGATGGAAGAGTTGAAAAGCAAATAGGAGACAGGGAGGCACTCAGAGACTAGCAACGGCAGGAAGCAACCTACCACTGCTAGGTTGAAGGGCCAAGGGAGGAGGCGGCAGAACCAGGGCCCAGGGGCCAGGGCTACCCAGAGGAGCCACGACACGTGAGCCTGTGCGGAGGTGGCTGGAGCCGGGAGGAGACACAACCACGAGGCAGACAGAGGGGAGAGGAACCCTGGCTTCTCCCTCCTCCAGCCTTCAGCGCCTCCCAGAGGCCATACCCAGGCAGAGCCTGGAAACACAGCCTGCAGGGGTCAGAGGCCAGTGGGGGAGGACTGGGCGTGGAACTGAGGGCAGAGGGACTAGTGTACTTACTATGTCTGTGCCAGACACTGTGCTCAACTCTTAGCAAGAGTACCCTGGGGCTGGCCCCGTGGCCGAGTGGTTAAGTTCACACGCTCCGCTGCAGGTGGCCCAGTGTTTCGTTGGTTCGAATCCTGGGCGCAGACATGGCACTGCTCATCAAACCACGCTGAGGCAGCGTCCCACATGCCACAACTAGAAGGACCCACAACGAAGAATATACAACTATGTACTGGGGGGCTTTGAGGAGAAAAAGGAAAAATATAAAATCTTAGAAAAAAAAAAAGAGTAGCCACCTACTACTGGGAGGTAAGCAAGGTTACTTAAGTAACTTGCCCACGAACACATAAATTTTAAGGGGCGGGGCTGGGATTCAAATATTAAAAATCCGTTTTATTCCTTCCAGTGGTGTGACAAACAAAAACAAAAGGCCACACTGTTGCAAGTGCTGTGTGCCCATTGTTAGACAATGCAAATGTTTTAAATATTTAATGTTCCAAGCCTGCATTTATGCTGTTTACCCACAAACGCACATAGCGGGTGTTCTTGGTTATTCTGAGCACCGTGAACCAGTCTGTGCTTGGAGCCGCTACAAACTCAGAGCCCTCCTGAGCCACAGTCAGGTCCTAAAAATGAGTTTTCCCTTTGCAAGTATGGTCATAATTTTCTAGGAAAACAATTCTCTCCTTTCTTCCTTCAATAGATATTTATCAACAAACTACTAAATTTCAGATATGATGGTAGGTAATGAGAGTATTTAATATTTGACCCTTTTTTTCTTCCAGTTTTTACCTTTCCTGTATAAAAGTTATTAACTGATGACTCTGGGGGCAATCTGATCATATAAGGGCCTAGATGAAGTACATTCCAATAATCACTTGTTCAACAGTCATACTGCATCACGCCTATGCCCTTCTGCTCCATGTCCAGGGCAGACATGACTAACAGATCACAGCCTGGTTTTGGTCTCATGGCTCTTCTCAACCTGGCACTTCAGGCCCCTAACGTCATTAGCTCAGCGATGGCAAATAACCCCTACTTTACTATCCTAACATTCCCTACAAATAATGCAAATGTCTAAAAGGACTGCTTTATAAACAAATCAGGCTAGAATTTTAGATTCTGAAGGCAGACAATGAATGTATGTGAAACTTCAAAAACTTCTGAGAAAAAAATAGCTTTCATATTTCTTGTTTATACCTTTGTATTAGTTTCCTTGCCAATTATGTAGCTGTTTATCTTTCTTCATAGGCTTAATGCTGTGAAGGCTTATTACCTATGGTATTTATTACTAAATACTTAGTACTCAGTAAATACTAAAATTGACCAGAATTTATACGCACTAACCTATCAGATTCTACATACGACTTTAGAAATGGAAAAATAAGAGGTCACCTCATGATGTACATGTGTATCTCTTGAAAGGAACAGAGTGCAAATGAATATGCACTACACTCCCTTCAAGTTTAAATGGCAGAGAGAAAAAAACATTCAAGTGTCTAAAAATGTAGATACCAAATCATGTCATACATCATTTTGGAGGAAGACATAGTTCTCTGGCAATAAACTGCTCACCCATGAAATGAAATAACCCTTCTAGGAAAGGATGATTAATTATTTAATAAACATTGTGTGTTTTTAACTTCACTGAGAAAAATAAATGGGAGGAGGTGCTCTAGGAATCTCCACGGGCAGCATCCTCTGCCTCCAGCCCACTCTGCCCATCCCTGGGGGTGCAGAGGAGAGAGAGCCCAAGGGAGCGACAGCGCAGCTGGAGGGGCGGGGTTCTCTGCCAGGTGCCCACGCCAGGCCTTGTCTTATTTATTATCTCACACGAGCTGCAGGAAGGTTCTAAAGCCTCCATGTCTACACGGGAGGACACTGAGGCTCAGAGGGAGTAACTTGCCCAGAGTCACACTAGTAAGAAGAGGCAGATCCGGGGATCCACTGGGGGCGTGCTGAACTCTGAAGGTCCTTCCATGATACCATATCATCTGTAGCACCCAGAGGGGAGAGCGAGTCGGGGGAGGACAAGGGAGGCAAGAGAGCAGGGGAGAAAAGAGCTGGGGTAGCGGAGGGGCTGCCCACCACCCTGACTGTGGTAGGTTGACTAATGGTCCCAAAGGTATCAGGCCCTCATCCCTGGAAGCTGAAAATGTTACCTTAGAAGGAAAAAAGGTCTGCAGATATGAATAAGTTGATGATCTTGATGTGTGGATATTATCTGGATTACCTGAGTGGGCTCTAAATCCACTCACAATGTGCCTATAAGGGAGAAGCAGAGAGAGGTCACACACACCCAGAAGAGAAGGCTATGTGAAGAGGACGCAGAGACTGGAGTGACGGCCACAGGCAAAGAACGCTGGCAGCATCCAGAAGCCGCAAGAGGCAATGAGCAGATTCTTCCCTAGGGCCTGTGGAGGGAGTGGGGCCCTGCCCACATCTTGATTTTGGCTCAGTGAAACTAACGTTGAACTTCTGTCCTCCAGATTGTGAGAGAATACCTTTCTGTTGTTTTAAGCCAGCAAGTCTGTGGTAATATGTTACAGCAGCCACAAGAAACTAACACACTGACTGCTGAAAACAAGCTGGGAGTTGCTTCTGTGCGCCCCTCAGCTTTGCTGGGACCCAAATACCAGGAGATATACCCGATCCTGGTCAGGGGCTTTCAACTCTTTTTCTAAAGCTTCCTTTTCCTTTCGCCTGTGTGATCTTCAGCACAAGTTAAAAATTGGGGTGTTCAAGTTAACAACTACAAGGGCAGAAAAAGCACTGGTCCAGGATTTAGAATTCACGGTTTCAGACACACTAAGTCACTTTTTTTTGTGCAACACTGAGAAAGTCATGAAAAGTTCTAGGTCTTAGCTTCCTCATCTGCAAAAGCATAATATGTCCTTTAATCCTTGAAAAGATTAAAGGAGACAGTGTTCACAGATCCTTAGCAAACTATAAAGCACTATATTAAAACATGGAGAGAGGGCCAGCCCAGTGGCACAGCAGTTAAGTGCGCTTGGTTTCAGTGGCTTGGGGTTTGCTGGTTCAGATCATGGGTGCAGACTTACACACCACTTATCAAGCCATGCTGTGGCAGGTGTCCGACATATAAAGTGGAGGAAGATGGGCATAGATGTTAGCTCAGGGCCAATCTTCCTCAGCAAAAGAAGAGGATTGGTGGTGGATGTTAGCTCAGGGCTAATCTTCCTCAAAAAAAAAAACAACACGGAAAGAGTTCTGATTATTCTCCCTTCATTCTCTCCTTCATACAATCAAAAGCATTTTTAAGCACCTAATATAAGAATAGCATCATGCTGAGTCACATACAAGGAAACATAAGGCATGATGCTGGCTATCAAGGAACTTACAATCTAACTGGGGAGACATACACATCTACAATGTTAAGAACAATAAAAGGTTGAAAACATTAAGTGCCAGCAAGATCTACATGACTATAGAGATAAAAGAGATCATAAGACATTGCAGGGGTGTGACTATCCAGTCCCGTTCAGGTATACTTCCCCATCCCCTGAAGCCAGGCTTGGTCATGTAACTTGCTTTGGCCAATGAAATGTGAGCACAAGTGCTAAGTGTTGTTTCCAGGCAGAAGTTTTAAGAGTCCGTGCATCTTTCCCTTCTGCCACCATGGCTGACAATACTCTGGTGTAAAGAGCGACTGTGTCACCAGCCTTGGGCACAGAATGAGGACAACTACTACAAGGAGCAGTACCTCCAGCCAACCTGCCAGGGGCATTTAGCAGAATGAGAGTTGTTTTAAGCTACTGAGTCTTTTGGTTGTTATGGCAGCATAACCTAGCCAGTGCTGACTGATACAAATGGCAATAGAAAGGCTAACAGAAGAGGTAGAAAAATAAATGGGAGGAGGTGCTCTAGGAATCTCCACGGGCAGCATCCTCTGCCTCCAGCCCACTCTGCCCATCCCTGGGGGTGCAGAGGAGGGAGAGCCTGAGGAAGCGACAGCGCAGCCGGAGGGGCGGGGTTCTCTGCCAGGTGCCCACGCCAGGCCTTGTCTTATTTATTATCTCACACGAGCTGCAGGAAGGTTCTAAAGCCTCCATGTCTACACGGGAGGACACTGAGGCTCAGAGTGAGTTAAGCACCTGAACTAAGCACCTGAACTAAGCCATAAGGACAGCAATGCCATATAACACTTGTACAGGGCTTGATAGTTATAATACAAAGTGCTTCATGGGACTCAAGGACTTATGTAACTACTTACTATTCCACTTAGTACCTCCCATGAGGGCAGGGACCATGCAGTTCTTGCTCATAGATACATCCTTAGTGCCAAGCACAGTGGCTGACACATAGTGGGGAATTAACACATGGGTGTCTAATGAATTCCCAGAGAGGTAGATGGGACCATACAATAGAGCAAGAAGGAGAGAGAAAAGAAATTCCACAGGCTGACACTTCAAGGTAGGAGTGAGGACAATGAGGCCTTGGGCTTGAAGAAAGCCAACTTGACAGATAACTTAAAAATATACAGTTACAATCATGGTTAAATTATAATTATGAAGCTTAAAAAAAAAAAAGAAAGATGGCGCCCCTTCTGCATGATGACTGCCATTTCTATTCTCCTCCTGTCCTGATTAACATACTTCTTGGTATAATCTGTTCTAACAGCACGGTCCCAAGTCTTAAGAGAATGATTAACAACATTACGATTAAAAGTGACCCAAGATTTAAAGACTTAAAATATATACTATCTTCTCTCTCTCCTTTTCAGCGAAGCACTCTAACTTACACAGTACACACATATTAAAACCTTATCTGTTATCTAGAAGAATTTTTTCCCTCCCTTTTGTTTTCAACCCTTGACTTAGTGAATTTAATCAATAGGATTAGGTTTTATCTTTCTTAATAAATATCTTCTACAGCTTCTCTTATGTCAATAAAAAAGACAAAGAAACTCTTTAGCTAGAAGCTATACAGAAATAAATCAAAACATTTCCTTTAGGCAAGAAAGGGGCACAGACAATTACTTTAGGCCACCAAATTGGTGGGGGAAATATATTAAGAAATCCCACACCGCCCATTAGGTGTAACGCTTTTAGTAATCGCTGCTTCTCTTGTAATGGGATCCCTGGTGGTGGAGGCACTTTGGCAACCAAATCTTTGGGGCTGCAGTGGTTTCTGTGACACTATTATTTTTTAATTCATGTAGAATGCCACAAATAACTTTTGGATCGGTCAATAAATATTAACTGACTGTGGAGATATATTTTTAACTTTGCTATTCTTTCAGCCACTCAGGGATTTTACAGGGGGAAAATCCTCCTCAAAATACTCCTGTTGCAGAATACATAGCACTTCCTAACTATTGAATAGTAATCAGAAAACAAATCTGTATTTTAAACGTTCCATTGGTTAATGGGGCGTCACAACTGGACTCTGTTTGTTTGTTTATTAACACCATTGCCTTCCCAAAAGAATTACGCGGTTCACAGCAAAAGGCACACATTCTATCAGGCTCCTAAATTAGAAAAGTAAAATTTCAAACCAAATAGAACGAAGAAGTAACTCTGTAAATCAGTTCGGCTAAATATTAATTTAAACCACATTCAACCATCTCTGATCCACAAAAATAGGAGTCATATGGTTCAGTTTAATATTATTACTGCAACTGAGGATTTAATTTAACTTGAAACTTCCTGGCAAAAAGGGAAACATGACAAACTATGCAATTTTCACCATCACCCAAATCCTTTAAGAGACAATATTCACAGGCTGCACGAAAGCTATGCTCCTAAGAATTCAACACTTTTCAGTGAAGGCACAGTGGGTGGAGTGCTACGCAAATCAACGTCTAAAAATTTAGCTTTTGTTATAACAGAACTTGATGGAGACATCATTCAGAACCCCTAGATCAGTGTTCTTCGGAGTTTTCTAACCTGGCAGACCCCAGAAACGCAGATCCTCTGGAAGGTCACTGGGAGGAAGCACATAATGTGTTTTATGCTCACACAGTGTAGAGTGCAGGAGCTCAGAGCCTCCAACATCTGAGCTGTGGGTTCGGGGCTCTCTCTGAGAGCAGGAGGCTGCATATAGTGACTCCCCAAATTATCTGGCCATGGAATCTTTCAAAATTTACACATCACCTACTAAGCTGGTAGAATGTGTGGCTCAAAAACCTTTTAGAAAAGTTAACCAAGATCAGTGTTATTCAAACTATGACCAATTAGTGGTAACAAACAGCATTTAAAAAGTTAAATAAATAGAATAAAGTAGCAAAGAAAAAAAAAACAACCCAAAGGGCAAGGGCCAGCCCCATGGCTGAGTGTTAAAGTTAAGTTCACGCTCCACTTCGGCAGCCCAGGGTTTTGCTGGTTCAGATCCTGGGCGCGGACATGGCACTGCTCATCAGGCCATGCTGAGGCGGCGTCCCACATGCTACAACTAGAAGGACCCACAACTAAAAATACACAACTATGTACCAGGGGGCTTTGGGGAGAAAAAGGAAAAATAAAATCTTAAAAAAAAAAACAAAAATAAAACCCCAAAAGGCAGGGCACATAGTAAAGATAGCACTACTGTGTAATATCTTCTATTAGTTATATGTGAGTAAGTAAAGGAGACAGAGGGAGAGAGGGAAAGAGAGATGGCAGGAGGGGGACGAGCATCAGGTCATGTCATAAATTATATTTCCTATGGGTTATGACAAAATAGCTTGAAAGCCAATGAGAGAAAAACAGAGGACTATAAAGAATGTGGGGGTTCACACAACAATTTTTTTTAATCTAATAACTGTCCTTGCAAAATTTATTTTCATGTGGGTAAACACATACATAATCAGCAAGTTAAATAAAACTTCTTTCAGAGGTGCTGGGGGGTAAGTTTCCACAGGCTCTGGCTGTACTCAGAGGAAGGGAAGGCTGATTCAATCAAAGGAAACATATAGGTTTCATGAGGAGGCTTAGAAAATGAGCAGGCAGGAAAGGGCAGCCCAGGGCAAGGGAACAGCAGGGCGAAGGCACAACCCAGTGCAGCTGGGTGCGTGCACTGTGCCGCCATGCTGGAAGGGAAGTCGGGGAGCCCGGGGGAGGCAGCTGCAGCAGCAGGCAGGGGTGGGACCCCATGTGTCCGACCGTGGGGTCTGGATGCCATCCTTTAAGCAGCAGGGAACAACGAGTCTTTACCTGTCAGAAAGATTACTTGGGTTGCAGTTGGCAGGTTATTTGGAGCTCAGCAACAGGGGATGTCGAGAGAAGGATGGAGGATAGAGAGGGAAGTGGAGAGGCAGGTATAAGAAGTGGTAAGGAAAATTAGCCCCAATTTGGAAACAAAGCAAAAGGAGGACTGTGTCCCTTTTCAACGTCACAGTGGAGCAATATTTAACAGGACCTCCAGAGGATTACTTAATTCTCCAGTGCCATGCTGTCCAACGGAAATATAATGCAAGCCACATAGGTAATTTTAAATGTTCTAATAGTCACCTTAAAAAAAATGAAAAAGAAGTAAGTGAAATTAATTTTAATAATACATTTAATCTAACATTCCATAATATTATCATTCAACATATAACCAGTATAAAATGTTATGAGCTACTTTACATCCTTTATTTTGCACAGTCTTTGAATTCTGGTGTGTATTTTACACTTTACAGCACATCTCAATTCAGACTAGTACTCAAGAGCCACCCGCGACTGGCCGCTACTGTGCCGGACAGCCCAGCTCTAGGAAAATGCGTCTTTGTCTGATTTACTTTTTACTAGTGATTAGGGTTCAGACTCTGTGAAGTTATTTGTAAATTTGTAGAAGATTAATAAGTTGTAAGTAATTTCTGCAAGTTTCTGTCAAAAAAAACCCAAAAAAGATCACCCCAAAGGTGAAGATTTTATTGTCAGTAGAACATTAACCAGTTTTGTATCTAACTTAGTCATTTATTTTAACATTTTCTCTTTTCCTCTGCCTGTTGTTTGGATTTTCTTTATGCCTTTGGTTTCAATCATCTTATTAGAATGTGCCTAGGTGGGGGGTGTGTTTGTGGGGGGGTGTAATTCATCCTTCTTGAGGTTCTTTGGGATTCTTGAAAGCACATGTGTTTCCTGATTAGCAGTTCTGGAAGATTTTCAGCCTTTCCTATATATCTTTGAACTGGCTTTGGTGTCCTGCTGGTTTCCCTCAATCACGAGTTAAATAAATCTTTGACACGTTACTCACTGTATATTTTTTAAATTATATATTTAAAAATTTTTTTTTTTCTGGTGGGGAAGATTGGCCCTAAGCGAACATCTGTGCCAATCTTCTTCCAGTTTTTGGATGTGGGATGCTGCCACGGCATGGCTTGATGAGCAGTGTGTAGGTCTGTGCCCTGGCTCTGAAACGGCGAACGTCGGGCCACCAAAGTGGAGTGCACAAACCTAACCACTACACCATTGGGCCAGCCCCCTAAAATTATATTTTAAACAGCCTTATTGAGATATAATTGACATACAATAAGCTGCATATACTTAAAATATACAAATTGATGAGTTTGACATGTGTATACACCTGAGAAACTATCACCACAACCAAGGTGGTGAATCTATCTGTAACCCCCGAAGGTTCCTCTTGCCTCTTTATAATCCCCACCTTCTGTCCCTCCCCACCTAACCACTGATTTGCTTTCCATCACTATAGATTAGTTGACCTCACATTTTCTAGAATTTCATAGAAATAAAATCATATAGTATGTACTCTTTTTTTTTTTTGGTCTGGTTTCTTTCAGCACAATTCTTCTGAGATTCAGCAATGTTGCTGTGTTTATCAGTGGTTGATTTATTTTTACTGCTGGGTAAATATCCGTTGTATGAATACACCACAATTTGTTTATCTGTTCCCCTGCTGATGGATATTTGGATTATTCCCAGCTTTGCTTATTAGTCACTGCATCTATGAGAGCCTGTTTTTTAACTTTTTGAAAATTAGACTTAGACCTAAATGCTAAGGAGGTAGAATCATTAGGGCTTGACCACTCCCTGCATGTGGGAAGGGGAAAGTACCCCTAAGTTGTGCAGCTGATGAGATGGCAGAGCCATTAACCACAGCAGACTCAGCATGTGTTGAGTGAATGGATGCATGAATCTAGAATACTAGCTTGGATACTTCCAATATGAACTATCTATTGCACCGATTTGGTAATCAAAGAAGGGTTAACTCTTAAAAGAAAAAGGATACTGTTGCCTCTACAGGTGCTGTATGTAAAATTCCTGCAACCCTTATCTCGCAGGCTGTCATTCCCTATTTAGCTTGCTTCCTGGGACAGATCTGATTTCAGTGCCCAAACAGAGACCTTTGGTTCTACTGAGTTAAAGATTGAGACTTAGGTTTTTCTGGCTTTGTTTCCAACAAATTTGCTCTTAGGAGTTCTCCTACAGGGGAGTGGCAGGAAAGGATTTAGGGATCAAGAGGCAGGAGCCATGAACACTTTTCCAGTAACAAAGGGACTCTCAAGTCTACTATGGCCTGCCACATCCTGAGCTGGGCAGCTCAGGGTACGGTGCACGAGCCCTGCCTGAACGCAAATCTCCAACGGGCCAGGGAGCTCTGTGCAGGAAGAAACAAGCTCTTGAGAATGCACTGGAGCCACATCTAATGGGGGAGGCTCGGCAAGACAGGGTGGGTGCCTAGGCCTAGAGATGCAATTAGAAACACACGACGTTGCCTGCAGAGAGAAGGGCAGCCCACGTCTAGTTGGCTTTCTCAGGGCTACCCTCCCTCCCAATTACTCAATCAGTCTGTTCGCCATGTCAGCAAGCCCTGTCAGTACCCCCCCAGTCTCCTTTAGAGTCTATAATGGGGAACCCTCCCTAACCTATCCCACCCCAGCACTTTCAAACATCTCTTCCCCTTCAGTATGTTGCTGGTGTAAAATATCTGACTGAATGACTGAATTTTGTAGGTTTTATTTCTCTGACTCTCTCTCCCTCCACCCCCGACCCAACTTCTCTAGATACGCGAATGGTGCTAGATCCAGTCTGTCACCCACTCTGTGTTCTTTTATTTATAGTCTAAATGATTCTTCCTGGGCTCAGAGAGATTTACTCTTTCTGTTTAAAATTAACTGCGTGTCTCACTTATTTTCATTTGGTCCAAAGTCTGAATGGTATTTCTGTCCGCTGGCCACCACAGCCATGGCTGTGTGATTCTGCTCCCAGCCCTTTTCACTCTCAGAAAATAGGTGCTTGCTTGAGGACTTTGACTCAAGTATCTTTTTTTTTTTTCGAGGAAGATTAGCCCTGAGCTAACATCTGCTGCCAATCCTCCTCTTTTCGTGCTGAGGAAGACAGGCCCTGAGCTAATATCGGTGCCCATCTTCCTCTACTTTATATGTGGGACGCCTACCACAGCATGGCTTGACAAGCGGTGCCATGTCCCCACCCAGGATCCGAACCGGCAAACCCCGGGCCACCAAAGCGAACGTGTGAACTCAACCGCAACTCCACCGGCTGGCCCGACTTGAGTATCTTAACTCCTGCTTTTGAATCTCTTTCTCTTCTTCCCTTCTCTAAAGAGCGTTTCCCCAGGGTACCCTTTGGGGAATTGTCTAGAAGAAAAGAATTCCCAGTGGAAGTTATAACAAAGAAACATGGGACCCAGAGGTTGCTTGCTGCTGAGAGGGAGAACAGGGAACATCACTCAACTGTCTTCCTACCTAAGGAGAGAGGCCAGCGAACAGGAGAATAGAAATGGGGCCCAGTGGGAAAGCTGGTGCAGCTCATGCTGACACGTGTGACAGCACTGGGAAGTCTTGGAACCCAAGTGACTGGACTGAAAATTCATTACACGATAATTTCCATAAATTCTCAGTTTTCTCTATTAAAAAATAACTCCACTAAACACAATTCATTCCAAGGTTTTAAGGCACAGCTGTGATACTTAAACACAAGCCCGGCTTA
This sequence comes from Equus quagga, assembly GCF_021613505.1. Lineage (NCBI taxonomy): Eukaryota > Metazoa > Chordata > Mammalia > Perissodactyla > Equidae > Equus > Equus quagga. The sequence goes on along the minus strand of NW_025796728.1, from coordinate 9,238,429 downwards.
ATAACAGGCTTAGAAAAATACAAAACCATTAGGGAGCTTTAAACATCAATGTTAGCCTTTGAAGAAGCATCAAACTCATCAGTCAAGACCCACAGGGAACCAATAATGGAAGATCTTTAGATATTTAAAGTCAAAGACAGAATAATACTAACCTCCCATGTGTTTCAATTTCTCCCCATTTTTTATACAGTCATGCACTGCATAACAACGTTTTGGTCAACAACGGACCACATATATGATGGTGGTCCCATAAGATTGGTACCACATAGCCTAAGTGTGTAGTAGGCTGTACCATCTAGGTTTGCGTAAGTACACTCTACGATGTTCACACAACGACAAAATTGCCTAAAGATGTGTTTCTCAGAACATATCCCCATCGTTAAGCAACGCATGACTGTAATGTTACGGTTGACCCAGGGCAATATTTCAAGGAAATATTATCTTACTAAAAATAGTGCCACCAGGGACAATGCATGATACTTCTGTGAAAGCACCTCCACATCTCTGCCATCCCAGCAACGAGCCCCACTGCAGACGCAGAGCCTGGGACACTAAGCGTCCCTCAACATCAGTGCAAGGGGAGAGTCACGATTAAATTGCAAACAGTGGGATTCCTACTTCAGTACTGCTTCTCTTGACCAACTCTAGCTCTCAAAAACGTGACAAAATTGTATGAGCGAGACTCCTCGAGTTCCGCCTGATGTTCTCAAATTTTTCTTCTCAGTGAGTGACTGTGCTACTGTGATATTGTAGTATAAGAAGAAATATAAATACGGTCTTCCTCCCAGTTCCTGGCATAAAGCTCCTAAAACCTTTATAATTTCCCGAGCGATAGGAGCATCTTTTGTTATATTTGGTCTTACAGCCCGGTTTCTGACACAAGAGATTTTAAAACCCTTGTAATCTCCATAGTAATAAAAGTATCTTTTTGCATACCAGTGAGATGGCTGGGGGCCCCTAGATAGCTTCAGGATGAGGGCTGGTGGCCACAAAGACCAAGGCATGATTAAAGGGCTGGAACTTTCACCTCACTTCCACCTCCAGGGATGGAAGACGGGCTGGAGGTTGAACCATTCACCAATGGCCAACGATTTAATAAATTATGCCTGCGTAATGGGATCTCCATTAAAAGCCCTAAACAACAGGGTTGGGCGAGCTTCAGGGTTGGTGAAGACATCCAGGTGCCAGGAGGGCGACATACTCTAAACTCCACAGGGACAGAAGCTCAGGAGTCCTGTGTTCACAACCCTTCTGAACCTCACCCTACGTACCTCTTCTCCGGCTGTTCATTTATATCCTTTATAACAAACTGGTAATAGTAAATAAAATTTTCCATGAGTTCTATGAGCCGTTCTAGCAAATTATCCAACCTCAGGAGGGGTTGAAGGAACTTCTGATTTATAGCCCGTTGGTCAGACGTATGGGTGGCCCCGGCTTGTGACTGGCATTTAAAGTGGGGAGCTGTCTTGTGGGACTGAGCCCTTGACCTGTGGGGTCTGCACTAACTCCAGGTAGTGACAGAATTGAATTAAATTGTAGGACGCCCATTGGCATCCACAGAGAACTGGAGAAGTGCCTGGTGCGGAAACCTCACACATTTGATGTCAGTGTTCTGCGAGTAGAAACAGATCATAGGAGCTACATTATGTTCACAATCATTGGACTCACCATGAAGCCAAAAACCTTGGATAATTATGTTTGAGTAAAAGGGTTCGAGGTGATGACTTGTGTAGAAAAAGCAGTATGAAAAGCAGTGACGGCTGTTCATCTGCAACAACACGAGCTTTTAGCAATTCACAAACGCCCATCGTTTACTGAGCATAAACAACATGCTATCAACCAAGCGAGGCTCTGGGTTAGAATAGTTACAACTTTTTCTGCTCTCTAAGACCCTGATCCATGTTTATATTAGGTATTTCTCCACTAACACTACTCTTCCTTCTGAAATTGGAAGCTCCAAGTATTCCAAGAAGATCATGGTACTCTGAGGACCGACACCGAGAATCACGGCAGCCAAACATGACGGATCGCCCTCACGTTGCATCCAGAAAGGCCCGTTCTTCATCTGGCTTGGGACTCAGGGGAAGGGCGAGATGCAAGTTGTTCAGGGATCATCAAAAGAATTTCCTGCTCTCTCTTGACGTGATAACTTCAAGCCCCCACACTTCACTGGCTGGCGCTGAAACAGGCTTATGAGAAATGCTGGATTATGCACCGAACCAGTTATCAAAATGGATGACGCCTTCCTCACAAGAAAAGGTTGTCTTCATATATTCACCAACAGGGACAGCGCCACCATGCAAGATCTGCTTGCAAACACCTTTACACATTCCTCTGAGGGAAACTTTTCTTGGACGATCACTTACAATGTCTTTCCTTAAAGGTTATTCTAAGCCGAAAGTATTAGCAAGCATCCCAGAATGATTAATAGACGGCAAGGAAGCCACTTCTAAAGAGATAAAATATAACTACAGTGTAAGTCAGCAAAATGGCCAAGTAGATCGTGATGCCTCTGCTTATCATGGGGCTGTATTAAAAAGAAATTAGTTCTAGAGGTCAAGATAATACTGTAGCATAGGGAGAGAATTATGGCGCTCTCCCTGAAGACTTTTCTCCCTGAGGCAAGACAGCACAAACCCTAGATTAAACTTTTATCAGCAGATCTTGGAATTCCATCAATCTTTCATTACTGTCTGGCTCAGAGAACCCTCTGACTAGATGCCATTAGGAAGCTCTCCATCCTCCATAGGGAGAGCACCGCCCCCCTACCCCCAGCCCTCCACCAACTATTCCTAGGAAAAGAAACAATGGCAAAGGGAGAATAGAGATAATTTTCAGATTAGCTCGAAAACCAAGAGGCCCACCATTTCTAGATCCCTGTCATCTAAAACACAACTGGTCTTTATCACTGCCAACTTCTACCAATTGAGAAAAGAAGTTTCATTGGCACAAGCGTGGTTGTGTCAGCTGCAGGGTGGTATAGCTGAACAGTCAGAACAGCCACACTCATTCGCTTGCTCAATAAGCAGCTCTCTCAAACACCCTGCCTGTGGCAGACACGCCCTCTGTGCTGGGGTAAGCGGCTGCCTCCCTTAGTCATCGCCAATTCAATTCAAGGGTCAGCCAGGGAGAGCATAGGCAGGAGACAGAAACCATACCCGTTATCTGAACAGAGAGGTTATATAAGGAACTGTAACTAGGTAACTAAAAAGGCAAAAAGGGAACACGAAGAAGTTGTCATGGAGGCAGCAACGGCCAGAGGGGGCTGTGACCTGCAGGGTTGAGGGAACAAAGGACAGAGGTTGGAATTAATAAAACCTAGAAGCTTGGGGGAGGAGCCCCATGAAGCAAAACCCTCTGACACTGAGGAGGAGGCCTTGCTTGGCTGGTGCCAGTGTCTCTAGGCTCAAAGGAGGGGCCCCAAGTCCCATGGACCCAGATCTTTCCAGAGGGCATGCCAGCTAGTTTGCTGGTGGCTCTGAAGAAGGGGTGTGAGGAAGCTGGTTCTGCATTTCCGTGAGTGTCGGGAAAACTGCGAAGTGGAGTCAGAACTGATACAGTGGGATGGAGAAGCTTCTCTGGGATGATGCTCACAGAAACAGGAAGCAAAGGAGGGACCAAGTCCCTTCTTTCCCCCCAGCCTTGCAGCTTCCTTCCAGTTAGAGTCTAACAGATGGCAAACCAGAGATGCAGAAATGTGTTTTGCAGAGTCCCAGCCCCAGCCTCACAAAGCAGAGCAGAGAAGGGTGGGTTCGAAGCTGAGAGACAGCAGCTTAGTACCTGGCAGAGGAAGCAACAGGCTAGGAAAGCTGCAGTGATTTATTTTCAGACTGCGTCAGAATGCTAGTAATTTCACCTCTTCTTTTTTGATAATAGTTTTAACTTGGCAATTCTCGACCCAGCTAGAAACTCCATTCCCAGAGTCCTAATGAGATATGAACAGAATGTGAGCACAATATGAGGTATGCAAGTTCCAGGTCCCTCAGCCTGGTCAGACTAGGACAACACTGGAGGGACAGCAGAGCAACAATCTAGAAGAAGCCGGGGCCCAGGGGCCACAGGGCTACCTCCCTCCAATGGTACCACCCGCTGCAGACTGCTACAGGAGAACCAATCTCTTGTATTCAGCCAGTGGACTTCAGAGCACTTGGTGCCATAGCCTGGCCCCTATTCAGTACACAAAGGCTTAGCTCTAGGAGCAGCAGTGAGGCTGAGCAATGCTTACAGGGACCCCAGGAAAAGCTGGCAGAACTGAGATGCCAGTGGGAAAGGAGAGAGCTGGTGGAAAGGACTTTGCCTTTTCTACAGTGACTTCCTACACCAGCCACAAAGGTCGCTAATTGTATTCTGAATGCATTATTACTCTAATGCTCTTTCTGTAAAGAGTTGGGCTGTCCTGGGTCTCCCATGGGTGTATTCTTTTTTCCTTTTTGTAAACAATCCAGTAAAGGTGCAAAAACCAATCTTAGCTTGGGGCATAGTTGGTCAAACTCTGCTTTTTTTTTTTTTTTTTGAGGAAGATCAGCCCTGAGCTAACATCTGCTGCCAATCCTCCTCTTTTTGCTGAGGAAGACTGGCCCTAGAGCTAACATCCATGCCCATCTTCCTCTACTTTATATGTGGGACGGCCACCACAGCATGGCTTGCCAAGCGGTGCCATGTCTGCACCCGGGATCTGAACTGGCGAACCCCGGGCTACGGAAGCAGAACGTGTGCACTTAACCGCTGCACCACCGGGCCGGCTCCTCCACCCCTGTTTTCAATCCACACTTGCAGTTTTCTCTCATCAATTAAGAAGGCAGATCCTTAAGGACAGGGAGCAGGCTGTAGAGTCTGGTCTCCCCACCGACTCCAGGTTATTTTAGACCATCTATCATCTCCTGTCAGGATCAACAGAGGAGTGTCCTGCTTGGACAGAGGAAAATACCAGGACTCTGTTCTTCGCCCTGCCACCACTAGGCGGGTCATCTAAGGTAAACCACACCCTCCTGGCCTACAGTCCTAGTCTCTAAAATAAAGAGGTTGAAAGACAATGGTTACTAAACCATCTTTTAAATTTAAAACCCTCTGAGTTAAAGTTTTGCATATTTTAATAACTCCAGTAATACTCAGGACTCTCCACATTCCCCTTCTCCCCCCGCCCTAAAATTAAGCAGTGTTTTTCAACAGAAATCAAAACAAGACAACACTGGCAGGAAAAGAAGAGTATGAACTACGTGTGGCAACTGCCTTCTAAAACAGCGTACACCAGGGTCTTGGTGGATAAAACCAGGTGGGAATATTCTAGGAAAGAGAATATGAAAGAAATACTCAGTACACTTGAGGCTTACTGTATTCTTTAGATAAAAGTTCCCGGAGATCTTAATCAGATAAAGCAATTAAGTCAAAGATAAAGTCACTTGGAAATTTATGAATAATCTACCACATGGTAAAATTTTGTTAAAAATTGTTTACCAAAAACAGGAAAGGGATGTATAAAACTCCTTCTAGGAAGAGAGGCTTTGCTAAGCAAACTATAAGCGTAAACAATATCACGGGGTCAACATGTAACCTGCATAAGAAAGCACTTTTTAAAAAGCACATGTGCACGTGGCTGTAATAGCTGCTACTAAATACGAAGGAATTTTACCTTTGTTGGAGCAGGCCCACCAGTCTCCACTTATAACAGTTATTTATTAAAAGGAATTCCAGTTTTTCTTAAAAACAAAAGCAGCCATCTACTGTTGCCACTAATTTAAATCAATGAGTTTACTGACCAGAGCAGCATTTCCCAAAGTGTATTCCACGTGACTGCCTTTCCATGAAGAAAAGGGTTCCAGCGCACATGAGCATAGGAAAACCTCCGTGAAGGGCCAGGGTAAAGGGGCCTGTCGCACTATGTTTAACCCAGTTTCCCAAATGACCCTAGGATCTTTTTTTTTCCTCAAGGAAAGTCTATGAACATCTTACCTGATCAGTGCTCTATGGTACTGATGGAAGTCACCTGGGAAACCCACCTGGAAGTCACCCACCACTTATGGGGTCTGAAACCCTTCAACTATACCATTCACCCATTTGCCTTTCTCATGGGAAACAGATGGGATTAGCAGACCCTATTGCCTGTTGGCAACACACCCAAGGATCTGTTTGGCCCTTCCCAGAAGACAGACCCATATCTGTCACAAGAGGTGAGGAAAGTCCCTGTTTAAACTCCCCTATGTTCGGAAACTATGTTTGCTTGCTTTTGATACCTCTATAAAAGAATAAGGAGAAAGCTGCTTCCCAGGGGCTGAATGAGTAAGAAGAGAGCTGTGGTCGGGAATCAGCACGGACCCCTGAAACAGGGTCATGAAATCCCTCCCATCCATCCTTGGAATGGTGGCCTGGCAGGCCCACAGAGACAAGATGAGAAGTGGCGCTGCAGTTGTCTGCCCTGGCCACTGGGGGCAAAATGCCAGCTCTGAGACCAGAGCCATTCACACACATGACGATGGCCCCCCACAGTGGGCAGGAGCCAAGCAGATCAAGCTGGGTGCTCCCCAGGGCTGCCTTGATTGGAAATACAAGGCTCAGGAACCCCTTTCACCCCTTTCATTTCTGTGTCCGGGAGCCTTGACATTTATCTCACTATGATGAAAAGGACCCAAAGTACAGAATAGCCGAGAGAGAGGAGGGGGCTCCCCCTCTGTCAGGCAATAATGCAAACGCAAATACCTCTGGAGAACAAGACAGAAACTTCAGCTCAGTCCCACAACCACCAACACCCCACAGAGGACTGTCCCCTGATGTGGCTGCAACTCCTCAGCCATTCGTAATAAGACGCGTCTCCAAATCAACCCTGGGGATCAGTGCAGGGCCTCACGGCTGATCACCTCCTCACCCAAAGTAAACCTACCCCATGAGAAATTTCCTTAGAGCAAACCAAATCCACTTGAAAACCTTAAGAAAATGCTAAATCCAAAATAACTTTATAAATTTTGAAATTACATGGCTCAGTGAGACATTTTGAATTTCAAGAAAGATTCTGCACCCTTCCAGCCTCTGGTACACATACTTTTCCTCTTCACTTTAACCACATCAAGAAATCCCCTAAGAGATTCCATTTTCTCAGCAAGGAAAGCTACAAAAGAGAATGCGAAATGGGCTCGTTTTCTCAAGCAAAATGAAACACTTTTATGTTTTATTCATGCAAAGTGAAAACCCCTTTCCTCTGCAGCATTACAAATTGAATTTGCTCTTGTAAATTGCTGTTAAAAAAAAAAAGAATCAAAAGCAAAAGTAAGTTAAAAAAAAAAAAGTAGGAATACAAAGGCCCCTTCTTCTAGGGAATGAAAACTCAGGGGACCAATGGGAAGAAACAGAACCTTTCATTGGCAAACTTACTTTTTAATTTACTCCTTCCAAAAGCAATCCGGCTCAAGGGCCCCCAACCACTACATGAGCTCGCTGAGGTCCTGACAGCTGATGTGGAACCCTGAGTGGATTTCTAAATTATACCTCTCTGCTAACATTGAGTAAGAGTAAGAAGTGGTTTAAAAAACATGAGTAACACAGCCCACGTTTCAAAAACATAACCAAGGCAATGCAACCTAATTTACACTGATATCATTAGGGGGTAGGGGGTGTGGGGCCTCTACGTGCTTTGCAGGACAACTGAACTCATAGTGTCTGGTACAACATCTCAACCTATGTATCAAATGATAAACTGTCCTTGAAACCTCCCTGAGGTTTGACCCCACCATACTCCACACCCGTCTATAAAAGGAAGCCATGTAATTAGCTGTATCTGCTAGTGTATGTTGCTTTAACAAGTCAAGAGCTAACATTCATTAAGCATTTGCCATGTGCCCATCACTGGGCCAATTACTATACACACACTCAGGCACATCCACACTTGCTTTGTGGTCATTATGATGATCCCCATTTCACAGATGAAAGAAACTGAGTCTCAGAGCTTGGACGATTTTGTCAACTGGAGTTTGACTCATTTTTTTCTCCCTGAACGTGTAGCATTTGGCCTCACTTTGAAGAGCTGGGGTGAACTGAAAACCTAACAATAAAATCCCCTCACAACTTAACCTTAAGAAACTGCGATCCCTTCTAGTTGTACATGTATATAGTGATCTTCACCTTGGCTCCTGCCTTAAAGACAAACTTAGAGGACAGAAACCAGGGCAGGATCAAGCATCTTACACCCTTCCATCAAGGCTAAGTGTTTTTAATGATGAACAAACATCAGCAGGTATTTTCCTTGTAAAATTAATTAATTCATGTCAACGCATCAACTCCAGCGCTACAGCTCTGCCAAGCAAGTGAATGACAGGTGTGTATGCATAATCTATCCACTCATTCCCCCCAAAGCACCTGGCCCAGCTGTCACTGTTCATACTGTTACAAGCGCTTAAAGACACAACTGTGCTCCCAGGAAGGTTTATCCAATCAGCAGCTGGAGGACACTTCAGTTCTCTCCTTTGCAGACCATTTCTCACATCTGGTTCCAGCAAAAATGCTTGTTCTTTGCCTGATGAATGCTTAACCATTTTCCTTTCTGACTTAGGACTTGGAACTGAATCAAAAGATGATCAAATCCACTAACGCCCGGCCTTCGTAGACAAAGGCTGGGATAAGCCAAAGCAGAGCTCCCGAGAGAGGACTACACGCCCCAACAAACCAGAACGCCCAGTATTGGAACCACGAGCCCAGGAGAGCCATCTCTGTCATCTGGGATTTTCAGCCGCTGCTGCAATGCTCTTGTCCATTTTCAACAAAGCAATAACTAATCATCCTATAGTTCTTCCCTAAATGCTACGAGATCCTCAGGTACCTCGAGACTTGCCAAGGACTAAGTATAATTTAAGAGTTAAGTGCACTTAATGTAGCCCTATTACTAAACAATGGTATCCAAGGATGATGTCTGTGGTAACTGTCACCTTATTAGTTAGAATATGTACTTGAAAATCAGAAACTCCTTGTTTCCAGTCATCCTGGAGAACAGAAAATTCGCAACACATCTAAGTAAGAAGCACTTGCTGTAAATAACAAATTTTCAGTAGAATTTCAGAAAAATACACATTGAATGGAATTTTGATATGGCCAGACGTTTCAAGTATTAAAAAAGTTAAACCAACCCCAAACCCCAGAAGTGCCTGATCGTCATGATTTAATGATCTGAAGCTTGTGATTAAAGCTTGCACAACCTCTCCCTTCAAGCAAGCATTCGAGAAGAAAATACCAACAGGAGGGTGTCTGCAATGGCTGACACTCAATTGAATGGAATAAAGGATTAAACCAGGCTGCAGAGAAGAGAGAGAGAAAAAAGGCAGGGGGTTCAGAAGCCTGGGTGAGGCGGGAACTAAGGTGAATGAGGATGAGCAGGGGGAGAAAGACGCAGAACTCCAGGCAGGATCCAGAGTTGACAACGGTCTGAGGTCCAGAAACCAGGAAGGGGAGTAGGCTGGAGGGTTTATGAGGCAGGAAAACAGAGATGTGCTTTAATTTTTTACATTTCTAAAGAGAGTCTACTGTCAACTTTCACATGCAGTGAAGTGTAATAACAGCGGGCCCACACTCTGGTGTTAAGCTAAAAGTGGGGCACCTGTTGCGGTGACGAATGACCGCACCACCACAGGGCACTCACCGGCCGTTGTCGCGGCCCACACCCCACACGCGGATGCTCACGATGGGCTGCGAGTGGAGAACGGTGCGGTCCATGGGGTCCACCAGGCTGAGCATGTCGTTCTCCAGGATCAGGTACATATCCTTCCCCTGGGAGTCAATGAGAAAACATATCACCTTCCTCATGAAGTTATACATCCTCATGATGTTTGTGGCTATCTAGGGATGTCATTTCAATGAGCAAAAGAAGCCACCCCTTGGGTCTATAACTTGTTTTCCTATGAGAGAAACATCCTCTTCTGACTAAAATATTCATAAATCTTTCATAGTCCCCTCATACACCCAATTTCTCTTTCCAAGTCCTCTGAAATGTGTCCCTCAGTCTGCTTTTTAGCTGGCTCTTATTTTTAATTATTTACACTTCTGAATCTTTAAGAAAAAAGGCTAATGGTGGGTTCCCTGGAGAATCTGGTCTCGTACCAACTCCACGCCCGTCGTCCTCTCAGAAGCCCTCTCTCCCCATTCCTTCCTCTCGAGTCAGACCCGGCCAGGCATCCCCGTAACGGCCTTCATGGGCCCACAATGGTGTCCGTCTCTTCTCAGTTTTTACGCCATTTCCCATCTGTGTGATTTGGCTGCAGAAAGCAGGTACAGCTTTGTGACGTTTCTCGGTATGACAATCACTAACATTTATATGACTTTATCACATCTCACATATTACGCCACGTGCTTAAGGTACACTGGCTCAGGAACTCTCTAACTTGGCCTGAGAACTTGGTTTGTTACCATCTCCAATTAGCAGCAGGGGAAACCGAGGCTTAAAGGGTAAGTAACTCGCTCAAGGTCTGACAGGGAAGCTGTGATGCCTTCGGCTACAAGGGCGCTATCCTAATACCAACACGGGGAGGCCACCCCTCCATGTCCGTGGCATCGCTCTTCAGGGTTTCAAGTTTTGGTCTCCTGTCCTCCATCTGTATTGGCTCTTTGATGGTAGGAATGCTAAGCTCAACTTCATTCCCCTTGCAAACCTTCAGGCATCGTTTTATGAAATTAGCGAACATTTGTTGTACAACTGACAGACCGTGTCTCCTGAAGGTGCCAGTCAGCCCAGACGCTGTGGCATTGAAGCCACAGAGTTCCAGCTGGGCAGAACGATGAGGTGTGTCGATGCATCTTCAAATCTCAAAGCCGGACAGATGAAGCATTCTTTGGTCTCGTTTTGAGAATGACGCCCCCCCCCCCAGTTTTTTTCTTTCTTCTTCTTCTCCCCAAAGCCCCCCAGCACATAGTTGTATATCCTAGTTGTGAGTGCCTCTGCTTGTGTTATGTGGGACGCCACCTCAGCATGGTCTGATGAGCGGTACCATGTCCGCGCCCAGGATCTGAACCGCTGAAACCCCGGGCCGCCAAAGCGGAGCATGTGAACTTGAGAACAATGTTTTAGTTTCCCATCCAAGGTTCTCAGAGTGAACACACGCTCTGCTGTTTAGGGGCAGAAACGGGTATCTCGGGCCTCTGCCAGCCACTGTTTCAGATGAGAGTCTACAGTTGAGATCCAGGAGGACCTGAAACCTTCCCAAAGGGCAGGAAAGCCATTTCCAGATGAGAGCACTGGCAGAAAGCTCAACTTGGGCAGACCTGCAGCTGCGCAGACTCCGCAGAGCCTGGAGCAACAGGCTGCAGGCCGCCTCGGACCCACGGCGCCCCCATCGTCTTTGTCGGGGAATTGCAGCTCATGCTGCTCGATGTAGGGCAGGGCCAGTGCGCGGACACTCCAAGGTCACAGCTGTATCCAGACCCTGGGCAAAAAGCCAACTCTTAATTACCCAGTTTGTAGATTAATCATGACTGAGGTGCAGGTCCTGGAAAGATTCAGTTTCCCAGCACCTCACAGAGGGGGGTAACTGGCCAGTAACTAAGCAACAGTTGGCAGAGCCGGGGAGAGGAGCCAAGCTACAGAGGTGGGCCGCAGTCCCCCACCCAACCCTTTCACTAGAGGCGGGGCTCCTTCCCTCCAGCCTTTAGCTGAGGGCTGTCACGCAGTGGTGCTCAGGAGCCACATGATCAGAGAGCCCCGGAAAGCTGCAAACCAGAGGGTGGAGCAGGTCCCAGGTCCCCCAGGGGCCTTCCAGGTGGTTTGCTCTGGGATAACTGAGAGCTGTCTGGGGGTTCTGGTGCCTTCTTCTCCTCCTCTCTCTATCCCTTCCTAGCAGGAATTGAGCATTGACTGCAGCCTAAAAGAGATCTTCAGCCAGACCCACTGGTGAGTGGCCCCCAGTACAACTGCCACCTGGTAACTCCCACTCTCTTCTGTGTGGCTGCTTCATGGCAAACACCTTGCAGGTACTAACAGACTCTGAAAGGCTTTGTTTTCGCCGACATCATCACCTGATATGTTAAACAGGCTTTGTAGGATGTGACCCATAGCGAGGTCAAGTCTGCGCTCCTCAAGTCTGCGCTCCTCGAGCTGGGCGTTGCATTTCCTTTGGGTTGATTCAGTTTAGAAACCACAACTGGTCCCCTCAATGCAAAAGAGGCCAAGTTCATCAACTAACTCTGCTGACAATCCTTGCATATTCGACAGAACCAGTGACAACTTCCAGCCAGTAATCTAAAATGAGAAGGGCTAGGTGAGTGTGGAGTGTCCCCGAATGAAAACACCTCGTGGCTTCTCTTGAGTTCATCTGGCACACTCACGTCTTCCCACATAGACCCCTTCAGTTTTCTCATCAGCACACAGCAGCTTCTGGTTGACCAGTGTAAAGTCCTGCTAATTGGTTTTTGTTACCAAAACAGCCAGTGCTTATGCAGATGTCATCTAAAGATGAAACACTCATCTGAAAGTCATGATTTTATTTCCAGTCAGCCATTCAACAAACATTTAAGGAGTTGTGCTGTGTGTGGCGAGGCATGGCAAAAAGTCACAGCTCATAACCCTAAGCGCTGAGCTGTACTTTATACACAACGAACTAGAAACACTGCCTGATGAATTTATTGTTTCAGAAGGAGAGGAAAGAACTGAGAAAAATAAGAACGGCCTAGGTGGGTTGGGGGGGAAGGCACGGCAGATTTTCAGGCATGGCTGCCTCCCACATCCCTATCCAGAGTGCTCTCTCCTGCTGGAATCCTGCCAATTGGAGATTCCTTTAGAATCTTACTAAGCTCCTATAAAATGGCAAATATCTGGTGGGATTCATCAGTCTGTCACATGTTAGTATAAATTATGCCAACCTTCCTTCTAAATCCTAGCTGAGATTTGTTCCTTTGACAGAATAGCATTTTGACTGAAGGCAGGTGGATAATTTGGTGGGAAAGAGAGGCTTGGGTATTTGGGTGGGAAGTGGGAGGTATTGCAGTGAAAGGATGGTAAAGGCAAATACCACAAAAGCATCCTTTTCTTGGACAGGAGAACCTTCTTTCGCCTCTTCCCCCGCGTCCAGGATCTAAAAGTCTGCTTGGCAATGCAACTCAGCCCCATTCCACAGACAGACTCCACCAAGGAATGCTTCCTCCCATGATGGCAGTGCTGCTAGGCTAAAATGTGACTGGAGCTCCAAACGGCCCAACCCAAAAGCAGACTTCCGCTACCAATGCTCTGTTAACTGGGGGTGGAGCGTGGGGGCAGACTCACGCAGCCACCGCCGTTCCAGGACGCTCCCCAGGCTTGTTCTACGGTCTCAGAGCACGGCAGGAATACGGCTTTTCTTGTTTCATAGGACTGTTATACAAATTTGGCAGTTTTACTTATTACTTTCCCTTCTGAAATCATCTCAACTAAATTCAAAACAAATTTACTTCCATCAGAGTGAGAAAGTATACGTAACGATTCCAAAACTCACGTATAATGTCAATTTTCAGATTATAAGTGAAGAATGTGTTAAAAAGGATAATGTGTCAACTTTTAGAGCAGGGGCATCAAAATTTTTCTGTGTATGTGGGGGTCACACATTCCCCTTTGAGAAGATACTTTGAGAGAAGCGTGGGTCTTCTTCCTGGGAAACTGCTCTTAGATATGGGCACATCCAATTTTAGGGGGTTTCTGGGCCCTAAAGTCCATCCATGAATCCCTGGAGGATACCAGGTTAGACCTTGTCACTTAGACATTGAGAGATGGTCTCTCCCAGGGCCTCGGTCCTCACTGGGACCTGGCAGTGCTCAGAGACACATCACCGTGCCTACACTACCTGGCTTCACGGGAAGAAGCAACTGCTAAATACCTTCCATGCCTTCCCCATCGCGTCTCCCGGAGGTCTGGGATTTCAGGAACCAAAGCAAAACCTAAATAAGCCTGCCGTTACTTATTTCCACCTGTTACTTACCTCTCCCCAAATGCCGACCGTATCTCGGATGTCATTTTTGCAGTAGGAAAGCTGCCGGATGCAGTTGTTGACCGCAACACTACTTTTACCAGGGGCGAGGTCCTCCTCTGCCATCTCCACCCAGCCCAGAGAGCGCACAGCAAAACACTAGAAGACAGAGGCAGAGAGCAGGAAATTACTCACTGGTCACAGGTCAATCTCTATCAGATTACCCTAAAATCCTCTGCAAGGTATGCTTAATGTATCTTTAATTGCTACATAATGTTCAATCATCTAACCCACCATTGTTGGAAGTTAAATTGTAACTACATTTTGCTATTAAAAAAAAGTAGTGATAAGGGGCTGGCTCTGTGGCCGAGTGGTTAAGTTAGCATGCTCCACTTCAGTAGCCCAGGGTTTCACCAGTTCGGATCCCGGGCGTGGACACGGCACTGCTCGTCAGGCCACGCTGAGGCAGCGTCCCACATAGCACAACTAGAAGGATCTGCAACTAGAATATACAACTATGTACCAGGGGGCTTTGGAGAGAAGAAGAAGAAAGAAAAAAGAACATAGTGATAAATATCTTCTTGCCTAACTTTGTGTGTGTGTTCAGATCTTTTTCTTAGAATAGATTACTAGAAGTAGAATTATGGGGCTGTTGGGTATAAAAATTCCTAAGCTCCTTTATTTATTATAAGGCAGATTTTTTTTTATAGTAAGAAACACAACCCCCATAAGGTCTGTTACTCATTGAGCACCTAGAAAAAGACAATAGGAAACAGAATGAATTAAATACATGTTAGGTACTTGTTTCTAATAACAATAAAGCAAAATGTATTCTCTAATACCCAGAAATGAAGGAAAATGGGATAAAGTGTGCTTTCATGCTTTCACAACAATAGGTCTCAGGTCCGATAGCATCTACCTCAAAAAGCCTGCAGAACCATGGCCTTGTGAGATAACTTAAAGCACAAATTCCATTTCTGCTTTTATCATTTAGAGATATTTTGAGATCATGCTCCTTGTCTTCCTTTTCAAAGTTCAGATATTCAAGGGGCTGGCCCCGTGGCCGAGTGGTTAAGTTCACGCGCTCCGCTGCAGGCGGCCCAGTGTTTCGTTGGTTCGAATCCTGGGCGTGGACATGGCACTGCTTGTCAAACCACGCTGAAGTGGCGTCCCACATGCCACAACTAGAAGGACCCACAATGAAGAATATACAACTATGTACTGGGGGGCTTTGGTGAGAAAAAGGAAAAAATAAAATCTTTAAAAAAAAAAAGTTCAGATATTCAATTTTTTAAAAAATATAATGAGTACTATATGTGTATTGTAACAAGTAAAAAATCCAAAGATGTACAAAGAAAGAAATTCATGGGACACGTGAGGGCAATTCGGCTACAGCATCCACCTTGCTGGTCATCGCCAGGGTCGCAGACGGCCGCAACTGAGGTCCCTCAGCCCACCCTGCAGCCCGGGTCCATCACCCCTCTCTGTGGCCCGGGGTCCCCCTCAACCTGCACAGCAGGTTGAGACCACTTTCCCAGGACAGGAGGGGAAGACAAGGGGTCACACTTCCACGGGAGCCAACAGGCTGGCGCCCAAAGAGTGTCTTACAAAGTTTCCAAAGGTAAACTTCCCAATAAAATGAAAAAATGCAGCCAACTATCCCACAGTGAGCACATTCAGCTAGTTCAACTTTCCCCTCCTCAGCCCCCAGGCCCAGACTGGATGCCTCCTTCCTGAGTGGCTAATTATACTTTCTCAGGGGAAAAACCACCAAAATACCAAAGACAATCTATTTAGGTGAAAGGATGCAGATGCTCACGTCCTAGAGGGAAGTACTGTGACCACCTGGAGCGGGACAGCTGCCGTGTGTGACGGTGCAGACGGTGCCTTTTACAGACAAACCAAAAAAAGAAGGTCATCCCTGAGACAAGCGCAGAGTTACTCAGGACCCTGCGTCCTGGGGAGAGGTTCTGGGAGATGCCCTCAGTGTGCATCTGCTGCAGTGAAACTGCTCCAAGGAGAAGAGGATGCCCACGGGCACAGGGGCCGGCTTGTGAGCACCTGAGGGCCGGCCTCTAGGCAGCAGCTGGGACGTTTCTTAGCTGGTCTGCCTAGCCCTTCTGCAGCTCTGCTTCCTCAGCCCCAGAGCAGACCGAGATTGTCGAGGTGGACACGTCAGGTATGTCACAGGTGCACACCACAGCACATGTTCCCCGTTTTAATAAGACCCGCAACTTCCCGGGTCTCTGCCCTCATGAGCACCCCTTTTCCACTTCCTCCAAGGAGTAGCTCACTCACCTCCCTCCCTCATCGCTTCCCATCATGGTCCTTAGTCAGTAGAATGACAATGCCACCACCCACCGCTGGCCTGCCATTTTGATGCTGTTATCTACCATCTCCAGCAGCCCCCTCCTGCCTCGAAAAGAAACAGAAACTCTCTTGATTTGGAGAACGTTTATACAACCCCAACCTACCTAAATAGCAGGAAATAAGCACAGCATGGTTGTATCATTCAATATAGCAAACGAGGCATTGTTCGAATGTCAAAGGTATTAACTCATTCACTCCCTACCTCAAGCCTTTGAGGTTGAAACAAAGTTACTGTACCCATTTTACAGATGAGGAAAGTGAGCGAAGCACAAGGCTAGTAAGCACTCAGGATTCAAACCCAGACAGTCTGACTTCTGGGCTCCCACTCTTAAACACTGCTATATGACTGAGGTTTTACTGGCAGGACAGTGTCAGATGGGGCCAGGCATAAAGAAGGCTCAAGAACACAGTAGGCGACGTCAATAACTTTGAGTATATATGGCTCAAGAGTACGTATGGCCTGGATTCGAATCTGAGCTCTGACTTACCAGCACTGTGATCTTGGGCAAGCAATTTACAAAGTCTCAACTTTGTTTTTTCATTTGTGAAAATGGGAATAACAACAATAGTTACCTCAGAGGAGAAAACAATATAATACAGGTAAAGAGCCCAGCACATAGAAAACAATCAATGAGCATTTGTTGAATGAAAGAGAAAATGAACACAGTGCCACATAAATATTAAGTGGAATCATCAAAGGGGGAAAATGAAAGGAGCAGAAGATTTGTAATTAGTGTGAGCACATGTTCCAATTGTCCCCAGGATAGCTCTGGTTTGTTCGTTGTTCTGGCAAAATTATTAAGAGCAACTCTTTTTACTCTCAAAAGTGTTCTGGTTTGGATAATAAATTATCATAGTCGCTGTAGTCAAAATTCCAGTGTATTCAGCCTCTAGCATGGAAATTGAAGCTTGGATCAAGGATAGTGAGATACGTCCAAGTGGAAATGGGGTTCAAGATCAACAGAAGCTGCTAATGGTAGAGCATCTTGGTGAGGCTGGTGGGTGTGAACCTAAGACAACAGTATTAGTATGGGATGCATGGTCATATGCCCTTGAAACTAGAAGCCATGAACACATTTTCCCACTTCCTCTAGTTGCCTACTGCCAAATCCTATAATCTGTGAATACTCAAAAGAATTTATTAACAACAAGGAAGGTAAAAAAGAATACTGGCTGCTTTTTGTCCCTTGATTCCAAGAATGCATGGATTTCAAACTCAACAAGCTCACTAAAAATCAAGGGCATCTTTTTTGACTGAGAAATGGGAATCTCTCAACCCCACAACAGTACATTAAAGTATAGTCGTCCCTCCTGTCAAACGGGGATTGGTTCCAGGACCCCCGCAGATACCAAAATCCATGATGCTCAAGTCCCCTTTATAAAATGGGTAGTATATGCATATAACCTACGCACATCCTCCTGTATACTTTAAATCATCTCTACTTGTAATACCTAATGCAATGTAAATTATAGGTAAATAGTTGTTATACTGTGTTATTTAGGGAACAATGACAAGAAAAAAAGCCTGTAGACGTTCAGTACAGATGTGACCATCATAGTCCTTTGGATTCAAGGCTGATTGAATCCAGAGATGCAGAGTCTGTGGATACAGAGGGCCCACTGTATACTGTTTTGTCCTGCTGATAAAAAGAAAGCAGGACCTCTGACTACATTATTACAATGAACGTAAGCAATTTTTCTTGTGCAGTCCTGCTGTTGTTGTAATTTAGTTTCTGATCTGAAAACCTTCACCACCAGTCTACGTGGCCAAAGTGAGAGGTAACAGGTGCACGGGGAATAACTGAGTGTATGGGGAATAACCCAGCTCTATCAGGCGGCGACTTCGGCCTCCTCCCAAAGAACCAAGAGGCAAAGAGCAACCTGCACTGTTTGGTGCTGCCCCCGTGTGGCCAGGAAGGCTTATAACCACCACCACTTTTCCTTAATCTCAGGAAAAAACGATGCTTAATGTAGTCAGCTCTGGGAATAAACATTTGTTTCAGAGTATGGGGAGAGCTCACAATATTCAATCAAAATATTTAATAGGGGCTGGCCCGGTGGTGCAGCGGTTAAGTGCACACGTTCCGCTTCTTGGTGGCTTGGGGTTCACCGGTTCGGATCCCAGGTGTGGACATGGCACTGCTTGGCAAAAGCCATGCTGTGGTAGGCGTCCCACGTGTAAAGTAGAGGAAGATGGGCATGGATGTTAGATCAGGACCAGTCTTCCTCAGCAAAAAACAGGATTGGCAGTAGTTAGCTCAGGGCTAATCCTCCTCAAAAAAAACTTTAATAAAAAATTAATCAATCTGACTTTTAAAGTACTTTCTCAATTTTTGGAAAAAGAAAACCCAACTTGCACTTTAACTGATGTTCATACTTTAACAGCTTTTTAGCAAGAGGGCAAAAATGAGTAAGGATTCAGAGTATGAACTGTCACCAGATGGATCTGGATTCAAGTTGCAACTTTGCTACTTAACAGCTGGTGACTTTGGGGAAGTCACTTCAGGTCTCTAAGAGTCTCAGTTTCTTCATCTGTAAAATGGGAATAATAACTACCTAAGCTTTATAGCTGTGAGGACTAAATGAGAGGATGCAGGCAAAGTGCTTAGCATAGCGCCTGGCGTATAGTAAAAACCCAATAAGTGTTTACTAGATGACTGATAAATTTTAACTCTTTTCTATGTGTGGATCTCAAAGATTTCTCTGGTCTAACAGATTTCAGCCAAAGCTAACATGTGAAGGAGATGTGTGGATCATACTACATGTGAATGCACCACCTGGAAGGCTTTGTTAAAACACAGAAAACTAGACCCCATCCCCAGAGTCTCTCATTCAGTCCGTCTGGGTAGGACACATGAATCTGCATTTCCGACAAGCTCCCAGGGGATGCTGCCGTTGCTGGTCTGGGGACCACACTTTGAGAACCACTGCTGTAGACAGATGGCCCCACAGTCATGCTTTCCTCAGACTGGTCCTGAAAGTGAACTCTGGGTTGAAATACCAGGACTGCCACTTACTATTTGGGCAAGTTAGTTCACCTCTCAGAGCCTCAGCTTCCTCATCTGTAAAATGTGGATACTAAAAACAGCTGTCTCACAACAGCCTGCCACATGTTGGGAGGATCAACTGGATAGAGTTTGCTGCTCCTGTTGCTGTTGTTGGTTATCACGGGCACTGAAGGGGATGGGGTCACAGCTGCCTTAGAAGGGACACAGCTCTCGGCCTGAGGCCTCCTTCTCTCCCACCTGTTCTCTCTTCCCCCCACACTGGAATCAAGTTGTCATATCTAGGTTGGAAACACACATCCTGCTCCAACCTCTCTTTCTGTGAGTCCTGTATTAACAGAGACAGACGTCCCAATCATGCGTAGAGGGACGGAACAGGGCAAAGCCTCGGGTTCTGTGGCCAGATGGTGCTGGGTTCAAATTCTGATACTCACATCAGTGGTGCTCAGCCACCACGAATCTAAGTTTACTCAGTTAAAAAATGATACAACTACTAGGCTCCCAGAGCTTCCAGGAGATCCAGAGGAAAGGAGGAAGGGAAAGCAGCGGGCACGTCGTAGGCCCTCGGCAAATGTTCACTTTCTTCTCTTCTCTCTGGCTCCAGGAGACTCTCTTTTCATTCTTTGTTTTCCCACAGGCCCTCCACTTTTCCTCCCCCTGAGCTTTCAGGAGGGCGAGAAAGATGAGAGCATGCTGGCAGAAAACTGGGGGTCCTCGTCCCCGCACCATAAGGTAGGACAAGGATGGGACACGGGGAGATCAGATGAGGGAAGTGGAGTTACTAGAGAGCGGGGCATAAGCCTCGCCCCCATCCAGAGATGGGCCCGCCTCGGTGCACAGCAGCAAAGATGGGGCTTAAATGAGTTACTGTCCACGAAGCTGCACCTTCAATGCCCAGAACACAGTGGGTGCTCTATAACCACTGAGGGATAATGACAAAAAGGTAAACGATCCTTGAATCCACAGCAACACTAAATTAAAGATATTAAAAAACTAAAAAAGGGACCGGCCCTGTGGTACAGTGGTTAAGTTTGGCACACTCTGCTCCAGCAGCCCGGGTTTGCAGGCTTGGATTCTGGG
Organism: Equus quagga; assembly: GCF_021613505.1. Taxonomy (NCBI): domain Eukaryota; kingdom Metazoa; phylum Chordata; class Mammalia; order Perissodactyla; family Equidae; genus Equus; species Equus quagga. The sequence goes on along the minus strand of NW_025796728.1, from coordinate 9,218,073 downwards.
TGTGGACTTATACCAGTCATCAGCCATTCTGTAGTGGCGTCCCATATATAAAGTAGAGGAAGACTGGCACAGATGTTAGCTCAGGGATAATCTTCCTCAGCAAAAAGAAAAGAAAAGAAAAAAGTCCAATGTTTAAAATAATAGTTCAAAAATAGTGTCAAAATAAAGTTTAACAAAAACAACAACAAAAAGTTCATAGAGATAAGTTACAATTTGGTCTAGTGTTACAAATGTAATCCTAATTAACACTCATTTATAGGAATTACTTACCATTTCAGCCTAATTACCCTGCAGCACAATAACAACTGTGCATTCAAGTCAATAAACATTTATTAGGTGCCTATGAGTTCCTGGAGACATCGAGAAATGGGTCAGACACAGCTCCACTCTTGAGAACTTGTAACGGAGCAGATGTGAAGTGGGAATCTGCAGCACGGCAACATGAAATAACAGGACACAGAGGCACCGTGCATGGCGGTTGCTCATGGAAGGAGGAGTATTTAACTCAGAGAGAGTATGGACAGCTTCCTGAAGGATGTGCTGCCGAGCTGAGCCTTGTAGGATGGATGGGTTCATACATTTAACAAATATCTACTGAATCCTACTATATGCCAGGCACTGGAGATACGTCAATGAACCAAACAGACCAAACGCTCTGCTCTGAGTAGTATTTCAAAAAACTGGAAAGGCATATTCATTTGGCTGTGACACCAAAGGTCACACAGCTCCATTGACAGGAACCAAGATGCATAAAGTACAACGGTGTGCTGGGGAGAGGAAGTGAGCATAGTGTCTTAGGACCCAGGTCTTCAAGTCACTGACCTGGGATCAAATTCCAGGTTGGCCACTTATTAGCCATGTGATCCAGGCCAAGTTACTTAATCTTGGTGAGCCTCAGTCTCCTCACCTGCTACAGTGAGGATAATGGTACAGACCTCCCAGGTACTGGCATGATTAAATACGAGGGTTTATGCCAAGTACCTTTATAGGGCCTGGCCCAAAGGAGATGGTTGAGAAAAGCTGGCCACTGTTTTCCCAAGGTATCTGATCCCTGCCAAATGCACCAGGATTAGGGAAGGCTGCCAACAGCCAGCCAGTCAATCCTGTTTTGTTTCTCCAACTAGTGATCCCACGTCCCTAAGGATGCACCTTGGGTGGCTGGGGGCAGGGCGAGACACAGGGCCAGCCGAGGACCTGGGAGATCCATGAATGGGCTTCAGGAAATTCTAAACCTACTGAAAATATATGCCAATTGTGTGCAGGTTCACATATTATGGAAAGAAGGTCCAAAGCTTTCACGAGCTTTCCAAAGGCTCTGAGAATATGAAGTACTTTAAAAGAATTCCAAGGAGGTTGGCTACCAGAGTACTCACTCACCGAGACGTCAATTATGGTACATGCATTGAGGGTAGAAAAAGCTTTCTATTTGGCATCAGAGTTCTTTTTTGAGAAGAGAATCAGGAAAATAGTTAAATGATCCAGAATTTAGGGGAGAACAGAAGAAATGGGTATGAGAGGGTAAAAGGGGGAACACGAAGAGGCTGCACAACCTCTGGGAACACAACCTCTGAGGGCAGCACAACCTCTGGGGGAGCACAACCTCTGAAGGCAGGTGTGTCTGAATGACTTCTAAGGACGAGGGAAGTCCTATACCCAGTTTATAAAACCAGTGACTGTTTTTCATTCAACGTAAGCCCCCTCGATATTGCCCTTGATGCTCCAGCAAAAGCCTATGACAAAGAGATGGTGGACGTTTCAGGGGAGTTAAAGAGAGGGGTGTACCCGCCCCTTGGGAAGTGCTGGGCAGAGAAGAAGTAACAGGCAAAAGCCTCAGAGTGGAGATAGGAAGTCATTCCAAGACAAACATAAGCCCCAGGGAATGGGCAGAGCTGTGGGGAGGACGCACGGACTTCCAGAGGATTTGGGGCTGGGATTCGAGCCTGTCTCACCTGGATCCTAAGGAGTGGTGATCTGCCTGCTGTCTGAGTCACGCAGAAGTGCTCTGTGGGGACCTTTTATACCCGTGTTCTTGGGGTCAGGTGGAAACAAAGCATGTATTCTTGCTACATGTGACTAGGAAGAAGGACCTTTTAATAATCATATAGCCCACACGTGATCAGTGATAGCATCCTTTTTTATTTCATATTGGTGGCCAGAATAACAGAGCCACTTAGGGTACGTTCGTTGCCTTTGAGATCCGGCATTCTGGGACATTTCCCTGAGAGTTAAGAACAGCTCTCTCCCTGTCACTTCCCAGTGACTGCCAGTACCAGACAGCACGGACTGATTTCTTCCCAGAGGCCAGTCTTCTGACCCGTCCAGATTTCACTGAGAAATAAAGCAGCCAGGACGCAAAGGGCTGTGACCTCAAACGACTTTCCCAGAGTCTGTTCTAAAAATGCATAGGCTTTTCAAGGTTCAAAATCTTCCCCTTGGACGTTGTCTCCATAACAGGGAAGTCTTCAGTAAATCGGTATTTGTGGTCATTACGTGTAGGAACATACGTCATTGTTGTGATTGACGCAATTTGAAATAAAATTAGACTTTATTTGCTATTGCTTTTCTTTGAAACAGTGCAATGCTTTCCAAATCCAGCATCTCAGTGGGCTCTGCCGGAGAGGTGTCTGGGGACTCTGGAGTGGAGCGTGACCCAGTTCTCCATGCGGCTGAAGCAAGGAATCAGGCTGATTAATTTTTCAGCGTGGCAACGACCTCGGCAGCCAGGGGGACCCAGGAGCATTTCTAAACTGACCTCAATGACGGCTTCTGCTGTTCCTGCTGTTTCTCTTCAACTGTGGGCAACACAGTGAGCATTTGGGCAGAAAACAAGATGCTTGGCCCCTTGGGGCCCTGGGCCCACTAGTGCCATTTACTTAATTCTCTTCCCTTCCTATTTTTTAGAACAAGACAACCCTACTGGAAAAGTACACCCTATGCTAACATTCTATGCTGACGGGCTCTTCCACACAGAGGACAGTCATAATTACAGCTCACATCCACGGCATGCTCACAAGGTGCCAGGCACTAAGGACTGATCTATAATTGAAGCACTGTCTATGACATCCATCTCCTCGCCTATCTACTCGCCCCACTACCGGCTGGTCGGTTCACGGAGGCTGGTTCCCAGCTGGGTCACCTCTGTCTCTAGTAAATAATAGGCTCCATCCCTAGCAAATGCTCTGGAAACTTGCAAGGTCAGGGGGCAGGAATTCCCACCGTGTTTCCTATATTTGGGAAATGCCTCAGAGCATGCACAATTATAGGGACTCAAAGCTAAGTTATTTAGCACAAGAAGGGGGAAGATGTTTCACAGTTAAGAAGCAGTGCTTTCAATCTTCCCTCACACGCCACGTGGAGCCATGCAGGTTTCCGAGGTTAAAGGCTTCAGTGATTTTAAATCCTTAAATGAAAATGGAAGGATTCTTTCAAAGCAGACGCGTCTTTATTTCTCCCTCTCGGTGTCTTTCCCGAGTCAGCCCCTGCCTGCAATGGCTGTTCCTCAACTGCTCCCTCTGCTGTATAGAAGGCGCTCGCTGACTCGCCACCACACACTGAGAAAAGCAATCACTCTGAGATTTACAGGAACCGAGGTTTGAACCATCGATGTGCTGGAGAGAATGCGCGAGGGTGGTCACACTGGAGTGGACCGAGACGTGGTTCTGCACGTACTTTAAATATTTAACTGTCGCTGGTGAGTCTTTGCTTCCCGAACACTCTAATTCAGGGGAAACAAACACTCCCCATCCTTTCTCCCTGAGAGGTCTCTCTGGGAAGGATGAGACAGTCCAACTGGGTGGGCAGTAGCCTGGGCTCCTTCCTGTCCCCTCAAGCGGCAGGAGGGAGGGGGGGGAGGAGGTGCACAAAGGCTGATGGTCGGAGGCCACAGTGGGGAGTGGGACAGTGCCACTGCCCAAGATTTAGGCTTTAATTTAAGATCCAGTTTGCGCAGCACTGAAATCATGACATCAATGTGTTTGGCTTTTCATTCAAGACACAAGATATGCACTTTTGTGTGGCAATGAACTCATGACGTCAATATGTATTCTCACTAGCTCTTAGGAGAGGGGATTTCAGAATTAGAATGAGGAGGGAGGGAATTTCCATTTATGGAGCTCCTATGTTAGAGGTGCTTTATTAGTTATCTGATTAATTCAGTTTAATTCTCACAACCAAGTCAAAGAGGTATTCCCCTTATTTTTGAGAAGAGAAAACAGACTCCTAAAGGAAGCCTGGCAAGTTAAAGGTTTCATAAAACATTCTGAAAAACCTGGCTTGGGGTTCTGTGGCAGTCATACTTAGTCCTAACATTTGTCAATGTGGCGGCAAGGAGGGGGTGGGAGTGGGGGAAGACTGAGGTGGCAGACAAGAGTGTCACACACACGCATTCATTAGGAGTGTCTGTACACATTACACGCTGAGTAGGATAAGCTCACTTGTCTTGTGTGTCTCTGTTACTCCTCACACAGAACATTCTGGTCACCAAATGTGGGGAGGCTTTTCCCCACACCAAGCAATTCTCTACAACACCTGCTGGTGTCCCTACAATTCAACTCAATTCTGACACTATCTGGAGATAGCATCAGATCCCACAGGTTAAGGGCTCAGTCCACAAGACTGTCCTCCCACTTCAGACGCCAATCACAAGGCCAGGCTGTCACCTGTGCTTCTGACAATGGGCTATATAGATCAGAGGTTCCCACGACCTCCTCTTTGGGTTCAATTAATTTTCTAGAGTGCCTCACAGAACCGGGGCAAACATTTTATTTACTAGATCACTGGTTTATTATAAAAGGCTGTAATTCAGGAACACCCAGACGGAAGAGGGCAAGCTATGTGGGGAGGAGGATGCAGCTTCTGGACACATTGCTCTCCCAGCACCTCCCCATGTCCACCAGCTCAGAAGCTCTCCGAACCACGTACTTTTTGGGATTTTTATGCAGGCTTTATCACACAGGCATGATGGGTCATTAACTCCATTTCTAGCCCCTCTCTCCTCTCTAGAGAATGGGGCTGAAAATTCCAAGCTTCTAATCACGGCTTGGTCATTCTGGTGACCAGTTTCCATCCAGGAGCCCACCAAGGATCAATCATTAGAACAAAAGACACTGCTACCACCCAGGAAATTCCAAGGGATTTAGGAACCCTGTGTTGGGAAACGAGGTCAAAGACCAAATATTAGAACAAAAGATGCTCCTATCAATTAGGAAACTATAAGGGTTTTAGGACTCCTATGCCAGGAACAGGGGACAGGTATGTATACGCCAGATACTTTCTTTTACATATTTAATCAACTTACTTAATCCATATGGCAACATAAGAGATAGATGTTATTACTATTCTTATTTTACAGATGAGGAAACTGAGGCACAGGGTGGTTTTTACGGACTGAACTGTGTCCCTTCAGAATTCATATGTTGATGTCCTAACCCCCAGCATGGCTGTTATCTGGAGACAGGGCCTTTAAAGTAAGGTTAAATGAGGTCATAAGGATCGGGGCCTAATCCAATAGGCCTAGAGTTCTTATAAGAAGAGAAAGAGACATCAGGGATGCGTGAACACAGAGAAAAGACCAAGTGAGGACACAGCAAGAAGATGGCCATCTGCAAGCCAAGGACAGAGGCCATGGAAGAAACCAAACCTATCAACACCTTGATGTTGCACTTCCAGCCTCCAGAACTGTGAGAAAAAAAATTCTGTCATTTAAGCCACCCAATCTGTGCTATTTTGTTACGGCAGCCTGAGCAGACTAATACAGTGGTGTATAAACTTAAGGGGACCAGCTAGCATATGGTGGAGCTGGCATTCAAACCAAGTTTATGTGCTGATAAACTCCTGTCACCAAGCCACACTGCCTCCTCGGAGTGGCAACGATGCTGGTATTCATAAAGGAGAGAGAGAGAGGGCAGGCATACCTCATGCTACCCCTGGGGACCTCAGAGAGGACCTACAATCACTCGTGTGACATGCATGCACAACCCCTCCCCTCATCTTAGGTACTTCACAGCTAGGCCAGGCTGACACCAGAGGTCAGGGAGACCTGGTCCCATTCTAAAGAGGCCCAGAGAATTCAAGGCCAGAAGCACCCTGAGGAGAAGAAAATACTGCCTGGATATGGAATGAGTACCTCGAAGTCCCCTAGGTCTAGATTTCTTGCTCCAGGCTGGCCCTGAGACTTCTCAGAGGTATATCAGAGCCTCCACCCCAGGCACTAACTAGCCCTGAGGCGGCCTGGGTGCCCTCACACACTGTCCACCAGGGGGCGCCATCACCTGTCTTTCCTTCCTTCCATCCTTCCTTGGCTCTCTCCATGCCACCCTCCTCAACCCCCAACTCTTGGTAACAGATCACTGGAGGTAGATGTCCCCATGGAGGTGAAGGAAATACACCTGCAATCAAATGCCTGTTTCCTGTGCTCTTATCCCTACAGGCCATAGCACTGCGGTTCCCACTGTGTTCTGGGAAGGCTGAGGGTTCTTAAGTTCAGGGACAACCCGTGGGATGGGCCCAGGGGCAGCTCAGAGTGGGGCTGAGGCCTCTGGGCTTCCTCAGCCAGAGTCCTGCTCCGTCTCTTAAACGAAAGGCTTTCTGCCCTTAGGGAAAGTCCAGTGGTTCATGGCAATGACAAATCATTTACGATGCCTGCTCCACAGCGACTCCCATTAATCTGCTGAGTAGGGTAAATCCTCACCACACCATGAACAATTTATATATATTTAAAAGTAAAAACCTGAATGTCAACTTATTAACTTACAGAGAGAAATGTAAGTCTGACCGGATGCTCAGGTTCGCTAACAAGAGGATTCATTCTCTGGAGGAAATCCACTCCAGTTTTTAATAACCAGCCCAGCCCACTGCAGGCTGATGAGCAAAGAGGCAAGCAGAGGAGCCCGCTTCAACATCTTAATGGCCAGGACCCTGGGAGATTCATCGCTGGTGCCAGAGACAGACCTCCGGGTTGTGATTTAGTACATAAACAGATAATTGCATTAGTCATTTCCTGCCCAGGAACCAGGCTGGCATTATGAGGCCTATTTTTATCAATGGAAAAGTTGAGTGGAGGAGGGTTCAACCAAGAGCCTTGGCCCCATGTATCCAGAAGGTCACAGAACAAATTATGTGTCTGTGCACATTTAAACATAAACTTGCAGGTATATCGCATTAGACATCTTCACATGTAATCATGGTCACCTTTCTAGCAGTGACCATTTTTCGAGTCTTTACTCTGTGCTGAATCTAACGCTACACATGCTTTACAACATGTAGCCCACGTTCTCACAACCCTACAAGCAGGGTTTCTTATTTTATACATGAGAAACTGAGGTTTGGAGAGAACTTAGCGGAATTGCCCAAGATCACACAGTAAATAAGCAGCAGCTAGAATTTGACCTGAGGTTTAATCCTTAAGGTGGATTATTATCTTGATTTTACAGAAGAGGAAACCAGCTCGGTGAAGGTCAGCAAAGTGACACAGCTGAGGACCAGATGGATCCTAGGCCTAGTCTTGATCCAACTATTCTTTATTCTACGTTAGTTGTTCTATAACCAGGAATACTCAATCCCAAGAAGTCCTTGAGATCAGGCCTGTGCTGTGGACCTCTAAACGCCCACCACCCAAAAGAGGGCCCGGCACATGCTACATGCTCAATATTTGTCAAAAGAAGACTGACTGAGGTGCTATGGCAAGAGTGGACCAGATCGGGGTGGGAATCCTGGACCACTGCTCTCTGGCTGTGCCCACGGCAGGTTAATCATCCTCAGTCCCTGCATCCTTGCAGGGAGAACCCCGCCCTTGCAGAGAGCCTGGTATAGCCATTTTTACTACAGAAAAATATATGTAGCCTAGACTTTGAAGCCAGAGTACCAGGTGTGAATCCCTGCTGCCCCCTTAATTCCTGAGTGACGCAGGGCAAGTTACTGATCTGCCCTGTGCCTCAGCTTTCTAATCTGTAAAATGGAGACAATGGTAGTACTTATATCCTAAGGAACACTGGGAGCAATAAATGGTATCGTACATCTAATGTGCTCAGAAATGGTACATGATAAGCATTCAGTGTGTTAGCTGCTATTATGATTAGCTCTAAATTATCAACAAATCCTGATCAAGGCCATGCCTAGTGATAGAAAAGTTATATAAAAATATCCATTTAGACGGTAATGAGTGCTAGGGTCAGGGGCTATCATGTGCCTCCAAATATCTCCGCTGTAAGACGGGAGGGCCAGTCCTTCCAGAGGGCTAATCCCTGCCCAGTGCCCAATCCAATCTTGATGAGGCTTATCCAGAGCTCCATCTTCACTAGCTGCTGGGGCCTTGACAGAGGCCTGCAGATTGGAGCCTTCAAGGATCCTGGGACACCTGGACCAAGGAATGACCTGAGTGCGTGCTGTGTTTGCAGTCCTTCTATCTCAGCTTCTAGTTGGTTCCTGATCGACACCCTGGGCACTAAGCGGAACCCAGTCCTGTCCTGGAGCTGAGCCACCAAGCGGACGTTTGTGCTGATGTCCTCTCTAGGTGCCAGAGGGATCTAGACAACTCATTGTCATGATGTCCCACTGTCCCGACCCTGACTCTGAGCTTCAGACCACAAAGATGTTCATGCTACAAGGACCCACTCATTAGTTGGGATCCTCCAGACACGGCACAGGCCCACTGAGCCTTTGGAGAGTATGATCTGGACCGTTCCTGCACTTATCCAAGCACTAAGAAACAAGTAAACAACTCAATACTTTGTTTAACTGTTCAAAAATTCAAAAGCTTCCGCAAAAGACTATTTCTTCTATGATGTGAAATGGTGGCTCTCTTATGAAGTGGGGGAGGGTGGAAACACAACAGGGACTTCTAAAGCCTGACACCTGGCATGTCCAACTAGGACACCTGTCAAACTCCCCTAACCAAACTCCCAATCATGAATGCCCCGCACCCCCACCCCCCAATGGCCCCAACTCACTGCAGCCCAAGGCCCAGGACAGCTCAGAGTTACCACGAAGCATCTCCAAGAATCATGATCTCACAGTAACCACAGAAACTTCTCCTGGTAGCACAGTGAACGTGTTACAGAAAAGGGAACTTCTGCTGCTGGAGACACTCGAACGCCAACAAAAGCTGAATCTGTGGCAGCAAACATCACATTCACAGCCCACACTCTCAGAGCCTGAGTAAGAGCTGTGCAAGTCCAGGCCAAGAAGCTGGGATGGCGGGATCCGCTTCTGTTCCTGCACACACGCAGCAGATGTCTTCACTCCTGGGGAACCATTCCTACTCTCTGGAAGTGTGATGGTATTTTAGTTTCCCCTACGGGAGCCTTGGAAAAGACTGCATGGCAAGTTGTATGGTCCGCATGGCTGATTTACACTATAGATTGTATTTCTGCTGCTGTAAAGTTGAGAAATGTTATTTGCAGAGTAAGCCTAGAGTAAAACTGTAATGAATACCCAAGTTCTGCACATAAATTAGGCCATTTTATTTTGCTCGGGAAAGCAAGAGGGCCATGTGAGCTCGAGAGGAGATGCTGGTCCAAAGAAAGGAGCAGAGAGAGTCTGAAGTTAGGACACAGCCTGTACCCATCGGGCTGGGGGCTGGGGACCTGGGGAAGCAGAGAACAGTCAAAGCTGGGACACTGGCGAGAGGGGGAAGTTACATATCCAGTCTCAACTACTAACAAGTCTACTTGCAATCTGGAAAATGCAATACTCGAATAAACAGAATAGTATTCTTAACAACAGTTAGGCAAAAGCAGAGTCAGGAGGCAGTATCTGAGGCAGTTCAGAACTAATTTGACCCTCCACTCTAAAACGTGCCCAGCAGATGATTCCACTAAGAATGACGCCACTTGGGTCTTGAAGAAAGTCCTTCCTCTGAACAGCTCAAGCACCAATACAGTCAATCCTCATTATTGGTGGATTCCATATCTGCAAATTCAGCTACTTGCTAAAATTTATCTATAACCCCCAAACCAACACTCGAGCACTTTTCTGATCACTCTTCGACAGGTCAACAGTGGCAAAAATCTGAGATGCTTGATGTGAACGTTCCCAGCTGAGGTTGAACGAGGCAACTCTCTGCCTTCTTATTTCAGTTCTCATACTGTAAACAAGTGTCCTTTTCGGGATCTACTTAGCACCTCATTTTTTGCACTTTGGTGCTTTTTGTTGGGGATTTTGGTATTAAAAATGGCCCCCAAGTGAAGTGCTGAATTGCTGCCCGGTGTTCCTAAGGGCAAGAAGGCTGCCTCACAGCCTTATGGAGAAAACGTGTTAGAGAAGCTTCGTTCAGGCATGAGTTACCGTGCCGTTGGCTGTGAGCTCAACGTTAATGAATCAACAACATATATTAAATACGGTGTCTTTAAACAGCAACACACATAAAATAAGGTGATGTATTGATAGCTTGATGAAAATGTTGTGGCCAGAGGCTTCCAGAAACCTGACCCTGTATTTCCCTTAGGAGCAGTGCTTCAGTATTTGCTAATTCAGTGTTGGCAGCACCTTATGGAACGTTATCGAGCCACCGCAAACAACGAGAATCGACTGAATCTACCCTTCATCCCAGAGCAAGGATGGAGGAGCACGGCATAGTGGAGGCGGGCTTAATTCCCTGTAAGCTCTCAGGAGCTAGGTGTGGGAGGGTGTAGGTGGAACTAGGAACCCTGAAACCCTGGGATCTTGTCCTGGTCTGCTACCGGTGACCTTCAGGATGTCACCTGATTTGTCTGGGCCTCACTGTCCTCATGTAATAAATGAGAGAGAAGAAGAGGGGGGTTGAAAAAGGAGAAGTGTTAGGGCTAAAAGATCTCTCAGGACATCTCCAACTGTGAAATGCCTCCAGCACATTTGATCCTATCCTGTCCCCAGTGATCACTCACGCTGCTCCAGCCACATCTTTCTTCCTCCAGGCACGCACTCACCCTGGGCTTCCCAGTCTGGTTCCCTCCCTCACATCTTCCTCAGTGTCACCTGCTCAGGAGGCCTTCCCTGACTATTAAAAACTGCAGCCCCTCCCAGCACTATCTAGCTCTCTTCCCTACTTTATTTTTCTCCACAGCAAGGACTTTCATCCAATGTACTTATAAAACTGCATTCCTGTGATTTGCCGCCTCTCCCCCCCCCCCCCCCCCCCCCCCCCCCCCCCCCCCCGCACTGGAATGTAAATTACACGAAGGCAGGGACTTGTTCTGCAGCATCCCTGCCCCAAATCACAGACGCTGAGTGCTGAAAGGGTTAAATGAGTTCCCGCGTGTAAAGCAGGCTTTGAGCAGTACCTGGAGCCTGGTAAAAGTCAGCCATAATTACTATCATCATTGTGATGGACTGTATTTTTTATTGTTGGTTTATAAGAAAGGTTTCATTGCACTACACACCTAGAAATGAAAAATCTGCAACTTTTTGCAAAGTATCTGAGACGAACTCGGTGAGCTCATAAAGTACGAAGACCTACAAAGACCACAACTAAAAGCACTGCTGTTACCAGCCCTATTTATGAGGGTCCAGTCCTGGAAGCTGACTCCCAGAAGTCCACATGGTACTCACATGGGAAGAGCATTTAACTACAGCACAGAAACCCGGAACATGAGGCTCTGGGGACCCCAGAACCCAAGTATTTCATTTCACAAATGAGTAAACCCAAGTCCCGAGAGCATTCCCCAGAGCTCACAAGAATGAGTGTCTGTCTTGCGTGGACCGGGGCGGGTGCGGATGGCTGTCTCTAAAGGGTCCCCTTAGGAACCACCACTGACTGAAATGGTCCCTGACCAGCTGGAACTGACTGTGGAATGCAAAGATGAATTGAATATGAAGAGACGCTCTTCCAAGATTTTATGGCAATTCAAGAAGAAATAAACATTTTTAGTAGTTGTTTTAAAGAACTTGCTTTAAATTAGGTATATTGGATTCTTAGGGTAAGAATGTATGTACACAGAGCTGAGACACTACAAAGAAGGATATTTTCAGCAACAGACTAGAATAAAGGCTAAACCTCTACTCCCTGAGATGACAAAGTATCTGAGGAACAGATATATCCCAGACTTCATCTGAAGACAGACCGAAGAGACCCCTGGTGGCTTCTCCTCACAAGCAGGAGCAAAGCAAGTGCTGCCACTGGTCAGCCTGTTGTAGAAATACACGTCGTGTTCCTAAGGAAGCAAATTCCCACTTTGTTCTTCACGTGGAGATTGGCAGCTCTTATCCTGTATTAGCTTTTCAAAATGCAAGATGATGTTTCTATTCAAACGAAACAGCTTTGGCCCGTGTCAACTTACACAGTCGGTTTCTGCTCCCAGTAGGTAATACACCTGTGCCTTAAGTTTAATCAGGTTTTAACTTGTGTGTGTCTGGACACAAGGAACGAGGACTAGAAGGAGGCTTAGGGAAGCCCAGTAGCTCCAGAAACAGAGAAGCATTCTAAGAGCAAGCATGACTGACCACCCCTGGTGACTACACAAAATGACCAAGGAGAGGAGGGCCCAGAGAGTGTTGCAAGGCAACGGATTCCCTAAAGTCCAAGAGGAGAAGTGACTCTGCTCCTCTTGGATCCTGTCACAAAGCCTTGAGATGGTAATGAGGCATAAGGAAGTAAGGAGTTAGCGGAGGCAAGCCTTGTCAGAGACAGGCACAGAGAGGAGAAGCCCTGGATGAGGAGAATGTGCTGGGATGGGTCAGAGGAAAGGGAGAAGAACTTAGTATTATCCAGCGTACACAGCCGGCTGGCCTTGGCACCATGGCCTTGGGGCTTGGCCACACTGCAGACTTTTGCAGGCTCCCTCAACAGGTCGGACTCCCAGACTGGGATGAAGCCAGAGCAGCTCCTGCTGTTGCCTGGGGCTCATTACTGCCACCTGTGGGACAACTGGGACTCTGTCCCCAGAATGCAGTGATTTGGGCCAGAGATTGCTGTCTCAAATTCAAGAAGCCTCATTCCCAAACTCACTTCTCCTTTTCCTGAACTCCTATGACAGATACTAAGTTGCACATCTCTTAATGCTCTGCTATTCTTGAGAGTAATTCCAGCTCCCCAATTAGCCTCTGAGTCTTGCTTTCTGAACTGAACTCAAAGCTTTTTTTGTCCTCTTTGCTTGATCAATGAGGCCCATCAAGGGGAAGTGACCTGCACAAGGTCTCCCAGCCATGAGTGGTAGGTATGGATGAGCAGTGGGGTCTCCTGATTCTCAACACAGTAGCCCTTCCACCACCCCCTGCAGCCTCTCCCAGGAGCCGTTTGAGGTGAGACGCCCCGTGTATTTTTTTTCATATCCCACAATGCCTAGGTAAGTGCCAAGGGCATCATCACCACTTAATAGCTGATTAATTTTTCTTCTAATGAGAAGAGGCAGTGTATCCAGAGAAAAATCACCCAAACTAATCAAAGCAATATGAGTCCTACAAATTATAAAGAAAGGTGGCAGGAGTCCAGATTAATTTTCTCAGAGAAGAATGAGAAGGGTCATCTTGAAGTATTGAATGAGTTTGGGGAAAATGCCAACCAAAAGTTGTCCTTCTAGAAGAGATACGGGCTTTGGAATTCCAAGGAGAATTTGGAGAGCAGTACTAGTGAACTTCTTAGGGAAGAGAGATTAAAACCAGGAACCCTCTACCGAGGGGGCTGTGGGCTCTTTATTCCTGGGGCGAAGCTTTAAAAACAGGGTGATGAGTTAATTGTCCCCAGGGACCTTCCTGTTTCAACAGAGATGACTACACCAGAGTCACCAGGTTTATTCTGTATCTAGGTTATGATCCTGTTGGGAAAATGCAATCTCTGTGAAACTCATTCCACAACAACACATTAGAGCCTCAACCATCCCATTTTCCAAATTGCTTTGGGAAGAGTCTTTTACATCTTGAAGGAGAGGAGGGCAGTTCACACCTGAGCACACAGACGAGGACACAAAATACTACTTTTACGTCTTCAGAACATCTTCACATATTAGCAATGTGACATGCCCCCGGGCTGGCCAGTGCAGATTTTCTTAATTCTACACCGATGACTCCGGTGGGAAGGGGACTAGCTGGCACGGCGTCACCCCGCTAACACAGCTGCTCAGCACAGGCGCATGCTCATCTCTGCAGCCTGTGTACCTTTCACGGAGAGAGGTCCACAATGAACTCGAGCAGAATGGGAAGCTGCTCTGCATTTAATGCGACGCCCAACTATGCTTGTGTGCCCCTGCGAAATTCTTAGCTCCCTGTGTCAACTTTTCCCCCGTGTTAACTTTTTAATAAGTTTAAAAAAAAGATTTCAGGGGAAATGTTTTATAGATGCTACACTATTTATCAACTGTCTTATCTCTCTGACAGTAAGAGAGCTTTAATCCTCTTAAAGGCCAGATTCTGCTGCAGTCTTCCATTCTTTGGCCGTCCTTGTGACTCTGAAAATCACAGTACAGGCTGGGGAGAAGTGGCAGACCACACAAGCAGCGAGCAAACAATCAACAGTTTCCTGCAAAACGAGGACAACTTGGGGGTTGATTACTATTTACATAGAACTTTGGAGTAAGGTTTTTTTTGCCCTTACTTTAACCTAGGATAAAGCCCCTGGTGACTAAAGCCCAAATCTTTTCAACCAAGACTCTGGAGGCTGAGCCCAGAATGGGCTTCACCGGGGGCACCAGGAAAGGAACGAGGACTTGGGGCACTGGACCCAGGCGCTCCGTTCCAGCTGAACCACAGAGGAACTGTGAATTGATGAACGCTTTAGAAAAACGTGCCCTAACACAAAGGAAAAGGGGAGAGCAATCTGTTCTCTGTAAAGCGAAAAATCACACAAACACGAAATGCAACCAGCCAAAAAACTGATTCAAGGCTTGTTTTGTCTATAAGATGAGTCAACAAACACTCAATCCCATTGGCATAGAGGAAATTCGTTGTACATGTCGTCACTGTTTCCTTTACAGAAATTAGATTAAAACTTCTCACACAGTTTCCACAAGCTGGGACTATCCGCATTTTCATTAACAACCAGTGTGTTACCAGATATTCCCCATTTTAATTTTTTCTGAGGTCTGAGAAAAAGAAACTTATGCTGCTTAACTTAAGCTCTGAGGCATCATAATAGTCCAACTGCTAAAATGATTCCCAAACTCAGGGATTAGAGAGAGAGGGACGTGGCCTTAGAGATGGCATACCTGGGACTGGGCTCAAACCGCCCCCCACCACCACCACCACCTCCAGGTGACTTTATCCACACAGCAGCAAAACCAGTAACTCACCATGACCAATGGGACTGTTGGGAACCATTACATCAGAATTTTTTAAAGAAACTCTTGGAAGACCAAAATCATACACTATATTTAGCTAGGACCGTAGAGTTATCAAACTTTTCTAACATCTTATTTGGTCCTCACAATAACACTATGAGTTTCCCAGACTAGCATTAACACCGTCTCATTTTACAGATGAGAAAAGCGATGTTCAGACAGGTTAAACAACTTATTCAAAGTCACACAGCTCATCTGACAGAACTGAGGTATTCTAGCTCCTACTTTACACTCGTTCCCCTTGGAGCATGACCCTGCATGAGGGACAAAGACTCTGGCTGGTTTTTGCTCTTTTGTCATTTACTGGGAGTCAACTGCTTGGGTACTCCAGTAAAAAAAAAAAACACAAAAAACAAACCAAAAAACCCACACATACAAACAAAACCAAAAAACAAAACACACACACACACAAAAACATTTTATTTTCCCTCTCAATCTTTAAAACAGTTGCACGTCTTCGGGCAAACTTGAGCTTATGGTACAGAACTCCCACCACAACCATCGCACCGGGAATTGGAGAACCAAACCAAATGCCTGTTTACAAGGCCATAGGAAGGCCCACCTCCATGCAAGACAGGACAGCTCAGAGATTAAAGGCTTGGGCTGGGAAGCCAGACTGCTTGGGTTCAAATCTCAGGTCCACCATTTACCAGCCACAGAACTGTGGGCAGGTCACCTAACATGCTGTGCCCCAGCTCCAACTGAAAACAGGAGAAATGTGAGAATGGACCTCCCGGGGCTTGTGGGAGAAGAGAACAGTGGTAACACCACATGGGTGTTTGCTGCAGCCATTTACAGAGGTGCTGGCTGGGTCTAAAGACAGGAAACTGAGCTTGTGGATAATGGCCCCAGACCACCTTGGGATGTCTGTGTCCCGTCCATACTACATACTCAATGAACATCAGCTATCATCATCATTATTTAATCAGAAAGAGCACGGGCTTTAGAGTCTGCCTCAGCCACAGTCAAATTTTAGTTTATCCACACAATAGATCTGTAATTTTATGAAAGTGACTTAGGTTCCTTGAATCTCAGTTTCCTCATCTGTAAAACGGGAAAAAACACATCACCTCTGTTGCAGGTTTGTTCTGAGAATCAGATGACCTGCTGCACGGAGAGCACCCAGTAGGGAGCCCAGCACATGGCTGGAATCAGAGAAAGGCTAGTTTCCTTCTCTGCTCACTCTCTACCATTGCCGAATGATGCAGGTCCACATTGGGTGTCCATCCATTTCATCGTTTCTAGATCTCAACCAAAACGTGGCAGAGATGTATAAGAATATCTGAAGCAGGAGAGATGAGCTTCATATAGGATTTTATTTTCTTTACTAAGTGACACTGATCTATACCATTAGTGAAGAGGGAAAAAATTGTAGGCTTTCTATAAAAATAAGCCTTAGGTTGCTATAGCTCTCATCTGAACTCACAGCTCTGAAAAAAAAGTCAAGCCCTCAGGAGAAGGGCCTTTTGAGAAATCATAAATTCTTGGTTCTAGGTTCCATGTGTGATTTACATGAGCCAACTTTCCAGATTTGCTAGAGACAGGGGTCGCTTGCTGGTCAAACTGACCATTGGTAACGTGGCTGAAGCAGAAAAGTGGGCCCCAGGTGGGGACCTGTCTACCCCCTTCCTGAGCAGCAAGTCTGCTGAGTGGATGAGAGATTGTAATGGAATCCAAAGGGACACATTTCTGCTCTGTGCCCTGAGAAGGTGAACTAAAGCACTGTCTGGCTAGAGATCCGGGTTAGGAATGTGTTGGTTCAATAGCAAAACATAGTCTTAATCAAGCAATTTTTAGTCTGAGGGTCTCTTAAAGTCAACTGAAATTATTTTTAAATTAATCAATTAATTAAAAAAAATTGAGATACAATTGATATATAACATCATGTAAGTTTTAAGGTGTACAATGTGTTGGTTTGATAAATTTACATATTGCAATATGAATACCACCTGAGCGATAGCTAACACCTCTATCGTGTCACTTAGTTATCATTTCTTTTTTCTTGTGGGAACAATAAGGATCTAGTCTCTTAGCAACTTTGAAGTTTACAGTACTGTTGACTATAATCACCATGCTGTGCATCAGATCTCCAGGACTGATTTATCTACTGGTTACAAGTTTGTGCCCTTAAACATTTCCCCTATTCTCCCAACCCCCCCAGCCTCTGGTAACTATCACTCTATGCTCTGTTTCTATGAGCTCGGCTTTTTCAGATTCCATGTATAAGTGATATCATACAGTATTTGTCTTTCTCTGAATGACTTCTCTCATTTAGCATAACGCCCTCAAGGTCCAGCCATGCTGTCACAAATGACAAGACTTCCTTCTTCCTTGTGGCTGAATAATATTCCATTGTGTGTGTGTATATATACATATACACACACCACATCTTCTTTATCCATTCATCTATTGGCTGGCATCTTAGGTTGTCAATTAAAATTATTCACGCGTTATTGCTTAGTGAACCAGTCTCAAACTTTGCCTTCAATATGAAGCGGCTGAAATTCCAGCTGCAAGCTCTCTCTTCCTTCTTTAATTCCAGTAACATTGTAATTCTCGTTCTTAACTGACATTACCATTTTCCTGCTGTATTATTTTCTCTTGTTCCCCTCCCCAGTCTGAAGGATCTCATACCACTCTGCTTGTAATAGCTGTTGAGTAAATACACACCAAATGAATGGATGAATTGGTTGCAGACACTTGTTGAAAGCTGTAACTCTTGGTGTAAGTTCAGAGACTGCAAATATGAAAGCCTGCCTCCTAAAATGATTTCCTTAGAAGCACCAGACCCAGGAGCAGAGGAAGAACTCAGGCTCTGATCTTTGTGACTTCACACTTTGATAAGACTTTAAATAGGAGTTGTAGGAGTGAGAGGATGGTGTGGCTTAGCTAAAACGGCTTAGTGTCTGAATTATTCTAACAGTCCTATAGGAAGAACCATCATTTCTGTACCAATTTTATTAACTGCAAAAAAATACGATGTGTCTGCATTACTACCTCAATGCTGATACTGGCATTAATTTCTCAGGCAACAGCCCTGAGACAACAAGGCCTGGTATCTTTTGGCAATTTTCTAGGTAGACTTGGAATGCCAGCTTCAGGACCCCCAGGTCTTGACCAGCTGGCCCTTCCTGGAGGACTCCCCTGCTAGATGAATGTACCACTGCTGTTTCTGCCTGAGGCTCTTCAGATCTTTGACAATCCATGGCCCAGAATTCTCTGCCAGGATCCCACGGAGCAAGGTTCATGCACCTGCTGCTCCAGCACTCTCAGGATGCCCATCTCCACCACTGCTCCTGGCCGCTGCCCATCGCCTCACCCGTTTCCTGCTACATTCCTTCAGGGGAAGAGGGAAGTCTGCCTTTCCTTAATTAGCTTTTCCAGGCATCTGCCCACCACAGGGTGCAGCTGCCGACAGTTGGATAACAATGCATCTCATTTCAACAGGGCCCTTCAAAACCCGGGGGTTCACATGGCTGCCAATTCCTTCACTGCTCATTCAGGCAAGTGTAGTGACCAGAAGTTAATAAGGGAATGGAAGCCGTGGTTCTGCCAGAAACACAGCATTATGCTTGGCCGTGTTGGCAAACAAAGGGAAGAAAACCGTTTTAGAAACACAAAAGCTGTCCTCTGGGCTAGGAGACAAAATGAGCATCATCCAAAGCCAATGGCTTTAGTGTCCAAGAGGCAGTGAGTGTCAGCTCTGCTCAGTGGAAAACCACACTGGACTATGGTGGGGAAGCCCAGCTTTGAGTTCTGCTCTTCCGTGAGGACAAATGATGCATTCTTGGGGAGATCACTTTGCTTCTCTCTGCTCCTTCCACTTCTCCTAAG
Organism: Equus quagga; assembly: GCF_021613505.1. Classification (NCBI taxonomy): domain Eukaryota; kingdom Metazoa; phylum Chordata; class Mammalia; order Perissodactyla; family Equidae; genus Equus; species Equus quagga. The sequence goes on along the minus strand of NW_025796728.1, from coordinate 9,198,997 downwards.
GCTTGAATGAGATGGTCCTTATCTTCTCTCTGTTAATGTTCACCTAAAAGCCACGCATGAGACAATGAATCTTGTTCTGGTAGGACTTGGTATGTTTGTCATTGGCTCTGTGCCTTGATTTCTTGATTATCAATTGTGTTGACAATCATGCCCTTCACTAGGGGAATTTTCAATGAATGACTGAAATGTGGGAATCACATTTGTCGCAGATGTATGTCCCAAAGATAGAAGCAAAAAAGCTTCCCATCCTACCTGCTCTCTGCAGTGTGACCTTGCCACTCTTGCTCAAGAGGTGGAGTCCATTTCTCCACCCTTGGATCCGGGCTGTGACTGCTCTGATCAATGGAATGTGATGGAAATGACAGGCTGCCATTTCCAGGAACGTTCTTACCTCACCTGGTAGCTTCAGCTTCCTGCTTCTTGGAAGCCAGACACCACATAAGAAATATACTGGCCTACCCAGAGACCACCACTGTGAGAAGCTCAAGCCACATGGAGAGGCCTTGATGGACGAGATGCCACGTGAAGAGAGAGAATGCCCAAGAGCACTGAGCCACCTGGCACGTGAGGGAAGAAGCCATCTTGGAAGTGGATCATCCAGTCCCGCCTGTGCCAGCTGCCCCCATGTGGATCAGAAAGCAACTGCACCCCGAACCCTTCCCAAATTCCTGAACCCACAAAATAATGAGCAAAACAAACGGTGGTTTTAAGCTACCAAGTTTTGGCGTAGTTTGTTACATAGATCACAGGCATAGATAACAGAAACAATGTTATCTGCAGTATTGGACAAACAGGGAAAAACCTCACCTTAATAGATCTGTTCCCAAAAGCTTTTGCTGAAAATGAACACAAATTTACACACAAAATTATTTTAAAATCTCCTGTACTTACATTTACATTTTGGGGGAGAATCACTAAATCCTGTTGCGATGCAAGGACACTCTAGGTTAGGCAGCATCTCCTTCTGGGAAATCACATTGAATTGGCCTGTTTGCTGTCTGCCCCTTGAAGGCATTGTCTATTCCTCTATGTAAGAGGAACAGTAATCATGGCTGGTGCCCAAAGAAGGCTTATGATGTGCCAGGGATGCTTCCAAGCACTTGACACATACCTTAGGTCTATAACATATCAACTCACTTAACGTTGACCATAGAGCCTTGAGAGTCAGGTGCTATTATTATTCTCACTCTACAGATGAGGAAACTGAGGTACAGACAGGCTAAGTAATTTGCCCAAGGTCACCCAGCTAGTAAGCAGCAAAACCTGGCTTTGAACCCAGGCAGCCTGAGTCCAGAGTCCATGCTCTTAACCACAACTTACAGCCTCTCCTTGAGCATTAAGCATTCAATACATGTTTTTGACTCAATTACTGAATCAACAGCAGAAATCAAATCCAAACTTCTCACACAGATCAGAATTTCTGAAAGAAAAAACCCGTGCCACACAGACAAAAGTCAATTATATGAACGACACGCAGACATAAAATCCCATATAAATGCTAAGTAATGATAATGAATTTGCTACACAGACCAGAAATAAATCTGAATGAGAAAAGATACTCCCTACCCCTTCCTGTTTATCTATTAGTGCTAATAGAGTCAGTAGCCGCTAATATAATTACTTCATGAAAATCTATGCTAATAGGAACCAAGGGAAGGCACAGATAAATAAAGCGTACAGATGAATCTTAGAGCCTCAGGTTCACTCACCATTCATTTCAGGAAGTTCCTCCACCAAACCGACTAACCAACTGATTTGTATCATCTCCTTCCTTTTCTCCCCATCTGGGGCAGGTTGTAACAAAAGGATAAGAAGACAAACAAAGCTTTCACAAAAACCAGGGCCTGGAGAAAAAATCCCCGAGCAGCTGAGAGCTGGTTGCAAAGGGCCATACAGAACTGGAAGGTAGAAAGACTATGTCGACCTCCCTGCAGAAGATGCACAAAAGGATACCTTATTTATCAGGTTGCAAACTTTTTACTCTTGCTACTCAAAGTGTTTTGTGCAGACCAGCAGCATCAGCATCACCTGAGAGCTTGACAGAACTGCCATCCTTGGTCCCGCCCCAGAACAATGGGATTTGCCAACATGTGCAGGAAGTTTGAAAGCCTTAGATTGGACCTTGTGAGTCTGGGGGGACAGTGAAAAGCAAGGGGGGGGGGGGTCTGTCCTCAAGCAATGACCCTCCAGCTCCCACACCATGCTTACCTCCAACATCTCTGCCAACTCCACCCAAAACACCCAGGCGGCCAAAGTGACCTCAAAGGTCAGGGAAGCAGTAACTGGGAGCGCGTGGGCATGACACTTTCTTGGGTTTTGGAGTTGACTGCATCTGAGTTGGAGTCCCAGTTCCACCAGTTCTTGACTGGTGTAAAACACCATTATGTAACCTGCTCAAAGCACCAGTTTCTTATCTGTCATCTGAGGAAAATCACCATGATGCCTTGTGTTTGCAAGAAAATTGCATGTAAGTGCCTAGCACGGTGCAGAGCCCAGGTGGAGCGTGTGCTGAGAACAGGGAGCCAGCTCCCGCCTCCAGCCCCGGCTCACAGCACTTTCTTTCCTTCCCCAGACACGGAGAGAGATCAGACCGAACTATTTCATCTCCAGATGCCATACATAAGGACTGCTCCATTTCATTTGGAACCTCAAAATTTCTCAGGACCAGAAGTGACTTCTGAGATGATGACACATTCATTGTACAGATGAAGAAGCTGAAACCCAGAGAATTTAACGCTTGGACAACAAAATCTTCCTCACCCAGTTCCTTTATTATGGATTTTAAAGAAAAATGTTTTAAACACAGTGATAAGAACATCTCCTCACAAATATCCTGAAAATGATTTGTTATACACTGAGGGAAGACAGTAGGATAGGGTGGTCAGAGGTCCTGGACACCCACTTGTGAATGCCATCTCCACCACTAACCAATTGTGTGACCCTAGGAAAGTTATTTACTCAAATTTCCTGGGATTCACTTTTTTCACCTGTAAAGGAGGCCCATTAGATCATTTTGAATGTCACTTCCAGCCATAAGGAATTCAATGATTCCAAATGAAATGCCGATTTCTTTAAAGATGTAATTTTCAATATTGTCCACTAGGAGGCAGAACGCCTCCTTTACAGAAGCCGGAGCAGAACAACACAAAGGATAGGAAAGAACTCTAAGGAACTAGTACACATTTTTCAAACCACTAAATTTTCTGCAATTCAATTATAATTGATTTTTATTTTAGTTTTGACCATTCTCATCAAGCATTTGGCCAGCAATATGCCACGTGCCATGAGGAAAGGAAAATTTTATAGGGCTAAGTTAGGATTTTAAGGTATGTACGTAGGATGAGCACAGGGGGCAGCTGCAAAATAACAGGAATTTAGCAGCGGAAGCTACTTGACCCCCAGAATATGGCAAGGAGCGCCTTCTTGAGAAATGAAGCAGGAGAGGCAATTATCTACAAAAAGTTTGAAGACAGAAAATTTTAAAACATTTTCACATGGAAAAGTGACACAAAATAGAGAAATAAATGAGGAGAGAAAAATATTTAAGAGTACAATAACAAATAAAGTTTTGAATTTAAAAATGCATAGGGACTAAATACAACGTGATATCTTGAATTAGATCCTGGAGCAAAAAAAACGACACTAGAAGAAAAACTGATAAAATCAGAATAAAGTGTTAGTTAATAGTTTTGTACCACTGTTAATTTCTTAGTTTTGACACATGTACCAGGTTTAGGTAAGATCAGGGGAAGCCAGGTGAAGGCTATAAGGGAACTTTTCTGTGCTATCTTTGTGACTTTTCAGTAAATCTAAAATTACCTCAAAATAAAATTTTTAATTAAAAAAATGCACAGAAAATAAGAGGAAAAAATGGACAAGAATGGACAGAAACCCAGAGTTTTATAAGAAACGCCCTGTCTTGATGATAATATAAGAAGGAGAAATGTTATAGTAGGAGGTAATAGCTAACATGGAATAAAACAAAGATGAATAAATAAAATGACAAAGCCTAGAGAACAGTGAGCAGTGGAAAAAGAGGCATCTCCCAGGATATTACTGATGGAATTACTCGCCGCTGTCGCCTCTCTGAAAAGCAATTTTGCAATAAGTGACAGAAGCCATAAACTGATAGCCTTTGACCTGGTAATACCAGTTTTAGTAGCCTATACCAAAGAAGTAATTTAAAAGAAAAAAAAGTAAGCTATTTATACGCAGTTGTAGCTACCTGCTCTGTAGTACTGGAAATTGCTCTTGTGACTACTGGGTGCCTAGACAGTCTATGATGCTATTAATTCAACGGAATATTATAATGGAATTAAGAATGACAAACCTGAGAATTATGGAAAGGAATCTGTGAAATAGTTTTTTGTATGTGTGAGGAAGACTGGCCCTGAGCTAACATCTGTTGCCAATCCTCCTCTTTTTGCTGAGGAAGTCTGTCACTGAGCCAACATCTGTGGTAGTCTTCCTCCATCTTGTATGTGGGATGCTGCCACAGCCTGGCTTGATGAGCGATGCTAGGTCTGCGCCCAGGATCCAAACCTGTGAAACCCCAGGCCACCAAAGTGGAGTGTGCGAACTTAACCACTATGCCACTGGGCTGGCCCCTGTGAAATAATTTTTAAAGAGCTCAGTACATGTGATGTATATCCAAATTGGATCCTGGAACAGAAAAAGAACATTAGTGGAAAAAATGGGAAAATGTGAATAAACCCTCTAGTTTAGTTAATAATAAGGTTTCAACATTAATTTCTTAGTTTTGATCATTGTACCATGATTATGAAGACATTTTTATTAGGGAAAGCTAGGTGAAGGGTATATGAGAATTCAATCTTTATGGCTCTTCTATAAATTTACAATTATTTTAAAATATAAAGTTAAGGAGCTCAGAATTATACACACACTCATGCACATATTGCTATCAATGACAAAAAATATTTTTTGTATAAAAAATTAGGTAGGCTCAAAAAACATTTTCATAGTTATAAAAATACTTTTGCTTTTTTTGGCGCGGGAGAGAGAGTGGATGTGTGTGTGTGGTCATCTTACACTGCCATTGCTATTTAGAGGTTTCACTGAGCAACTGATTATCAAGATGCCCACACTCAGCGGCTGGAGAGGGTTTCAAAATATCCAAATCCTAATAGTCTAAAAATGATCTTTATTTTTTCAGCATGTAAATTTCACTTAGGGCATAAGAAAGACATTTTCGATAATCTTTTTAGCAATCATTCCTCAGGGACTATATTTAAAATTCTATCATACATGAAATTAAATATTTTTTTCTAAAGAAAGGATACTTTCTGTCTGTTTTGGAGGTGCTAGGTTTCCTGTCCTTGGCAGACTGAAAGAATGGAAAAGGTTATCTAAGGAGGTAACTTACTTCTACCAAGGAGCCTGAACATCTGGGAAACCCAGATCTTGCCACTTCTCCATTCTTAGGCGCCTGAGGCAGCAGTGAAGGGTGAGGAGTGACTAAGAGGGCGGATAGGAGAGGACAGAAGGCGGTGGTGATGGAGAGCTTCCCCAAAGGGGCTTCATTAAAGTCACTTCTCAACTCACTGACATCTTCAAAATTTGTAAAAAATAATTCATTTAGGGCTGTTGGATTTTGAAACAGTTGAAATTCTGAAAGATTGTCTTGGCCTTCCCCACAGGGTTTCCTGGGTCCACTTCCATTAGTGGGTGGAAGGACCCTGCATCCAGAGAAGGACAACGAGACCCCTCGATTTCCTCAGTGGGACATCAACCCGCCATCTGCCTGGTGTATCTAAAGTGCACAGCTCTGCCAATCCCCAGCAACGCAGCTTAGCTCCAATCCAGCCCCCTGTTCCCTCCTAGGCCCAACTTTCATCATAAGCCTAGTTGAAACTCCAAGAGGTGGTCTGAAAAAACCTGCAGCCCATCGATTCCACTTCTAGAGTCTAGAGTTCATCTCTGCCTCAAGTTGGACCAGAAAGCTGGTCCACACTGTCATGATCCTCTACCAATTTACTTGAAATGAATTTTGCTGGGGTGTTTGTCTTTCGCTTCCAATGAGTAATGCTATGCAATACCAACTGTCAAAATCCAAATTTCTATATATTATATATTTGGAATACTGTTGAGGACTCTGATCACATTATTCCATGGTAGCTCCTAAATGAAGCTCCAAGTCAGACTTTTCTTTAGACATTCTAGTGAGCATGGGCTCTGGAGCCAAATAGCCTGGAATCAAATCCTGACTCTACTATTTACTGGCTGTTAACCTTTTGATGTCTCAGTTTCCACATTTGCAATATGGAGATAATGACACTTAGCCCATTGAATTTTTGCGAGGAAGAGAGTCACCAGAAATAAAGTCTTTAGGACCATGCCTGGCAAAAAGTTAGCATTCAATAAATACTCACTATTACAATTATTTTATAATGAAGCACTAGAAAAACCATCACACAGCATAAGGAACTGGAATGCTTTTGCCTTATGCATAGTGTGATTCACACAAAGCAGAGTTCTGAAACCCTTTTCCCCTACCAACATGCTTGGGGTCCTCAAGAGTGACGATGACTTTCCACAGCACAGGGGACCTTCAGAATCTCAGGTGGGGCAGGGGCAGCTGGAAGCATGAAGTTTGCAAAAATCCTTTCAAGATTCTGAGTTGCCCTTAGAGATTCATGCCATTCACCCTAAGAATCCTCCATGTAAAGAATCACCAGGAAGCACAAAAATGAACCTAAAGGTCAATTTTCCTAACTATGCAGAGACCTATGCTTTCCACAGCCATGTTTTTCCCTTCTCCCCAGTCTGATCTGTCCTAACTCCGTCTACTGTCCCAATACAGACAGATGCACCTGCCTATTCCCTTATATTTTCTGAGCCTTTTTAAGAAAGCGTCCGTTCTTATATGTCTTCTCAGATCTTTTGTGGAACAAAGTAGGATTTAAAATAATACAACACAAGTACTTTTTTGTTTAGAACTCAGTACAACTTCGGTAACTTACGACAAAGCTGAGCATCCTTATTAACACGAACAAATTCATAATAGGTGTTGGAACAGACACGCTGGCAATAGAAAGGGGGCAGACAAAGAATTCAGTAAGCAATACAACTGGGATGGGGAAAAAAAGAAAGCACTGACTCAGGTAATATTTCCACCAGGCCTTCTATTCCTATTACCAATTCAATCTCTATTCCACGCGTCACCTTCCCTGCCCACTCCTGTCAACTTCACCAGGTGGCTTTACTGACATCACTGCCCCAGCCCTGACGGTGGCCAGAGATGCTGCTGCTGCTCGCCCCTCCTCCTCCAGCCTTTGCTGAGAGCCCTTGTAAAACACCTGATGGCAGAGCAAATTATTCACAGCCCACCTTCCTGTTTTCCTGCATCCTTTCCTCACCATAAAATTTATCTTTAAAGCCCAGCATGTTACCAGGAGCCCAAGGACCTGTTCAGAACACTGCTGGCTCTAGAGTGGCCTTCATCCGATCACGCGCTGTGCTTAGCATGAAACTCAGTAGTCTAGGAGCAGCGGAGATTTCCAGTGTGAGCCCTGAAATTCTTACAGAACCAATGCCAATATGGCAGTTTCTGGCAAAGCAGTCAAGGTTTTGAACCCGCATGTTGTTCCCCCACTTTAAGGAACCTATTTGCTGTTTTATTCATAGACACAGATCTACTTTGGGATTCAGAAAAAGTATCTAGGACCAGCTACATAATTTGCAAATGAAAATGAAATGTGCAAAATAAAAATGCAGGGCCCCTTGTTCAAAAAGTAGGAAAAAATTTAAAAAGTACTAAGACACGAAGCTTTTTCCTTCTTCTGCATTCTGTCTCTTGACCAGTTACGCTGTTTTTCAGTTGCTATTTAATGTCATGCTCCCTCGGACACGAGGATACTAGCAGGGTGAGTGCCGACCATCACAGGCGCCCAGGGGCTCTGCCCACCCCCACAGACCATCAGCTTCTGGGCTCCCCCTCCCACCAGCTGCCGGACCAATGTACCACACCCTGACCGGGGCTGGGGAAATTGAGCCAGGAATCCTTCTTCCCCAGGGACCCACTACCCCAATCCAGAGCAGACGGGTGACTCTCAAGTGCATTGCAACATCTATGCCAGAACACATTAGGTACCTAGATTGGGAGTAGGCAGGGCCCCACCCTTACTACGTCACCACTGAATATACCAGGCACTGTCACAGCCTAGGCTGGGTAGGCCACTGCTTAGCCCCTTCTGGAGATGCCATGGAGATTGTGTGCTCCATGCCAACTCTCCTGATGCTCACACCTAGGCCCCTACTGAGGAGGAAGGCAGTAGTAATTGCTGGGTGGGGGCAGGGATGGGGAGGTCTGGCAGGACCCGGGGTGCCAAGGAGCAGGGGAACAGGCAGTCAAGAACCACCCAGAGAGGTAGGGAGGTAACTGGACTGTGTAAGAGCCAAGGCTCCAACCCCGGAGTGCACGCTCCATTGCCTCAATGGACTTCTCTTATAAAACACAAACTCAAAGATAAAATCATTACGAATTTCAAGACGGCAATCGTACAGCATTAAAACCCCTTGAAAGGGGCCCTGATTCTCAGCATAAGACGCTGTCTAACTGCACTGGCCACCTGCCCTTAACGCTGGCCCTGCTGGTACTCCAACAAAAGTCCAGAAGCAAAAGTTCCCTCTCACTTTCCATCATAAAACACGCCTGTGTTTATGACAGGGATGGCACCTTGCACAGGGGTGAGGCTACACGGGAGGAGGTAGGCGGGAAGGTCCCACACCACCTGTTCAACCACCCCTCCCACTGCATTGCAAAGCAGAGCCTGCTTTATCTCCAAAGGCTTCTGAAGCTCAGCCATTCAAACAATAATTTTAACTTATCACATCGTGCAAAGAATTGACGTAGTGGATACAGGCAGGGTCTTGATGAACACAGAAATCCTCCCAAACCTAACTTGGCCTAGGGATTTACTTTAAGTGTCAGGAGATTAGGAAAGAGAGAGGATGGAGGGAGAACTACTTATTAAGTGCCCCTGGGTTGACGGTTTATCAAAACTGGGCCATTATCCAAAGTCACGACTGATGCAAGAATATAAGCTGGTGGCTGAAAGCACGTTTCTTACAAACCTTGGCTTCTGGGTCACTGTTGATACTACAAGAATCGTCATCATCAGCATGTGGGGCACTTCTAGGAAGAAAAACAGAAAATTGGACTTAGAATTCTATTGCCAACTCCAGCTGCACAAAGCCACACATTATGGCAGGTCCTTCCAATGCCCTACCTGAGTTTCAAAGATGCATAACGTAGTGTTGCTCCTTCAAACTCTTTTAAGCTGGGGTCCGGGTTAACTGTGGCTGCATGCAAATCCTAGAGGAAAATAGATCCCTGTTAATGGAGAAAGGGGGAGGGCCCATTACATGGCCTCCGGTATCAAAGGGGAGGAGAGTCCTCCTGGCATGAGGCAGAGAGCGTACGTGAGCTTAGGCAGAGAAAGGCATGCATGCAAGGACTGCCGGATGCTGACTCGGTGCAAGCGTCGTTCTTACAAGACAACGGGGAACCTGGGGCAATCAGCTTGAAGTGATTCACAACGGGAGACATCAAAAAAAGGCCACACGTGTGTGAGCTGGACGGCCCTAGCAAGAAGCCCCATCACTGCGTTCCTGTGGAATGCATGATAGTCATGAAGAAGAAAAATATACAGCCACGGCCATGCAAAAAGGACACAATAGCAAATGATCTGAGATCTGACAATATACTTGCCTTCCAAATGTCACTATTAATCTTTCCCCCATTCAGAACAGCAAAATCACTCCATGGCTGTTTCTAGACATACAATTATTCACACAGGAAAAAGCACATTGATTTAAAAAAAAAGAAAGAAAGAAAGAAAGGAAAGGAAAGAAAAAAAAAAACACAAGACACTGTTGTTAGCATTGATATTCACAGGATGGGTTAGGGAACAAATTCACTCTAACAGCAACTTGTTAGCTCACTCTGTCTAGATCTAGATTACCACCTGAAGACCAGGGCAGGAGGAAGGAGATGGAGCTTTAACCACTTTCCAAAACAAAGGACTGAACATTAGTAGCAGACAGTGAAACCATTCTCTAAATGTGGCCTTAAAAGCACACAATATGCTTCCACGTGTTAAATGCCTAGCATCCCTAACTCCATAAGAAACTTTTCCCCTTCCATTAAACACACAGAACTGCTTTCCGGAGGTGGAGTGGAATGAGGGATGATACTTGTGAGTGTGCTGGTTTGGAAACTGAGGAATGTCTGTGGCTAAGGGCATAAAAGCTGGAGGTCAAAATTATTTTCCTCTAAAAAAGACAATGAAGGAGAAAGAGGGTAAGGAACACAGCCTCAACATCTTGCTGAGATTTAACCCAACAAAAAACAGCCCCAACAATCTAATGTAAATTCCTCTAACTCATAAAAAGCTCTACTTCCCTGCCAGACAAGCCCCTTCACAAATTAATATTTGATCACGAGATGACTTTCTAAACACAATTATAGAAGCAAGCATGAAGCCTTGCCCTATTGGCAGAATTCTTGCACTTGACTTTTGAATCTAAACAACTCCTTCCATTCACCTTGGGCAACAAGGAAATGTTTCTTTCTTTCTACTCTATTGAGTAAATATTCAAATATTTTTCATCCAAGATTTTGGGAAATAAATAATACTAATAAAACACCCATGGCCATCCTTCTGAATTTGTTCCACTGATTTGTCAGGCAAATCTCTTTTCTTGTATAATAAATCAACAATGGAAACTTTTTAACTAAGCAACTTTTCAACTAAAGTTCTTTGAAAATGAGTAGGGAATATCGACCCATAACTTTCGCTCATAATGTTAAGAGAATTTTTTCTAAAACCAAGCAGAAGGAGCTAAGGTCAAAGGTTCCATGTGTTGAAAGATACATTTCTTTGACCCTGTGGACTGTAGGTGGGCAAAGTCATTGCAAATTTAGATCCATTGTCACTACTGCACAGTTGGTATCATTGTTGCTTTCTTTTTTGGACTAGGAACCTGAACTGCAGTTTTTCCAAATAAAATAGAACTTAGACCACTGCATTTATTTTTTTTTAAATAATCTCTTTTATTGAGGAAAAGAGCAGGAATGCTGCCTTATCTCTCCTCATTCCATCTCCAAAAGCAATGCTCAGCCAGCTGGGGGGACGTGTGAAGCCCCTAAAATGGGTGGAGGGTTTGTACATGTGTGCTTTCCTGGGGAGAAGATCCCCAACTTTTCTCATATCTTCAGAGGGGCCAGTGACCAAGAAAGGTTTAGGATCACCATCATTTAAGTACTCATGATAAGAACGTGAAATATCAAAAATTTTAAGCTAAAATTTTTTTTAATTTCATAAAGATTGGCACCTGAGCTAACACCTGTTGCCAATCTTCTTTTCTTCCTTCTTCTTCTCCCCAAAGCACCCACTACATAGTTGTATATTCTAGTTGTGAGTGCCTCTGGTTGTGCTATGTGGGACGCCACCTCAGCATGGCCTGACAAGTGGTGCCATGTCCGCACCCAGGATCCGAGCGGGAGAAACCCTGGGCTGCCGAAGCAGAGCACATGAACTTAACCTCTCGGCCACCGGGCCAGCCCCTAAAATTTCCTTTTAAAAGGCAAAACAAGCCTATTTGACCCCAATTTGTTATCACTGTTTGAATGTGTGCAGTATTTGTTTTTCATTTAATTTGAACATTGAAAAAGGCTATCAGATGGTGATTACGAAGACTCAGGGTAACCATGTTCTTGTCGCAGAAATTAAAAAAAAAGAGGAGGTGTCTGACAAAAGGAATCTGAAGTCAGAAATTATCCTCAAAAGATACTGTGTTGGAACCAGAAAGAAAGAGTACTTTTTAAAACATGTATTCAGAAAACCTTTAGCATTTAATTAAAATAGTTCTGAGTGTGTGTGTGTTTAAAACTTTTCATGTATTTACTCTTTGTACATAGGGGTCCCTACACAGTAAAAGCTGATTACAGTTCTAAGACTATATGACTCTACTCTCATGCCACGGAGACACCAGTCATCTTGCAAACTTATAACAATCACCTTTGACAGATTTAAATAAACAAAGGCCCTCTATGGTGATTTTGCAAAAGCTTAAAATAACTTGGGTACTCCTAAAGAAACCCTTTAGGACAAAACTCAGGTAAGGAAAAAAGGGACTAACATTCTATGTTATAACTAGGCCAAAAGACCATTTTTCCCTCCTATATTTAAAAATATTCATTTTTAGAAATTTTCTCCCCCATATAAGTGACCACAATTTTTCTTTTTTAAAATTCAGGGCAATGAAAGACAAAAACAATTTGTCTTAAATTTTAGGAACTCCATATTCTATTCGTCTAATATTTTTTAATGAAGAAGAGAGAATATAATAGTTTAGCTAAAGAATTTTTTAAGAAACAACCCAGCCTGTAGTCTGGGTGGTGGGAGTGAGAGGAGAAAGAAGAGAAGAGACAAGAAGAGAGGAAAAGGCAGGTGGAGCAACATCCTCAGGAAAGACACAGACACGGAGAAAGGGAACAAGGGTAGCTACAGAAGAACAGAGACTATCTTCCATGAGCAATGACCTCCCAATTGATAGTCTTTCAGGCAGCGCAGCTAAAGCCTGGCACAGCTGAGAGGTTCTGGTGCCAGAGTTACAGCCAAGCATGTACTCTCCTGGTGCTCATCATGACCCCGATGACAGTGATCACAGTCAGCTCTGGGAGAGCCCTGGAGCCCAGCCCCTCAGCGACAGTGGGGATTGACCCAGAGCCTTGAGCATGGTGCCCATCATGACCCTTCATGGTCTTTCAGCATGGCACCCTCATGACCACATAGCAGAAGCTGTGCCAGGGTGGACCCACTACGGGAAACCAACTGTATAACCTTGACTGCTAAGCGCTTTTCTCTTCCATACTTCTCTTCTAGGATCTTGGAAAGCAATTCCACAAATCAAACAAAAATGATGCCTTCTCCTTCTTCAGGAAAAAAGCTAGTAGTAGAGTTGACCCTTTGACAGTGTCAACGGGGTGTTCTTGAGGATCGGGTCTGAGAGGATGAGAAAGTCTCTATACAGTGGTATCAAATGCAAACTGGAGAGCCAGGCTGGAGGGTGGAACCTGCTGAGAACTGGGTAGGGAGGAAAGCGTTCGAATGTTTGACATGGGCTTTGGCGAAGCTGTAATCACATCATCTGTGCGTGCACTTCAGAAGTTCTGAAGTTAATGCAGCCTGCTTGAAAGCCCAGGTTCAAATATTGCCTCTGCTTGCACCTGCTCATGAGCTCAGTCCCTCATCTATCAAACAGGGCTAAGACGACCTCCCATTAGAGCGTGGACAAAGTGAGATCAAGAACGTCATCCCTCATCCTGGGCACTCGCGCCTGGGTATTGCCTGCCCAGGCAGTTTCCTTACCCTCTAGTCTTTCCATGAACAAAAGAAATAAGGCCATTTGTAAGAATAAAAAGTTTGGGGGACTATGGACTACAAAGTGTGATGAATTATGCTTCTTAATCCTCTTTTGTCAAGACTTCAGCCTTCGTTTGTGCAGCCTTGATAAATGGCAGAGCACCTGGAATTCTGGAATTCCAAGGAATGGGCCAGGCAGTGTTCATGAGCACTGTATCCACATATGTGTGTCTATTTTTCCCTTCTTTTTAAAATGCTGTGTTTTGTTGGATGCAACATTATCAGAAGAATAGAGTTATAGTTTATCATGCAAACACAATCCAGAGAAGTAAAAAAATATATATATTTCAAACCAGTAAACAGACTGACAAACACTTGTGTGATGACATGAGTCTCCGTGAGCAGCAGTGCAATGCAGAAACAGTAAGCTAGGGAAGGGTCATCGGGGGCCCAGGGCTCTGGTGCTGGCTTTATCACTGCAGCAAGTCAACTAAGAGTTCCCTCAGCTACGAAGAAGGTATTCCTTCATTCAGCAAATATTTAATGAACTTCACCATGTACCAGGCACTGTGCCAGGTGCTGGGGACACAAGATGAGGGGCACAGGTCCTGACCCCACAGGAGGGAGACTGACATGCCACAAGTAATACTACTACAAAGAGACACTGTGGAACAAGGGCTTTCAGGGCAGAGGGGTGAGAGCAATAAGTCCCAGGAGATGCTAAGATGAGGCCAAAGAATTTAAGAGGAAGTCACATAGATAAAAACAGGGAGACTAGATTCACTAGAGGACCAGCTCTTATACTTCCTCAGCATAGAATCACCCAGAAAGCTTATGGTAAAGACAGACTCTCAGGTCCCACCCCTGGAGAGTCTAGCTCAGCTGCCTGGAGTAGGACCAAGGAGCCAGCATGTTCTACAAGTCCCAGAGATGATCCTGGCCACAGTCTTTGGCTCCCAGGCTGAGAAATACTGCCATAGCATTCACTAGGCCTTTCTTGAAGGTTCCTGACAGCTCTAAAACGTCATGATTACTTTTTTGTGTGTGTGCGAGGAAGATTCACCCTGAGCTAACATCCATTGCCAATCCTCCTCTTTTTTTTTTTTTTTTTTTTTGCTTCAGGAAGATTAGCCCTGCGCTAACATCTGCATCAATCTTCCTCTCCTTTATATGTGGGATTCCTCCACAGCATGGCTGATGAGTGGAGTAGGTCCGCACCTGGAATCTAAACCCATGAACGCAGGCCACCAAAGTGGAGCACATGGAACTTTAACCATTTTGCCACATGGCCAGCCCTAAATGTCATGATTACTTGATCAGGTCAAGAAGTTCAGTAAAATGATGATAGGCTGGCCCCTTTATGTTACCTTATTTCTAATTGTTTATGAAAATCGTAGGTTCCAATGCCATACGTGGATTTTGCCCCTCCTAAGGAGTTAGCGGCTCAGCCTCCCACATGAGCAATGCAGCAAGAAGAGTGAATTATGATCAAGAAGGAATCAGAGTCCTGAGAAACAATTTGACCTTCCCTTGCTTCAGACCCACTTTCTCCTCCATACCATCTTCCTAAGGAACTGGGAAACACCTTCAGTTAGAAGGATTTTAAGTAAGACTTGCCTACGGGCCAATGGTTATTCCTAAAAATATTTTGTGTGGCTCCCTCTTCTCTCTAAAATTCAACATCCAAGTAATTTGGAACAAATCAATGGATTGGAGGGAAATCATCATGGGCCAAATTTCAGCAGCAAATGCTTCCCGGCCAGTTTATAAACTTTCAAAAATACTGCTGGCATGTGCAGAAGAAACATTATCCACTGCGCTTAACACTTCCCCAGTGAACTTTGGAATGTGAAATGTAAAATGTTCAAGCTGTAAGGATGCTTTCAGTCCTAAACTTTAATCAAGCTTAGTCAACAGATTTGGCACTTATTTATTTGATTTTTTTTGTTTTAAATCCAGCTCAGGAAAAACCTGAATAAAATATGCATTTCTAACATGATATATTACAAGTTTGTTCTCCGCCTTCACATTTTGCCTTCTCTCATGTTTCTAAATTAGTTAAAATAGATTCTACTTAGGGATCAAAGAAATGGTATCAGAGAAATAATTTCTCTTCAACTGTTATTAGCACCTGAGACCATGTTATCAAGAGAAGGTATTTTCTAGAAAGATCTGCATATGACACAGCCCTCCCGTGTGGTGAGATGAAGAGATTCAAGGCTCCCCGAGCCCCATGACACACAGTCTAGTGAAGCATGGGGTTGGGATGGGGGTGAGCAGACCTTCATTCAAGCTTGACTCCACCATGTATCAGGTGTGTGATCTTGGGGAAGCTCCTTCACCTCTCTGTGTCTCAATGTTGTCAAATGTAAAAGGAGAATGACAACTATAGTATCAGACGTAAACAGTTTTATGAGGATAAGGCATGAGTCCGGCACTGTATACACTCAATTACCCCTAGTGCTTCTTGTTTAATATCTACGTCAGCATTTGCATGTCCTAGGTATGTGACATATTGAGTCTTTTCCCCAACTCTCTCCCTCCTCTTCTCTCTACCTGCTCATCCCTTTGCCTCTATGATTTTAATTTATTACCTTTTAAATGTGCTCAGTTTTTTGACTCAAGAAATGGCCTTCTGGACAGAGGGAAAAATGTGTATCAGGTAAACAACTGAAAGATCAATCTGAAAAACGTCTATCCCATTGGTCTATTAAAGTGCTGGACATGAGCCACTCTCTTTCTCTGAAACTCCAAAAAGTACGCATCCATTAACAAAGTTCCTTGGAGGGATAAGACTTTGTCAACACAACGGCATGATTAGAAGCAGAAGGAAGCAATGGAACCAACAGCAAGGTGGAAATTCACATAGTACCGGGCAGAGCGCAGCATCTAGAGAAGGAGAACTGGATGTATGCCCAGCCTAACACCAGTTGCATGGTGATTCAACCCAATGAGCCTCAGTTAGCTCTTTTCTTAAATGGGGAATATAACAGCTGTCTTCTCTGCCACATGAGAATCTTGAAGGGACCAAATGAAATGACATAATGAAAATACACTGAAAACCATGATAAGTCATGAATAGCAGCTGGCAGGCTGAGCGCTGGGGATGCCTGAGGGAAACAATGAACTCTAGGAGAAGAAGCGGGAAGGGAGGCCTGCCGGGCACAATCTAAGCCTGGGAAGGGACCCTGAGCAGTGGATGGGATGGGAGTGGGAAGCAGGCACAGAGAGGGGGAAAGACAGGCATAAGTGGGCCTCAGAAGGAGGCTCAGGAATTAGAGGTGAACTAAGCTACCTGTCAATTTTCCCTTGGGCCAGCTGCCCACCTGTGCTGCATTCTTCCCAAGACTTTTTCCAGAAAACATGGAAATGAAAGCTTACTATGTTAATCAAAGAGATGAAAATCCAAGCCACACAGAGCCAGCCATGATAGCCTAGTGGTTAAAGTTCTACACGCTCTGCTTCAGTGGCCCAGGTTCCCTTCCTGTGGACACAACACTTTTTGTCCTCTTGTCTGTCAGTAGCCATGCTGTGGTGGTGGCTCACACAGAAGAACTAGAAGGACTTACAACTAGAATATACAACTATGTACTGGGGCTTTAAGGAAAATAAAAAAAGGGAGAAGAAGATTAGCAACAGATGTTAGCTCAGGGCAAATCTTTCCCAGCCACATAAACCTCAGGATGCCCTCCTTGGACTCCACCACACCCACACCTTGGCCTCAGAAGGCAGGCTTTAAAAAGGACTTCATTTCTTCCACATTCAGAGGACAAGAGCTTCATGGAACAGAAGTGGTATCTCAAGGTTATTGTAATCTCCTCACCTCTGGCACAATAAGAAAGACCAGTAGGCTGAAATTCCAAAGCCAGGGAAGTTGAGTGAGAAGAATTCTGGTCTAGGATTCAGGAGGATTCAGAAACTCTGAGTTCTAGACCCAGTGGTCACTGACCTCTCTGTGCCTCAGTTTCCCTGTCTATAATGTATGGATACTGGTTTCAGACGGTCCCTTCCCATCCTGGCATTCTCTAATTGTAGGGTACCCCCTGTTGGTGAAGACACTTAAAGGGCTGCAATAGAGGAATAAAGTCTGGAAGGGAGAAAGAGATTCTAACAGAGATGTCAAGAGAAAAGATGTACAAGTAAGGAAGAGGGAAGATAGCTGAGCCTTAGTGAGAGCAGAGGCTGCATCCAGCTGGCTTGGCTTCTGGGAGGCCTGTGGTCCAGGGAGAAATGCCAAGATGCAAATGGACTGGGACAGGAAGAGGACTCTACTTCTTGCTAAGCTCCTTGAGGAGGGCTGTGTTGGTGCATCTTTATCCCCCAACACAAGAGGAACAAATGACTGAATGAAATTTTGCTCAGGGAGTAGGAATATTATGCTTCAATAAGAAGTTATCAAAATGGCCCAGTGATAAGCAACAAAATCCTATGTGATTCAGTGGAAGTGAAGCATGTGCCTGATGATCAGAGTCAAGTAGTAACACCCAAGGCCCTTGTCTACCAATGAGGGCATAGCTTGCCCCAACCCATCCCTTGAAGCTGAGGCCCAGGCAGGGTAAGTGAGATGCCAAAGCCCAGTGACAGCAGGAACGTGGTTGGAATGCAGGTCTCACTGCCTCCCAGAGAAGAGGAAGTAAATAATCAAAGGTGATGGAAACAACATGTCTACTTTTAAAGACAGGAAGGGTGATGATAGTTGCAAATATATAGAGAAGCTTTGCAGGTAAGAGACGGAGTTCAAATGCGCTCCATGTCCCGAAAGTAAAAGAAAATGGGTTGTTTAAAGAATGGAAGACTGTGATCAGAAAAAGGCAGAAATGCCTGGGGCTGAGGGATCAAACTACTTTTCTCAAAAAAAGCCATTACTTAATTGTGACCTTTTCCAACTGCAATTCTCTTGAATATTTTGTTATCAGAATTCACAAAGGTTCACTGCAGGAGTCTTTATATTAATAAATACCACAATCGAATTTTTAAATGCCTCGCAATTCTTTGTTTAAACATCCAGATTTCCTCCTCAGGGATAGCAGAAACTTATGCTGCTAATTATTTCTAAAATAATGTCACTTCTGCTAAATAAACAGATTTTTTTTTTAATAGGAATTAAGCATGTAAGGGCTCTCAAGGGTTATTCTTGCAGACATCCTCTCTATGCAATCAAATGAACCCATGGCTAATAAGATATGCAGTAATTATAACGCGTCTAGCCAAGAGATGTTCTTCTGTGTGTAAATATTTTATGGAGCCAGCACCATGCAATGGCACCTATAGAGTAAAGTACTGCCTCAGAGAGCCCCAGGGAATCTTAACCACTTCTCATTAATCAGCCCCTCGTACTTTGTGTACCTGGAATGGTGCTTCAAGAGACCAACGCCATTAAAAAATGAAAACATTCCTGAAAGATGGTATTAACACTCTTCACTAAGAGGAAACATTACTGAGGTTCCAAGTGCAACATGCATGATAATCAAAAAGCTTACCTTGATGACCTGTGGGGGCAGAAGCAACGAGTCTAAAGAGAAATCACAAGTTACAGCCACCCTACCAAGCCGTTAAAAAGACACTCCATTTTACCTCATTCTCTGGGGTGGGAGACGGCGTTACAGAACTAAGTGACCCTTTCCTAGAACCCTGAAGATCTGCTGGGATGGACACAGGGCGTTCCCACTGAGTCGTTCCCGTTGGTATGTGCCAGTAATAGGTCCCAGCGATGTCATTGATTCTTTTCCAGCCAGGTGGCAAATCTGGATCGGTCTGAAATGACTGATCACTCCATATATCTGCTGGGAAGTGGGAAAAAAGAGGGTTTTATTAAAAGAGGAAACAAATTACAGTCTTCCACGTTCAGTACCAATAGTCAGGAGAATTCAGTAGGCAGATGTGTCCACAGCTCAAATGAGAAGAACTAAAGCATCTTACAGACGCAAGGTATGGTAAAGGGGGCAATGCGGAAAGGAACAAGGCAACGACTGAAACGGCAGGTTGACACTTGGGAATACGGACATAAAGGACCCATTATCCAGTCATCTCACGGCTCCAACAATTTTATGAACAAGCTAAAGCTCCATTAGCCAGAATCAACTACCCAAGCAAAATTTGCAAGGTTATACACAAAATCTACCAAATCCCTTTGTAAATTAGTGAGATTTACTGGTTGGCATCACACAGCATTCTCGGCAATGGGCTGAGCACGACTCTTATTAACTGCTTTCTACAAATGAGTACTATATTTATATCTTTCATTTGCTTTAACAACTCCTCCTATTTGATTGTAAACATCTGTAAAGCGGCAATGGCTTTCATAATAATTTAGAATTCCAAATTGCACACAGAAGATTCCCAAGGAAGATGGACTAGAAAGCCTTGGAATTCAAGAAGGGAGCAGACTGACTCTCAAAATAGGCCAGCAATGTACATGTGCAAAGTAGAGTGGGTGTGAAGTACAGTAGAGAGTAGTGGGGACTGTGGCAAACCGGCAAGCATGTGCAAAGTCCAAAGGCATTCAAATACAGAAACTAATTTTTCAAATACTGTAGGGGGCCAAATAAAATACATCTACTGAGCAATTTCAGCCATCCCTGGCCCATATCAATATTTTATCAGTTTACTGAATTACTATTTGCTTTTTAAAATCTCATTCTTGGCCTTCTTTGAATTGAATATGAAGTGGATTAAAGTGCTGGAGAAGAGAGGAGAGAGAAGAGGGAGTAGAATAAGAAACCCATAGAGATAGAGGCTAAATACAGGAATCACAGGCAGCTGAACCAAAGTAGGTAGGCAGAAAAAGTAAGAAACTTGAGCTCTAAACCCGGGGATCACTTTCTTCTAAGGATGAAGCCCTTTTCTATGTGGCCATTCACAAGAGGCTGGAGTGCTTTACAGCAATTCAAATGAGAAAGCATGTGAGCCTTGCTCTGTAAATGTCACTGCATCATGTGGGCAGGCGTCACTGAGGCTGTTACAGCTGCAGCCAGAACAAAGAGGTTGGTTAAGACTATGGGCACAGATGTGCATTCATGAGGATGTTTGGGATCCCAGCAGTCACTTTTCTCATTTAAATCTGCCAGAGGCAAAACCGCCACTTGTCTCAAATTTGGAAATTTCCCTTCCCCCTACAGGAAATTAAGCATACTAAATAATTTCAAGTTACCCAAATTCTGCAGAAACAACTTGAAATAAACACGTGTATACACTCCTTTGTCCTGACTTTTTAGAGGGTGGAAGGGTTGTTTCTGCTATTAATTTGTCTTCAGTATCTCAACTGGGACAGGAAAGGTAAAATACATGGGTCTCGGGATTAAGTTGGAGAAAACCCTGCCATGGCTGTTCCTTTGTCCCATTCTGGCGGCTCACAGATGATAAGCTCTGGGGCCAGACACTGAGAGGACAGAAAGAGGCTACTAGTTACCATTTCAGTGGTTTTTGAGGTTTGCAGGCCTGAATTTACACATTTGTCCTAATTATCTCTACAGCTGGGACATTAGTACACATGAAGAACAGCTACATACTACTATCAGAATATGAAATCGTGTCTGCCCAAGGACAGAGACCAAGGTCGGGGGCCTTTGGGTTTGGCTGTCTGAGGTGGTACCTTGAGGGCAGCATGAGACAGGCTTTGGGCTGCATGGCAGGAATTGGGCTGTTCTGTCTTCAATCAGACCCACTCACTTATATTTGGTTTATATTCTAAGTTTCTGCTGAAATTTTGTTGGAATAAAAATAAAAAGGGGGTTTATTCCATTGCTAAAAGTTGATGATGATGAGGGGGGAAGTGAGGTGGGCACATCTACAATATTATTAACAGTTCTAGGGTCATTTATAGAAGCCCTTTCACATCATCCAGCACTGTTTGTAAGCCCTGTGAAGGCGAGCAGACATCGTATCTGTCTCGTTCACCATCATATTCCCAAAACTTAGCACGGCAGGTGTTCAATAACAATGCGTTGGATGGATAGATGGATGGATGACTGGATGGACAGATGGAAGGAAGATAGGAAGGAAGAATGAATAAACAAGGAGGGAGAAATGAATGAATGAATTAGGTCCCTGAATGATGGGAATTAGAATGGGGGCACTTAGCAAAAGAGGAATTCTGAAGAAATCATTTTTGTGCAATTTCACAAAACAAAGCAACTTCACAACCCCCAAGAATCCTAGCTTCTAGTTAAGAGCAATGTCTACTTCCCTTGATGGTAAATGTGAATGTTCTTATGGATAAAAAGAAACATAATATGATAAATGGGAAAGAGTCCTGGGCTGGAGGCCAAGAGTCTTTGAGTTGAGATTTTGTTTTTTTTTACTGATAGGTTGGTTCCACAAGGAATGGTAAGAAATACAGCCTTCTAAGGCACCTCAACCACATTACACTTCATTTTGTTTAATCCTCATAGCCCCAATTTGCTTTGTTTTCCTATATAAAACTACGTACACATTTAAATAAGTACCTTGGAACTTATTCAACAGGTCAGTGGTCTTCAATTGTCATTAAATTGGGGAGGAAGACAGTGGTGCAGCTAGCTGGAATTCCAGGCCCTTCGGGAGCCTTTCAACCACAGCAGCATCATTTTTAACTGTTTGAAACACTGGTCTCGTGCGTATGACTTTCGTTGAAAATAGGGATTAGGCATTTTTTCAAAAATTTTTGCTTAAAATAAAGTTTGAAACCACACCGAAGGCAAGAGTACAGCAAGGCCAATATATCTAAATACCAAGAAGCTGGTTCTGTCACAAGATTGTTCCAAATATTGCAAAGCAGCTTAAAATGGTTGCCCGCGAATGGGTACCACAGTGGACACGGCATGAAGGAGGGCATGCAGACTAAATCAATATGAGAAAATCTGTAAACAACAGATGATTAGAGGAGAAAGTTCCAACCCCTTTGATTCTCAGAAAATTACGAAATGAAGCTTTGCTGAAGCCAAGGAGCCGACACTACGGAGAGGAAGCTGTGGTTGATAGTTTCATTGCCCTTGTGATTCTCAGCAGTTTCCTCAAACTGAGTGTCCGTCACGCACCCCTCCTTGACAGCGCTGCTTAGAGTTCTGGAATCACAACACGGCATTCTCAGCTTTCAGTGAGAATATCCTAAAAGATCTCCACACTGGAGAACTTTTTTTCCTTTTAGGTGGGTCACTGTGCAACAGTCACCTTCGGAAGTTCGATTCAGCATTGGGTAGCACAGAGCAAACCACAGGATCCATCTCGGAATTACCCAACTTCAGGAGTGGAACTCAGAACGACTGCAGGGGTTACTTATGGGAAGATCTATAGGAGAGTTAAAATGGAGAGATCTATAGAAAGCCTGCAGAGGATTTGTAAATACTCCGGTGAAACCAGAAATGAGGAGGGTCAGACTCTACACCACATTATGCAGCCTGCATTGGAAACCAGGAGTGTGAACTCTCTACGGGGACTTCATCTCTTGGCTCAGCCACTCACTATTTGAATGACCTCGGACAAGTTACTCAACCTCTTTAGGTTTCAGATGCTTATCTGTGAAATGGGGATCAAAATAGCACTGACCTCACTGCGTAGTGTGTAAAACACGCAGAAAAAAGGTTGGCCATATAATATGCATGTTCACTACATAAATGTTCACTGCTATTGCTACTATCATTATTATTATATGTTATAGGTCTCCAAGCCAACAGTATAGTCATATATTAAGTTCACTAATTTTTCAGTAATTCAATAAGAATTAAGCAATTAAAGTAATTAAATAATAAGTTTATTTAATAAATTTATTACCAAATAATAAAATAAATAAAATAAATAAACAAATAAATAAAAATAACAAATAAAGTAATTAAATAATTAAGTAATTCAATAATAATTAAGTTCACTAATATTAAGATACCATAAAGAAAATGTTTTCTTATGTCCAAGGAAAATACTCACTACAGAATTTACAGGGTTAAATGATCATCGTGGTTCAAAGAATAAGGATAAAAGAAGATAATCTTATGGTGACTCTTTCCCTGGAGAAGTAGTCCAACCAGCCTCCCTGAGCAGGGCTGAACTTTGAGGACCCGGGGAGGTCAGAGGTCAGGAGGTTAGCCCCTGCCTTGCCAGGCTTCTTCCCATCATGCTCAATGCCCTTGGCCAGCTGTGCCTCTGCTTCACCTTCTCTTTCTCCAGATGTCTGTCCATCAGTCTCTCAATTAAAGTGGAAGTTAAAAAATTTTTTCATAATTTTATTTTATTTATTTATTTTCTTTTAAGATTTTATTTTTTTCCTTTTTCTCCTCAAAGCCCCCCGGTACAAAGTTGTATATTCTTCATTGTGGGTCCTTCTAGTTGTGGCATGTGGGACGCTGCCTCAGCGTGATTTGATGAGCAGTGCCATGTCCGCGCCCAGGATTCGAACCAACGAAACACTGGGCCGCCTGCAGCGGAGCGCGCGAACTTAACCACTTGGCCACGGGGCCAGCCCCCATAATTTTAAAAATAAATATTTATGTCTCCTGTTGTCTAATTTAAAGCAGATTTGCTAAACTTTTTCCTAGGTTTCTCTCAAACACAAACCATCCCCAAATGAATAAAGTTGCCTTATTTCTGTAGGATTCTTGAGTTTTTCCCCACCCCGCTGCAGGTCTGGAGCCTTCGTTAGGAAAAAAAATGTTCTCCACCCATAAAGTAAAGCACATCTTCATACACATTTCCACATCTAATGATCACATCAACTCCAGCTAGAAGGCAAGGGTGGGAATATTAGCAAGCCAGGACAAGAATCTAGGCCTTTCAAGGCTTAAACCCAAGTGCCGTTAACGCTGCCACAAGGTTCTAAGAGCTAGTAACAAAAATACTGTTAGTAACAGTAAAAGTAACAAGGACACCGACATGAGTGTGTGCTGAATCACCCAGCTCCTTTATTGCTTCTTTATTCTAAGAGCTCACGGAGTGTCCACAGCTGTCCTACGAATGACATACTACTGTCATCCCTGTTTCTAAGGCTCAGAGAGGACAGCAGCTTGGTTAAAAGCCAAGGGGGTAAACTACAACCCTATGTCGAAATGGATTTTACTTTTTCAGAGACCTGAGAAAAATCAGTACGAATTTGGGGGTATGAAGAAGGTAAATAAATAGGGATGGAAACAAAAGAAAAAAGTCACAATGGCTGCAAATCTGAGGCTATGAGACCGACCAGCCTGCTGACCTGACTAAGGTCAAACAGCTAGTAAGTGAGGGCACCAAGATTTGGCCCAGGACCGGCTCTGAGCTCTGAGCCCTCAACCACCCCCCCTGGCTACATCAACGTGAGGACACTTCCAATGTAGGCATTCCATAGGGTCCTCCTTTCTGTGCCTCCCTCCCTAATTCTGCTTTCAGTAAATCCAGGCAGCTACTCCTGCTGGCCCAGGTATCTGTAGCCCCTCCCATTAGAAGCCTTAGGATCAAACTCCACGCTCAGGAACCACCGCAGAGACTAAGAGTCTACCTATTTCTCCCTCCTCCCCTACCTACAGGATCTTGCACCTAAGATGCCTGAGGGTCTCCTGTCATCACTGCATCTCGCTGAAGGCACTGCCAGGGGCTAACAGGGCGGTAGGAGCTGAAAGCCATGGGTGTCCTTTCAAAGTGGCTCTGTGGGCCTTTCGTTGTTTGTGGTTTTGTTCTGGAAGCAGGGCCTGGAAGTCAGAGTGTAAAAATAGCAAGGCTGAGAGCCCCAGAAAGTCCCTCTGTGCTGGGAGCCACTTGAGCCAAGAGCAATACTTGGCGTGGGAACAAGGAGCCTGCCTATCCGTGAGCAGCAAAGACCCACCCCTTCCCGTCACCTCCGGCGCCTGTATTACTGGCCTGGCTCCACCCTGAGTCTTTGCAGGGGCCCATTCCCCACCCTGCTCCCCTCCCCAGCGGGGCCTGTGTGTGAGGACTCTAATCATCCTCTCCCTTGGGCTCACCTGCAGGAACCCAAGGGTCAAATGAAAACAAATTAGCATCTAGCAGCAGCTGGAAATTTCCTCTTCAGCTCTGGAGGCCAGAAGAAGGAGGAATGGGTGAGCTGGGATTCTGAATTTGGCAAGGTCTGCAGTGCAGAGCACCAAAGGTTTCCCTCGGGTCCTCAGAATGGCACTCACTCCCTTCCTCAACATTCTGTGTACCCAGTGCCTTCAGTGTGCAAGGCACGGAGTGAGGGGGTAGGGGGGAAAGAGGAGATGGATTAATTCATTCAACAAACATCTCCTGTCTACTCTGTGCCAGGGCTGGGGAAGCAGGGGCCATGAGATGGACCCAGGCCCTGAATCAGGGACCTGGGGCACTGGTTTTCAAGAGTCAGAATCACCTAAAGAACCTGCTAGAATATAGATTGGTGGGAGCCACCCCAGAGTTTCTGACTCAGTAGGTCTGGGGTGGCCCGAGAATTTGCATTTCTAACAGTTCCCAGGTGGTGGTGATTTCATGTGGCTGGTTTGGGGACCACACTTTTAAGAACTACTGGCCTACGAAAACAGAAAAGGTAATTACTCTTTTCCATCAAACTCTGTCTAACTACTGGCTCTGCAGAAGAAAAAATGTGGATGTATATTCACTCCTTCATTCATCCACTTACTCATCCATTCTTTTGTATTGAGGGCCTCCTATAAATGCCAAGCACTATTCTAGAAGCTGGGAATACAGTGACGAACAAAAGAGGCAAGTTAGGTAATGTGATCAATTGTGCCTGGGGACTGGATGGGCTATTCGGACAGGATGGTCTGAGAAGGTCTCTGAGGAGCAATGTCTCCCTAAACTACAAGGGCCAGGCTTGGGAAGAGATAAGAGAACGCCAATCCAGCAGTGGGAAGAGCCAGTGCAAAGGCCACGGGGCAGGAAAGAGCCTGTTATGTTATTACAAGGGAAAAGCCACTCGAGTGAGAGAGATGAGTGGTCTAGGATAAGGTTTAAGGCCACAAGGGCTAAGGATTCACCCTCTACACAAAGGAAAACTCTCAAAAGTCTTGTGTGATCTGTTTTCAAAATCAGAA
This sequence comes from Equus quagga, assembly GCF_021613505.1. Lineage (NCBI taxonomy): Eukaryota > Metazoa > Chordata > Mammalia > Perissodactyla > Equidae > Equus > Equus quagga. Next base: position 9,172,644 of record NW_025796728.1, on the reverse strand, counting down.
GAGTAATGTGCACAATGCTCGCATTCTTAGAGAAGAAAAAACTCTCTTCTGAAGTCTTCATTGCAGCTGCTGCTGGCTACACTTTTAGCAATGTTACTCCTGACGGAGCCAGATGCTTTAATCAAAACTATTTGAATTTAGCTTTAAAACTCTTTTTCTGATGACCCAGTAGTCTGCGTCCTTTGCCTCTCTCTCTCACGACTTAGTCCCTTTATTTTTTCCTGGACCAAGGACTTCACTGTCAGAAGACAGCAAACAAGGCTCTTCATTTCCTCCAACTTCAACACCAACTTCTGAAGACAACAGCACGGCGCCAGGTCTCCAGGTCTCCATCATTTATTACAGATTTGCTAAGGGTTCCAAGCAGCAGACAGAGGCTGCTTAGAATTTGGTGTGAAACTGTCCTCAGCCAAAGGAACTGGCAAAATCCATGACTATGGAAACGTGGGAACGAGCCCCAAGGTGTCCAAAATCTGTGAGCTCTCAGAATTCTGACCCGCCAGCCTGCCAGACAGAAGGGAGGAAAGAGCGCCAGAAATAGTTTCAAGCCCTCTTCTATTTCCCGATACTTATTTGCACGCCATAATTGAGACCCTGAAACGTCTACCAGAGCCTTAGAAAAATTACACGTTGCACTCAATTCAGCTTTCCTGTGGTAGCATTGTTTTAAGAGCTGTAATAAAATTCTTAACAGTTTTGAGAGTGTTAATTTCCTAACACTTTTTCCTATATGTTTCTTTGGAAAATTAATATTAAGATTTTTGAGTGTCCTTGAAATAGGGAGCTATTTGTAGCTGAGGATTTTTCTGTTAAAGATTCTTGAGTAAATATTCCAAGAATTCGCTATTTAAATGGTCCTTAAATTTGGGCCTGTAACACTACAAACCTTGTATATTTTTATCAAGTATTTTGGCATAAGATCAATACAAAATTTCTTAATTTAAACTCACTGGAGACACAGTCTGGTGCTGGGCTTACTCCGCCAGACTTGTTTCAGGGCCACGTTACTATCATAGACAGGAGCGCTGGAGTCAGCCAGCAGTCTTAAACCTTAGCTGCAGCGCTGGCTAGCTGTGTGATCTCAGACAAATGGCTTAATTTCTAATAGCCTGTCTGCTCACTGTATGACAGAGCTGATGACAGCTCCCATCTCATAGGGTTGATGTGGAACAAAGCACCCAGCACAAAGTCGGCACGAAGCAACCACTCAGTCAAGGTTTGCTACTATTAGCTATTAATTGCTTCATTCAAATGTAACTTTGGGGGAAAAATATTCAGGAATACAAAACATTCTTGAAATGGCATCAACCACAGTGCATTTCATTTAAGAAAACAGATTTCTGAGAGTTTGCAACCATCAAATGTGTTTTTATTGCAGTTTTTATTCAGATCAAGAAAACTTGATGATAAGCACTGGCCACTCCCATGTCAACTTAGAAACAATGCATCACAAGAGAACATATGGGGTAGAGTATGTGGCACTTCTTTAATCAGCATGTGGCTGTTTTATGTCATGTAGTGGAACCATTAAAGAAGCAGAAATGAAGTCAGAGCAAAGTTTAAGTGTGCTTTATTATTCAAGACATCCTTGTTTTGAGATGCTTCTGCTCTACCTCATGCCCTCGTGAAAGTATGTAAATGGAAACTGATCTGATGTTGGTGGAAGATAAAGGGAAATTATGCCTCTCTGTTCACGGACTGTTAGCCAAAATGAAAACATAATACAGGAGGCAAGAGGACTCCGCAAAGATGAAGTTAGAAACTAAAAGGCATGAGATGTAAGCAGCTAAAAATTATCCGGAGAGAAAATTGGTATTTGTAAATATCCATCCACCCATACGTATCTATACATACATACAATTGAGGTTAATCATATGACCTGGCTACAGAATATTTAAATATCATCAGAAAGATTAAATATCATCATCATTCTAAACACCTAAACGCACAATAAAACATAAATTTTCTTACAAGTTATGAAAGGAGATATTAAAATCCTAGGATGGTATGAAATATAGCCTGAGAACACTATTTCCTTTTAGAGTGTTCACAAAGTAAAAAGCAGCATAATTTACAACCACTACTGAGAAGCCACAGGCTTAAGAATCTTCTCCCTCAAAAAAACTTAAAAATAAAAACTTAAAACTTGAGCGAAGATTCACATTTTACTTTAAGAAAGCTACAGAGCATGCATTTCAGTAACCTCAATTTCGTTTTTCCAAGAAGTGCTGGGAAAAACCTGTGTTAAAACCAACAAATCTCCAAAATCCAAGTCTACTCATCACAATGAATGGAGAATGGGTGCAAGAGAGCATGTTCTTGAAACCAGCAATTATTTGATAATTTTTTTTTTTTTTTGAGAAAGATTAGCCCTGAGCTAACACCTGCTGCCAATCCTCCTCTTTTTGCTGAGGAAGACTGGCGTTGAACTAAAATCCATGCCCATCTTCCTCTACTTTATATGTGGGACGCCTACCACAGCATGGCTTGATGAGTGGTGCCATGTCCGCACCCAGGATCCAAACCAGCGAACCCAGGGCCGCCGAAGTGCAATGTGCGCACTTAACCGCTGCACCACTGGGCCGGCCCCAATTTGATAATTTTAAAAAGCAAAGGTCACAACATATTTACATAAAGTCGCTAGGCAGGCTTATTACTTTTTCCTCCGGTTGTCTGATTATATCACTCACCTATTGAACGGCAGCAATACGTCTTGTCTAATACCAGATAGGATTATTCAGGTTTGGCAGGAAGATCAACAAATTAGTCCTAATGTTATTCTTTGCTTTTAAGTTAGGGTATTTAGTCCTAAACACAGTTTTCTAGGAAGATCTGTGCTTATACGAAATCGAGCAGAGAGTTACTGCACAACATGAATCAGAGAATGTGTCCAGCTGCCTATCCTCAGTCAACCCAACCACACAACTTTCTCATTTGATTATTATGATACACCAAGCAGTTGGAGAAGACAAAATACCACCATGGGCATGAATCTTTCTTTGGCTTCCATACAATTAGACAGAGAGAATTACTACTGGCACGACACTCTTTCAAGGTAGACAGGTTTAAAGGTATACTAAATAGAGCCAATCCTCCTCTCCATCATTTTGGCAAGGTCTTCAATACAACACACTTTTCTCTTAGAGCTGTGGTCCTCCTCAGGCAGGTACACAACAGCAATGATGACAAGGAGGAGGAAGCAATTCCAGGGGTTGCCTTGACCGATGTCAAGGTCATCATTACTCTAAATGATGGCAGGTTAGGACTTGACTTCCCATCCATGATAAATATTAGAACAAAAGATGATTATTGAGAATCTGGGAAACAGACACAGTATTCCATGACAAACTATAATTCACCCTTTTATCAGCACATTAAAAGAGCGAGCTGAAGTGGATGCCATCTTTTCTAAAATCAAACTGTGTGTGGGAGCACACAGAACGAGACTCCCACAGATTAAACTGTGTATATTTTGTTTCTGACACAAGAACAGGGGCAGGCACTTCTACAGCACTATGGGACTTTCAAAAAGCTATAACTAATCCTATCTGATTTGATTCCACAAAATCTCGGGACACAGGTAGAGGAGATATCA